>NC_041818.1:4401395-4716854 GCF_900964775.1 Scleropages formosus
TAAGACTGAAGGTATAATATATCGTGTAGAATGTACTTCACCTTATCATAACACAATTACTATTGTCATTATCATTATTATTATTACTACTTACCCTCTCTTGCAAGAACTAGCCCAGCTAGTCCAGAAACAGTGATCAAACTAATTCTAGGCAAAAATCCTGGAGGTGGATCTTTAAGGTAGTGGTAAATATCTATGAGAAAGAAGGGAAAAGAAAAAGTGTAAAATATTGTTGAACTTCACAACAATAAATAAAAGGTAATCCCACTTATCTCTTACCTTCTCCAGCATAATACAGGTTTACAGCTCCTATTTTTATTGACATGCAGGCTCCCTGTAAAGAAAATGATCTTAGTGAGAAAAATACAGATCAAAACTTCTGTTTATCAAAACACATCCTCTCAGTTTACATAAACAAGGGCAGGTGGTAGTGTACTGGTTAGAGCTACTGCCTTTGGCTCCAAAGGTTGTTGGTTTGAATGTCACCTCTGAATATAGTACCTTTGAGTAAAGTACTTACACTAAATTGCTCCAGTAAAATTACTTGGCTGTATAAATGGGTAAATAACTGTAGGTAGATTTACAGTGTAACTCACTTTGGAAAAAAACATCAGGTAAATGAAATAAATTACTTTACAAAAATTAAACCACACAGTCCATAGCTTCTGAATTCCAAATTCATTTGTAGATCTTTTCATTAACACAAAATTTTCGAAAAACTGTTTTGATCTAGAACACAGAAAAAAAATGTTAGAAACAGTCCATTTGTTTGACTAAGAAAGTGCATTTTCAGATTTTTTTTTTTTGTTACACGAGCTGAAGGTGTTGTTAATCTAGTTGTTGTGTTGCTTATCTACTTTTTGAGAAGTCAATTTTACCATAAATAATTTTGCATAAGGTTAGGAGAATATAACAACTGAACCTTGAAATACATATCCTAAAATTCTTCAAATTTTCTGATTTTTGTTTATTTCTTGTTTATTATTCTGCTTTGGTTTTCATGTTTTGATATTTCCCTTACACTCTCTCTCAATGTTTCTTTTCATTTCTCTCCCTTCTCACTCTTTCTTTGCTACCTCATTGGGTCACATGTTCTAGTTACTAGAAATAAAAGAGACTGTATTTATGGGGTTATTATTTTTGTAAAATCAAAGTTTCCAGTTAAAATGATCACTTGGGATGTTAATATATAATAAATAGGCAGACTGTTTATATTGTTGATAAACCTTTTAATCTATATTCATGTTTCTCTCATAAAATATGAAGAATTTTAGTAATTAATTTTGTTCTGTTAGATAAAATTACGATTAAGCCAAACAAGTCATAGGTACTCGGCAAACTTTCTCAGAAAATGAACCTGGACAATAGTAGTTGTTTCATACTTGCAGCTATTCACAACACTTATCTGTCTCATTGCGTCTAATAAATAAACAAACAAAAGAAGGTTGGTGGCACACTGAGTGGCACAAGCTGTGAATAGAGCTGTTGTCCCACAGTGCCTGGGCTATGCAAGAGGATATGTGTTCAATCCCACTCAGTCTGTGTGGAGTTTGCATGTTCTCCTTGTGTTTGCATGAGTTTCCACAGTGAATCAGGGTGAAGTTAATCAGGCACTCTAAATTTCCCACTGTGTGTGTGTGTGTTGCTCTGGTGCAGATGAGTGACTGCTAGTAGTGTACTGTATTGTAGCCAGCGCTGTCATTCATCTTGAATGAAAAGGTATCAGCTAAGTACTACAAAACATTCATTGTTGCGTAGTACTTATCGAAGATGCTTTGAAATATCTGCTAAATTAATAAATGCAAAAAGAAAAATCTGAAAGCAAAAATATTTCCAGCCAAACTCACATACAGCCAAAAGTAACAGATGCCACACAGTAACAAATTTTATAATGACCTAGGTGACAAAATTTCCATCAGAGTTGTCCAGCTGTACCTTTACAGCCCTGACATATGGTGTCAGGCCAACACGCACTGCGCCCACCCCCTTCTGCAGCAGCCCAGGCTCCTCCTCCACAAATTGGTATTGCTGGCTCTCTGACCCATAGATGGACAGCTACTCAACACAGATGAACAGAAAGAGAAAATAGGTTCAGATGGTATCATAAGCTCGCTGCTTGCTATCAGGATTAGGACTTTCGCACTTTGGTGTTAACATAACTGAGTAAAAGCTTCTGAACCCCAATGATCCTCTGTCTGTCAATATTTGACAACCCGTGACTATAAGAAATTTGTCTAGAAAAAGTGGGATTGGAAATAATAAAGAAAATAAGAATAAACAATTTTATCCCAATCCAAACCAATTCCTCTGCATTAATGAGTTGTGAACCAAACTGCACCTCTTTAGCAGCAATCAGATGATGTGTTTTGTCTTCATTTAGTGCATGCACCCTCCATGACGCAAGTCCCAGGGCAGCGGGGATAGCTGTCAGCTTCAAGGCCTGAAACACATGAGCATCAATGGGACCGCAGACACTAGTGGTGAGGGTCGTTTCTTTGCAGTTTGAAGGTTGTCAGTTTGAATCCCCCACCGATTCAAGATATTTACAACTACTAACAGTAAATTGCCAAAAGCTGATTAAACTAGTTGGCTGAAAAAAAGGGATCAGCTAATAACGTTGAGAAAAAATAAACTGATAATAATAAGTAAACCCAAAGATATTAAAAGAGAATGTACAGCATATTTTGTGTAAAAGTACCACACAGAGCAAACAAGTCAGAACCAGTGAGTGATGCTGTGTGTGTGTGAGAAGTTAGTACAAACAAAAGCGCTTTTTTTCGTTTTGTAAAATAAATTTCTGAAAACACCACTGTCTTACATCTCCCTTATCATCACCTTAACACACTACTGTAGTAACTAAAAACTAACAGAAGCTAGTTCAGAGTGAAGAGTTCTATAACGAACTTTATATCCATTATTTTATGAGAGGTGTATACCCACCTTAGCAGCCATGTCGGACCTCCCACTGCACATCCACGCTATGGTCACTGCAGAAGGACAAACTTCATATCGTACTTCGAAAAACGCGTTTCACAACGTTACCCTTCTTACTGGAAAGAAAATCAGGGCTGTGTTTAACAACTGCGCGTTCATCTATGCTTCAGTTTTCTAAAATGGTTAGACGTTTCGATCACTAGATAAATGTGTTCCCTAAATGATAAAGAAATTATGGAAAAAGTTAATACTGTCATAGTTTAACAACTGAATAGCCTGCAGATCTCAGGTTTCCAGACATTTATTTTGTATGTTACACTCAGAGCTCTCTTTTTAATTCATTATTACTTTACTGATTTAGTTATAGTTACCATTTATGCTATTTAGTTACATTTTAGTATCAATGTTGTTGTGTTACATGTATTCTATATGTTCTACACACACAATGTCTACCATTGCTTGTCCCAAGCAGGGTTGTGGTGAGCTGGGGCCTGGCCTGGTGGTGCGGGGTGGGGGGCTACACCCCAACTGGGGTTCCAGGCTGCTGGAAGGCACCCCAAGCAGTACTTGAACCCCAGACCTACCACACAGCAGGCCCCAACTAAGCCTGTTGCACCAACCATCCCTCCACATATAATGTAAAGGACTTAATTCATTCAGTGAAATCACCCAGTCACAAGTTCTACCAGTCAGTTGTTGATTCTCTGCAACCTTTTCTGCTTCTCGGCCTTTTGGCTAAGATCGTTTTCCGCTTTCTTGCCACGAGGTGCTGCTGCAGAGCTTAGAGGGGATAGAGGTGATCCTAGTGCGTGACCAGTAGGTGGCTTGTCCGCCGCTGGCATGGGGTGATCCTCTATCCTCTGGAAGGCTTTTATTTTCTTTTGGGTAGCCCAGCGATCCTAATGCATCTCTAGTAGGTGGCATGACTGCTGCTGTCACGGGGTGAGCTGGAGTTTTTTGCTTCCTAAATCCCTTTATTAGTTTTATGTTAGTTCACACATGAAGTTTTCGCCGAGAAGGACTCCATCTGCAAGGGAGGAACTTTCGATGGGCACACCACCGAAGAATGCAGATGGTCCATTGGCAAAAACAATGGACACCGGCAGAACTTCTTTTCCGCCGAATGGAATGCGGGCAGCGGATGGAGGACCGTTAAAAAACACAGCCCGTTTTTATTGGAGATCCCAGGAGGAAGACAGAAACTTCCACGATTGACTTACCTTTATAAAAGAGGTAATTTTGGGTCTCCTCAGTCTTACTGTGGAGGATGTTATTTGCATTCAACGGAATAACCCGCTGCAGTTCTTTGACGTCACTTTAACTACAGAACTTTGTTTTAAAAGGATGATTGAGAATTACAAAACCCTTGCCGATCATCCTGTATTGAAATTCTATGATGTTGAGAACCGTTGTGTTTACAACCAGGGCATAGTGACTGTGCATGTTTTTAACCCTTTTATTAGGGTGGAGTCAATACGAGAATTTTTACAAAGGTATGTTGATGTTTTGCTGGGTCATAAAGATATGAGGGATGAACTTGGTTTCTGGAATGGGAAAAGACAGTTTCAGGTCCGTTTGCTCAACGATCCACAAGGTTTTGATGGGTTTTGCCACCCACCCGCTACTTTTAATTTGGGCACAAACAAGGGCTATCTATTTTATTCTAACCAGCCATCCTTCTGTTGAGTGTGTCAGGGGTTTGGGCATACGGGGGCTGAGTGCACCAATATGCGGTGCAATAACTGTTTGGAGAAAGGTCACATGGCTAGAAATTGTAAAGGTCCACGCAGGTGTAATATCTGCGCGGCAGAAGATCATCTTGCCCGCACCTGCTCTTAGAGGAAACCCACATATGCCTACGCCATGTCGGGGAGCCGGGTGTCTGGCGGAAGGGAGGAAGAAATGTTAGCTCAACCTAATGTTGCTGAGGAGCAGGTGCATACAGAGTTGGCAGTAGAGAAGGAACACCTGATGTTTGTGACCCCAAGGACCTCGCCCACCAAATCCCAGAGTACCCCAAAGGATACAAATAGGAAAAGGAGCAAAGGCCCTACTCCAAAGGAATAGAAGAAGAGCAGAAAAGAGGAGGGGGTGAGCAGGAAAGAAGAAAAGTCAGCAGCAAAAATGGAGGAGGACCGAGACCGATGTTTGCTGGTAGGGGAAGGAAGCCATACGGATTGGCCGGTTGTGGCTCCACCCCCCTACAGTATGATGAGTTCCCTCTTTATTCAGACCAGAATGATGATATCAATGGGCAGCTATATGTTGCTGTAGACTTTCAGAGTATGATAGAAATGTCGGGAGGGGAATGATTTTGTTTTAAATCTGTTTTTAATGAATTTTAGTAGTTTTTTTTTATTGATGTTATGATTGGTTAATTTATTTAATTTGCCCCTTTTATGGCTGATTTTAAAATTTTAACCTTAAACGGCAGAGGACTGAAGAATGTCTTGAAAAGAGCGGCAATGTTTGACAGGCTTGCATCCTCTACCTTCCAGTTATGTTTTTTACAGGAAGTCCATCTTTGAGACCAGCGGGATGTGGCCGTTTTTTCTTTGGGTTGCAGGAAAGGTAGATCATACTGGAGTGTGGGTGGCGTCCACTCAACAGGTGTTGGCATTCTCTTTGGAGAACGAAGCTTTGAGAATGTAAACACGTTTATAGTTCTACAGGGTAGAGTATTGGGAGTGGACGCCACTTGGAGGGGACAGTGCATCTGTACGATGTGTGTCTACGCTCCGGTAGAGGCGGCATCCCACATATCTCTCTTAGAAGAGTTGACCCCCTTTTGTGTCTGTAATAGAAACTTAATAATTGAGGGGGATTTTAATATATATATATATATATATATATATATATATATATATATATATATATATATATATATCTGGAGAGTAAAGAGGATGTCAGCATCAAGCATTTTAAGAATTTTATGCTCAGATTTGGTCTTTCTGATGGTTTTAAAGTATGCATCCCCAGTCATCCGGGCATTATCTGGTCTAATAGTAGAGGAGAACAGTCGCTTGGATTATATTTTAGCTTCCGACTCTGTTGTTTTCAAACGGGTTCATCTCTCTCCTCATTGGCCGACGGACCATTTGATGGTAGAGGCTACGGTTTCCATAGAGGCCCCGTTGCACGGTCCTGGGTATTGGAAACTGGACATGGATGTTTTAAAGGAGAAAGAGTACAGGGACCTTTTTTATGAGCATTTTAAGGTATGGCAGGAGCTCAAATCTTTCTGTAGCTCTGCCTCGGATTGGTGGGAAGCCACCAAAACAAAGGTGCGAACCATTACTAAGCAGTACTGTGTTCATAGGAGGGCTTGATCTCGCAGAGCCATGCGGAAAGTGGAGAAAAAGTTGGGAAAGCTCTATACCCACCATAATAATGGAAAAGATTTTAACAGCGACAAAGAAGCGGAATTAAAGGTGGAATTAAGGCAACTATACGACCAGCAAGCTAGTGCTCTCCTTGCAAGAGCCTGAATAAGAGAATTGGAGGAAGGTGAAAAATGTTCCTCCTTTTTCTTTAATAAAACGAGGGGCTTTCAAAATGATATGGGTTTTAATTCTTTGCGAACTAGACATGGAGAGCTGGTTAAGGATACGGCCCGAATGATTGAGGTTGCTACAGAATTTTACGGAAGTATTTTTAAGGTAAGGGAAACTGACCCTGTCACAGGGGATTCCTTTTTACAGCATTTGCGAGCGACCCTCCCGGCTGACTCCCGGGTTTGCCTAGAGGCACCCATCACTCTGGGGGAACTGTCTGAGGTTCTCTCCAGAATGAACTGGAGGAAAGTCCCAGGCTTGGACGGACTGCCGGTGGAATTTTATTCCACATTTTGGGATGTCCTGGGCCCTGTCTTCATTGAGGTTGTGGAAGAAGTGCTGACCCAAGGTAAGTTAACGGACAGCATGAGGTCAGGGGTTTTATCCTTGTTGCATAAGAAAGGCGAGAGAGCTGATCTGAGCAGCTGGAGGCCCCTGACCATGCTCTGTGTTGACGTGAAGTTAATTGCTAAAATCCTAACCGAGCGTCTGAGGAAGGTAATGAACCTCCTGGTCCATGAAGACCAGACGTGCGGGGTTCCCGGGCGCTCGGCAGTCTGGAATTTGCATCTTATTAGAGATGCGATCGCCTGGGTGGAGGACCGAAGAATTCCCCTAGCGCTGGTCAGCCTGGACCAGGAGAAGGCGTTTGATTGGGTGGACCATACTTTTATGTTTAACGTTTTAGGCAGATTGGGATTGGGCCCCACCTTTCTCTGGTGGGTCTGAACACTTTATAACGAGGTTGGTAGCCGGGTTTTTATTAACGGCTCTCTCGGGGAGTGGTTGCCCCAGACGAGTGGAGTCAGACAGGGGTGTCCACTGTCTCCCCTCCTCTACATTTTGTATGTGGAGCCGTTGGCGGCGGCAATTCGGGCCCACCCAGGAATAGATGGGTTGCTCATTCCAGGGGTAGGGGGTAGGACTGTTAAATTGGCCCAGTATGCAGATGACACAGTCCTGTTTGCATGTTCCGACCGCTCATTTGCCCAGGCGCTGCGCCTGACTCAGACATTCGGTAAGGCCTCGGGTTCGGCGCTCAACCTCGGGAAGAGAAAGGTAAAGTACTTTGGATTCTGGGGAGTGCGAAAAGACACCTTTGGTGGTCTCTCGCTTTGTAGCGGTCCCCTCAGAATGCTGGGTGTGAGTTTTCTTTCAAAAGGAGCAGCCCGGGTCAACTGGGAGGAGCATCTTGCGATAGCTAGGCAGAAGATGGGGCTGTGGAAGGTAAGGTCCCTGTCCTTCCTGGGTAAAGTACTGATCTTGAAAGTTGACGTCCTCCCGATCTTACTTTATTTGGCTCATGTCTACCCCATGCCTCGCAATTTAAGGAAAGGATTTGTGAAAGATGTGTTTGGCTTGGTATGGGGTGGGAAGCATGAGTTTGTGAGGAGGGAGGTGATGTACCTAGGGAAGGACAGGGGCGGAAGGGGGGGTCCCTGATTTCCCCCTAAAATTTGATTGCCTCTTTTTCGCGCAGCACTGTTTCCATCTGGCAGCTCCCCTGGAACACCCACACCAGCATTCTGTTCGCCTCTGCCTGTCTTTCCCGTTGCGGCATTTGGTGAATTCGTGGTCCAATGCTGGACCAAAGGCTGAGTCTCTGCCAGATCACTATAAACAGATGGTGAAATGGAGCAAGATCATTCTGACGCAAATACCCTCCTCAAGCACAAGGTGTTATATAATGCTTTGTTGGAGAGGAAGGAAATGCGAGTGATGTTAGGCCTTGGGGAAGATATTTGGGCCCGAATTCAGCCAAAAGGGCTTGACAATAGGCTGCAGGATCTAAACTGGCAGTGCCTCCATGAAAGACTACCTGTAATGGAGAAACTTCATAGGTACGGGTTGACTGGACGTCCCGACTGCCCACGACCCCAGTGTTTGGGTGCGGAAACAATTAAACACGTTTTTGGGATTGCGGTTATGCCGGGACAGTCTGGTCATTGGTTGAGCCCTTGTGCGGAGAGTTAGATGGCGAGATGGCATTGACTTTTGATAATATCATGAAGGGACTTTCCCCCAAGGTAAGCAAAGCAACCTCCGGTAGGATTTGGTTGATTGTGAGTTTGACAAAGAAAGAATTGTGGAATGCACGCATTAACCTTGTCCGAAAAAAGTTGGAAATGGGAGCTTATGGTGCCTTTTTGAAAATCCGAGCTGAACTGAAGTTCAGAATAAAGCGGGATCTGATTGCCTAGGGCTACCACGAGGCAAAGGACAGATGGAAAGGCCTCGTAGATAAATGTGTCTGAAGCTTTGAGGATGGACGTCTGCTTTATGGAACTGCATTCTTTTAAAACATATTGTACTTTCTTGTATCTTACCCCTTTGTATATTTATTTTCTTTTATATTTGTTTAATATGTGGTTTTTATTTGTACCTCCGGTTCCCCGCGACCCCGTATGGGACAAGCGGTTCTGAAAATGTGTGTGTGTGTGTGTGTGTGTGTGTGTGTGTTTTATTCACAGATTTTAGTAGTTTTGTGTCATTGGGTTTGTGCACTTTTAACTAACTTGTTCTTTTAACTTGTGTGGGTTTCATTTGTAGAGCATTTAATTTACAGATTTTAGTGGCCTTGTTTTATCAGGTTATTTTGTGCACTTTGAGCCTTTTATATTGATGACTAATCATGTGTATGTCTGCTTTGTATTTATTTGTCTGTTTTTAGGGGTATAATAAAGTTTTATACTGCAATTTAGAAGTGTTTTATGTGTTTTGAAGGATGCATTTATATGACATGATGACTTCGGTTGAGCTGCTACTGGGGGACAGTCCTTTTGTGGGTATGTTGGTGTGGGGAAGACATGGGTCAGTTATATTTTTTGAAGCCAGGAAGGGGGATTGTTATGGGAAAGACTCTGTCACTGTCTTGATAATGTATTTTATGTAATGGCTGTTTAGTAATTTTGTTGACTGACTGTAGGAAAATGGTTTTGGGTTCGTTTGACTGTGGATTTTTTGATGTTTGTTTTTGGTTGTGTATTTTATTGCTAACTTTATTAAAAAAAGTTTGGGAAAGAAAAAAAAAACCTTTTCTGCTACTCAGGAAGGCCAGCTGAATTCTGGTAGGGAAGCTGGACTCCCTGGTGGTGGTCACACAGATATGGATTCAAAATAAACTCCACTCCATCATGAAAAATGACTCACACCCTCTGCATGCCACCTTGGTTAAATATAGGAGCACTTTCTAATCATAGGCTGATCCAGTTGTGGTGTTCCAAGGAGCTATAGGGGGTCATTTCTACCACATGCATCAGGCTTTACTGTGAGCCCTCATACTTTCCAAGTGGGTGAATGATCTTTTAAAGACTGAGGTCCACCAGATTCACTTCACACATCATCTCACTGCAATCCATTCCTCCTCTGTTGCATTTATGTGTTTATCTGTTCATTCACTTGTTAAAATAATGTTGTACATATTTCACTTGCAAACTTCTTTGTGATTATTTATTTTTGATTCATTTATTTGTGTTTGAAAGGGGGCGCGGGGACACAGGGTTACAGTGGCGCGGTGGTGCAGCGGGCTTGGCGGGGTCCACTCTCTGGCAAGTCTGGAGTTTGAGTCTTGCTTGGGGTGCCTTGTGGTGGACTGGTGTCCCAACCTGGGTGCATCCCCTCCCCCTCCAACCCTGCACTGTGTGTTGCCAGGCTAGGTTCACTCTGGTTCACTGTAGTCCTGCTTGGAACAAGGGGTTTCAGACAGTGTGTGTATTTGTGTTTGTATGTGCATGTGCATAATACGGTATTTGTTTGTTATATATGTTCTACATTGTATGCTGCTGCAACCAAAGTGAATTATGCTCAAGGATTAATAAAGTTTCATTCATTCATTCATTGCCCTTTTATTTTTATCAGTCCATATGCAGCTACTCGTGTCATGAGCACTAGCAAAAACAGTGGTATTGATGAATATGATTATGCTTCAACAATCACATCTACATCTCTCTTTGTCTACCGCAAAATACAAACTACCCAACTGTATAAATGGATAAATCATTACTAGAAGGTTAGTTATGTGAGTACCTTAGGAGAATATCATCTGATTGAATTTAGTGTAGTAGTAATGAAACTTTCAGTTGTGATGTAGCACTACTATGACACACTGTATAGTTGTGACTGGTTGATCTTAAGATGGTCATGGTAATAGAAAGCAGAAAAATATTTGTTGTGGAATTAAAATGACAGTATTTTTGGCAAAAATGCATTATGCTAGGAAATAAGCCCATTTTTCTAAAAAAGGATTGTGGGCAGTTGTGGGATAGAGGCAGCAACAGGGTAGGACTAAGGCTGAAGAAAGCAAGGCTTTAATAAGTTTATTAGAAACCTACAGAAATAGGCCTTAATGGGCAAAAGGTAATAACTAAGCCAAGACAGAACCAAAACTAAACACTTCTTCTCCAGGCTGCACTCATCACCTGTTCCTCAAAACACCCCCGCCCCCAAACCACCACTCCAAGAGATCCAGTCAACTGCCTTTACAGTCCCTGTAACTGGTCCTTAAGCATCAGCTGCTGGCTGTCATTGTTCTATTAGGGCATGAGCTGTTCTTTAACAGCTGCCCATGATCCCATTCCTTGCCAAGGGTTGGACCAACAGCTCACAGGGGATACATATAATGTGTTTTCTTCTTGTTGTACAGTATTATACCTGTTTCCCCCTCTACTGAAATTTCCCTGTCATTTTGGAAAGTGAGTGCTGTATATTTTCACACGTCCTATTTTTAACATTTTATTTTAAATGTTAAATCTATTTAACCAAGTTCTGTGCAAGGGCATTGTCACCTAGTGGACAGGAATCACATCTGCTTCTTTATATATAGTATCCCTCAGTACAATGAACACTTTTGAGACTCGTAAATGAAAGTAATTTTTAAATTAAATATAAAGAAAAAAATTGTAACTTTTGAATTAAAATGCATCCATATGCAGGTCTACTGATGTATCTAGGCAGTGTAAGTGTCTTAAAGTGGGACAAACTTTAAGACACTTAAACTGCCCAGAAATAAGAAGTGTCCTACATTAAAAATCATATCTTGATACATGGTTGGTGTAAAGAATCTAGACTGAACATTTGGTAGAAACGTAGCTCTAAACAACAACAAATATTTGTGGATTTTTTTTTTTTTTTTTAATTTAATGTTTTGTGTAGTGGGGGGTGCGGTGGCGCAATGGGTTGGGCCACAGTCCTGCTCTCCGGTGGGTCTGGGGTTCGAGTCCCGCTTGGGGTGCTTTGCGGCGGACTGGCGTCCCGTCCTGGGTGTGTCCCCTTCCCCCTCCAGCCTTACGCCCTATGTTACCGGGTAGGCTCCGGTTCCCCGCGACCCCGTATGGGACAAGCGGTTCTGAAAATGTGTGTGTGTGTGTGTGTGTGTGTGTGTGTGTGTGTGTGTATATATGTGTATGTATGTATGTATGTGTGTATGTATTATACAAAATGTAGATTTTAAAGACATCAGTTTCATCTTTGGTAGCATTGTCTACAAACCTGCATGCATTTTAGTATGCATTGCATTGACAAAAGTAAACACATGAAATAATTTAATTCATCTGAATCCTAGATGGGTGTAGCTTCTGTGGTGTCTCAACATAATAGGCATCATCTGATGCAAGGATGCAAGAGCAATACCAAAACCTATTAAGGACTTTTCTGAGGAATAAAAAGCAGTTTTATAGTGCAGAGATTTAAGTTTTATTGAAGTCAAAGTTTTACAACTGAAGTTTTACAATTTCTTAGATATATAGTTTTTAACCAAAAAGTCTACTTAAGAATCATAAGAAGAATAAATGTAATTTTCTCTCTTTCTTATTATCATTTCTTTAATCAGTTAATATACAGAATAACAGTTACTGTCTTTGAAAAAGAGCAATATGTTCCTTTTTAATGTCGCAGTGCAACTTACATCTTACACACCTGTGCAATGTACCGTGAGGCTTACACCCTCAAATAAACCCACAGTGGAATCCCATTTGGACAAATTTCAGGAGACAGAGAAGCATTAAAAGAAAGGATAAACAAGACAGCCTGTGATTAAAATGAACTTGCAAAACTGTGCCATGATCAGTAATAGCAATTACCACATTTTTCTTGTGACACGCATCGTAAAACTGGGTTCGGATTATGACTGGGACAAAGGTGATGTCACAGGTGTGCTTCTGGGACAATGGGGCAGAAGAGGCCCGGCCAATATCCCAGCCACAACCACAGTGCCACACCTCGCTTTGTCAAATAACACATGCAGATGTCAGCCGATAACAACGCTGGGTTCTTCGTTCCCTGCTCTATGCATTTCATTCCAACAACAAAAAAGAGTAGCTACTACTATGACCTTAACATTAGCAACAATCATAAAACAATATTTCAAAACAATTTATCAGACTCTATGTCTCCCACTACATAGCCTCTCATTTTCAGAAACTTTCGTCCTTCTGATATGACCCATTTGATGACTATTCTTTTACATGCACTGTCTTTGAATTAACTATAAATACCTTTTCAGTATACAAAAGGTGTTATAGTGCTCTTTGCATTTGTAAGTGTTTCTATGTGTACTTTATAATACTTAATACCGTATTGGCATCCAACTGGACAACTAACTCAATAACTATTAACTCAGCAGTAATAATTATAAATTAAATCAGTAGTAGTTTATTCACTCTCAAATGTATGTTTCTCAATGCACATAATTAAAGGCATTCTTAATGTAAAAATAATCATTCTCAGTAAAAAAAGCAAGAACTTAATGGCACAAATCAACAACAATATGTAATTTACAGTCACAGCATAAAACACCTCCAGTTTCCTTGTTAAATTGTAAATATGATTTTTTTTCTCTAAAGCTATATTGTAAACTAAAGGTACAGTGTGTGTATTCAAAGAGGGGATAAAAAGATAAATATAGCTAGAATTTTCAACAGTTCTTCTGTACAGATCAGTCTTAATTCCTCATTTACATAGTCATTGCATGTTTACTCAGATTATGCCTAATACATTAAATATTGGCACTGAACACAGAAGAGCTACTTCAAAATATGATCTTCAAATTTCAAATTTCTATATGAAATATTAAATACACTTTAAAATACAGTTTTAAAATATATTCTTCATGTATGGAACTCTGAAACCTAATATATATATGCAGACAATAAAATTAAAAAAAACACAATAAATTGTGGGATTCTTTTTTTGACAACCCCACTGTGGGGTTTCTTCACCCTGGTTGTGATCAGCCACACAGACTTTACTTTTAGGGTTGGACCAGATCAACTGCATTATCTAGTCTGAAAGTGACAGGTTTGGACATAAAGGTGACAAGATTTGTATGCAAACGCCTGGGTCATGGGAGCCTTGCTTTGTAGCAGTGCCAAGTGCAAGAACGGAGTGCTCGAAAGTGCATTCTTTGTAGTGCATCTCTTGTGTTGCAAAAATGCCCAAGGAAAGCAAACATGCAGGCTCACACCATTTCCCACCGCCCCTGACCATACCTCTCACATACGGTGACAAGTGCCCACCAACATACAAGCTCTTAAACACATCCTGTGAATGTGGGCTCTTGTCCAGTTTTAGGGTTTTTTAAAATGTTATTTTATCATGCCAAGTAGCATTGGAGATAATGTGTATGCACACAGAAAGGAAAGAGCAGAAAGAAAGAGTTAAAACACAAACAGAATAAGTGAACCTGAGTTCAGCCCAGAAGAAAGGAGGGAATCCTTCACTCCTTCACTGCACATTAAAGCAACATGTAACCTGGAGACAGAATGTTCATTCTTTTTTTTTCCATTTTTATCTTTATCTAAAAAGAGGAAATTATGCTCAAAGATTCTGTATACACAGAATCTATAGATTGCATTCACAACAATAGTTCACAGTTTTAAACAGTGGCTGCTTCTACGCAAATATTAAGGTCATTAAGGTTAGTGTTGTATGTTCTCATCACTGTTGGTGCAGGTTTCCGTAGAACTGGCCAGAAAGAACTGCAGTCATTCTCACCACTTCAGTCCTGCTTTAAAACTCTACAAACCTCTATGCTTGCTCATCTTTCCCTTTTTCCCATAGTGTTTTTTCTTTTTTTTCCTGGCTATGGGTGCAGCTCTTGGTAGCAAAATACCAAGAAGGAAAAAAAAGCTTCCATATTAAAGAAGCTTACTGCTACATTGTTCTTTCTTTCTGCAGCTCAGTAGAGATGGATGGATGGCTGGATGGATGGATGGATGGATGAGATAATACAATGAAAAGAAAATAATTAACAAGAAAATATCAACCCCCCTTCCCTTTTACCAATATTTTAAAGAACTTGTTGGTTTGTTTTGTTTTATTGGCTCTCAGTTCAAAATACAAAGGAAGAATATGACTCTCTCTTCAGACATGCAATAGGCACCCTCTGAGCCTTCCACACTTCAGTCTTCAGTATTGACTTCTATTCTCAGTATGGTATTTACAGATATTACAGTGGCTGATTGGTCATTTTGTTTGGTGCAAGGATAAAGGATGGGGGTGGAGAGAAAGTGGGCGGTTTGCCAGAGGTGAGAACAGCTATAAGAGGCAGACTGGGATTGATGGTGTAGAAGATCGACATGGGTATTCCTCCCGCGTTCCCATGCAGCACCATTCATTTCTGCTGCCCCCTTACACATGGGTCTCAATGAAGGAGTGGGTGTGCGTCATAAGGGGCGGGGTCAGAGGTGAGAGTTCCGCAGCACCATCATGGCCTGAACTGAACTCGCAGATGTCCAGAAACAAGTCATGGTGCCGCTGCTTCCACTCACGGAATTTTTTGGAAGTCAGCTTGGGGTCTTCAAGAACTTGGTTGATGATGGCAAGTTCTCCCTCTTTGGCCTTTTGGAAAGAGAATACACTCATCAGATTTCACACTCTCTCGTTTGCATACAGGTCCTAGCTCCAACCAGCCTGCTTACCGTAACGCTTTACTCGATTGTAATCATTCTCACAGTGAACACTGACATGTTTTTTGGAAGAAATCTCACCATGAATATTTCACTCAGTCACCCACTGTCATTAACCTCTTTTTCCTAAGGTGGTCCAGAGCCTATCTTGGATGCACAGGGACTTTAGAATGGGCAGGGCACACCTCGTCTCGGTCATCAGTCCATTGCAGGGTAAACATGCACGTGCACACAGATACATATAGCTACACACAAATGGCAGTTTCGGGCACTAATCCACCTGAAACACATCTACACAAACATGGGACGCCTACACAAACATGGGGAGAAGTCCACAAAGACTGAACTGGAATCGAAGCTATGCTTAGTTGCAGAGTGCAGGTACAGCAAGGCACGACCATGACTGTACCACCACCGCAGATATATTAAATACAAGAAATTATATTGAATGACTATTTCAATATAGTTGTGTCATATGAGAACATTTTATTAATGTCTTAGCAGAGACTATCTCATACATACTGTATGTTCATATATTTCCCTGCAAGTTATTTTATATACTATGCAGTTTGTATAGTATTTATTTTTTACCAGAACCAAACCAGTTCTAACGTTCTTCTGTATGTTGAATGTCCTTAAAGGACTACCGTAGAAGGACAAAACTTACTGTATATGCACAGGTACTTGGCCATAAACAGCACTGCCAAAAAGTATTTGCCCTCTTTCCAGGCTTCTCTGTTTTTGCAGCTTTTTCATATTACTGTATATTTGATCAAATCTTTTTGTTAGTTTTGCCCAGTAGGATATGAATGGAGCATGGGAGAGAATAAAGACACCAATACAGTTATGGAATTTTCATATTGTGGAAAATAATGAAATGCACAATCATAGTAAAGAAAAAGTTACTGCCTTTTAACAATCAAACAAATTTATCATGTAATTAGAGTCAAATGTTTGAATACAATCAATCCTGATATGGGCAGTCCTGAACAATATTGTAATGACCCGCGTTACTGTGAGTTCAAGCAGGAAAATGTGTTTATTGTAAATAGCTGGAATATGGGAAAAATGTAAATTAGTGTTCAACCGGTGGGGGGATTTACAGGGAATATAATGGTGTACTTGCCACTGAGAAAAGAGAAAGAAGCCTGGGGGATGCTAACCAGGCTGGGAAGGCTGACTTGATGTAAAGGTCCTTGAGGGAAAGGGGTCCTTGGACCGAGAGCGTTATTTATTTTGTGCTGGTGTTCTGAAAAACGTTCGCAACAAGTGCTGTATGTGCGTCCTTCTTTGCCCCATCCAAACCCAGGGCGCTGTGCACCACAACATGATTTTTAATTACTTAAATCCTTTAGAAGTTAATTTGACAAAACAGAATCACATTTTGCTGTACTCAAAGTTAATTTCTGAAGACCTCTGGAGAAAAGTTGCTGAAGCCTCTCAGTCTGGACAAGATAACAGCCATTTATAAGGCTCTCAACAGTCAAGCCTCTATTTGAGCCATACTCATCAAATGGAGAAAGTGTGGAACAGTGGTGAATCTACCTAGGAGTGGCCATCCTACCAAAGACTCTCCAAAAAGCAAGGTATGAAATAATTAATGGGCTCAGAAAGAACCGCTGAAGAACATTCAAGGACTTGCAGATCTCTCTTGCCTCAGCTCAGGTCTGTGTTCAAGACTTCAACATAAGAAAAACACTGTGCAAAAATGGGATGAGCTGAAGAGTGGCAAGATGGAAACCACTGCTGATCAAGAAGAACAGTAAAACTCATCTACAGTTCGTTAAAAAGCACCTGCATGTCTCTCAGTGATTCTGCTAAATGTTCTGTGGACTGTTGATTCAAAAGTATAACATTTTGGGTGACATGGTACTCATTACATCTAGCAAAAGACAAATACAGCATTTCATAGTAAGAGCCTTGTTCCAGTAGTCAAACACAGTGGTGGTTGTGTGATGATCTGTGGATGTCCTGCTGAAACAGGACCTGGGTGCCTTGCTATCACTGAAGGAAACATGAATTCCTCTTTTTAATCATAAAATTCAAAGGTGAAAGCTGAAGCTAAAGGGCATTTGGGTCATGCAGCAAGGGAATAATCTCAAGCATACAAGGAAGTAAGCATCAGAATGGCTGGGAAGAAACTAAGCTAAAGCTCTGCAATGGACTGGACATAAAGTCCTAAAATGAATCCAGTTGAGATGTAAAAAGAACTGTTCAAGCTAAAAAAAACCTGGAAACTGCTCCACAATGCTGACAGACCCAATTCAACAACTACAGGAGGTGTTTAGTTGCAGTTGTTACACTTAATTGTGGCACAACCACTCATTGACTGTGCAGCCCTGTAGCGATACTAGTTTGTGTGTTCAATTTTGAAGATTTAAATAAAGCTTCTTAAATTTGATATAGTTTGGTTGATGCCATACCGACACACTTTTTGGAACAGGTGCAACCTGGAGGTTATGTCAGTTTTGTAAGTATTGTGAATTGATTGGGGTTCGGTTTGGCGCCGAACCAATGAGAGAAGAGAGGGATGGAACGAATGGGCAAAGTTTCTAGACTTTTCTGGAAGGGTCTAGGGGAGAGAGGGAGACGGAGGGTTTGAGAGAGTGCTGCAGAGTTGATATATATAGTTGTTTGAAGAACAACCAAAGAGAGAGAGAAAAAAATAATAATTTCGCGTGGATTGTGTATTGGCGAGTTTAAGTTTCCGTGGTGTCCTCGTGGTTCTATGAGACATCCAGTTAATTTAACTGTAAAGCGACGAGTTTTCAGCCCGTCGCGTCGAACTGCTACGCCGGTGTCACGGAGGAGGACTGAGGAGAACCGGCAATAGCGCTTCGTGTTACCGGTAACGCGTGAGGTTCCTCGGGCATCGCTGGAGTTTTCACCCGCCTCGAATACGAGTGGACGGCTGTGTGAAGTAAACGCAGTAAACTGCGGTTTTTTTTCCCCCTTTTGCTCGCACTTCCTGAGTGAAGCGACCCGTAACTTTAGCTGGAATAGAACCCAGGGCACCACCCTCATGATGGAACGAAATGGGAAAAGTTTCTAGACTTTTCTGGATGGGTCTAGCCTAGGGAGAGAGGGAGACGGAGGGTTCGAGAGACGGAGAGCGCTGCAGAGTGCGAGGAGGTGATATGTATATACTTAGTTGCTTGAAGAGCACCAGAACATAAAACAATGTCATCTTTCCTCTGAGGCTCCATTCTACTACTAGAAATGACAAAAAGATCCGATCAATTTGATGTACAAAAGCTTAATATGGAGAAGTGGGAAAAAATTTTTTTCAAAGCACTCATATGTTATCTTAGAGTAGCATGGTGTGTGTGGCAGTGCTGCTGTCTCACAGTGTCTGTGTGGTGCGAGAGGACATGGGTTTGAGCCCTGCCCTGTCTGTGTGGAGTTTGCATGTTCTCCCCATGTCTGTGTGGGTTTCCTCTGAGTGCTCTGATTTCCTCCCACAGTCCAAAGACATGCTGTTCAGGTTCACCCACAGTGTGTGAGTGAGTGAGAGAGTGTGTTCCACTGATATGTATGAGTGACCCATTTTAAGTAGTGTATCTAGCAGCGGAAGTCACCTTGGTGACTAAGGTGTGGGCTGATAACACTACACAGGGTTCATTGGAAGTTGCTTTGGACAAAAGCATCTGCTAAATAAATAAATGTAAAGGTAAACCAAACCCACTCTGGAGGGACCTACCTTGAGCGTACTGCGCAAGGCACGGATGCGGTGCAGCTTGTCATTGACAGCAGGGTCACCGCAGCGCTTTAGGAAGACGCGCCGGAAATCCTGCCTGGTGAAGGGCCGTGGCTCCCCGATGGCCGACAGGCCAGCCCTCTCTAGGCAGCAGTACAGCTCCTGCAGCCCATCAGCTACCTCGTCTTCACGCTCCTCCTCTCGATGCTCTGGGAACAATGTGTGGACCAGCCATTAAGGAATGGGGACTGTGCTAATGGAGAGGCAGAGGGGCCTAGCTGACTATCGTAGCATCTTCATGCTTAATGCAGTGGTTGCTAAAATAGTCATGTTGCTGGGATACTGTATCACATCCATTTCAGGGTGGAGAAGAGCTTCAGTGGTGCTTCTGTGTTTAAACATTAATTTACATGCACATTTGAATCTTTGAGTAGAAAAATTGAGAAACCAACCTTTTAGCATATTCTGTTATTTGTTTTTACATGTAGTCACTTTTATTAAATCAGATTTACATTATGAATGCAATTTTTCTTTCTCAGGAGCTTTCACACAGACTACCGAAGTGTAACTCTTTTGTTTGTGGGTTACTTTTTCACTGAGCCATCACTTTCATTCAGAGCCACCAAAACTGTGCATTACTTTTGCATATTTTTACTGGTAGAATTTAGATAAAATTGTTTTTCATTCTATAGGCAACAGGTTTATTCAGACAACATAATACGCATGGGAGAAAAAGATATTTTATTATTATTGACTCCACATATAGCTCTCTGAGTGCCCAGGTGAGTGCAACAGCTGAGGGCCAGTTTGCCAAAGCACTACTAGGGGGGGGCTCCCTAAAGTCTGAGTATTACAAATACTCACCCGTAAGTACCTCACATTACCAACATTTGATTTACTAATTTTCAGTCATATGCACATTTCCCAGTTTATTTGTTTTAACTGTATTTTCTTCACTGTTCTAAGTTACAAAGAACTGAGATTTGAGTCTGTTTTCTGTTGCCACTAGTAGGCACTAAAACACTCAAAAGGAGGAGAGGAGGGGAAATTGAGAAAAGAAGAAAGAAAAGGGGTGGGAGCATGGGGGTGGTTTTGGTATTAGGGATTAAGGATTTCTTGGAAAAATTTCTATCACTGTTTTTTAATTGTTAGATATATCCAGAACTTTTACAGAAACTACCTGTAAATTACTGAGAGAATAAATTAAGAAAGGCATCAGTTCATTTGCATTTTTGTTCACAAAACTGTAACTGACCAGATCCTGACAAACGTGTATATATTGTAACGACCTGTGTTACTGTGTTTAGGCAGGAAGATTTGTTTATTGTAAATAGTTGCATTATGGGAAGAATGTAAAATGTAATTGTGCAATCACTGGGTGCACTTCTGGGGGAAATGATGGGGTGACTGCGTTTGCCAGTGTGTTGAGGGAGAGACTGGGGATGCTATGCAGGTTGGTAAGGCTGGCTTGAGATGCAGGTCCTGGAGGAAATTGGGCCCTCAGACCGAGAGTATCATTTCCCTGTGTGCTGGTGTTCAAATAAACTGTTTCAGATGGATGCTGCCTGTGCATCCTGCTTCGCCCCATTCAAGCCCAGAGTGCTGTGCAGCACAGTACTATAAATCAATCAGTTTCTTTGTTGCAACTAAAATACAGCCAGGCTTTAAAATTGAAACACTTTCTAATATGTTCTCCAGGTTATAGATGCTTTCTGTTCTCCACTGTTTCTTTCTCCTGTCTCATTATAAGCACAGAAGAAACACCTCAAAAGGCAAGTGTTTAAAGCAGAACACTATACAGTCAACTGAAAATAGGTAGTATTTTCTATCTTCTAATTATTGTAAAGTAAAATTTAAAACAATGAAAAAATAAAAGATAATAAACTTGGTATACAATCCACATTGTATCCTTATTCATGCCAAATGTTTCCATTAGGCCTATAGTGTGACAGATGTCCTGCATTGTATGAGACATTGATGAAAACAGGGTAAGTACAAGTTTTAAAGCAAATGTTTTAATTTACTACAGCTTTATCTGATGTTTTTAACAGAATCTGGCCCATGCAATTAATATTCTGATTAATTAAGAATTGGGCTTACAAGTAAGCATTCCGTGACGTGAACAGATTTCCTGATCCAGTTGTGTTTGTAACTTGAGTCACAAGTGTATTTAACTTTAGATAACATGCTTTATGTTTATGAGTGAGGGTGTGGGAACGTGTACAGCCATACCGTCTTTTCCAGAGCTCTTGTGCATGCAGAAAGGCACCTCGTCATCCTCACTCCTTTCCTCTGAAGGTCCACCACAGAGAAGGTCGCTTCTGGACCCCTGGACTTCACGATTCCGTGGCAGGCTCTGGCTACGCTGCTTATGAGCATGGCGATGGACGTGCAGCCCTTTTTCCTCACTCCCCAACAGTGGAAAGGGCCCATCGCGGTCATGGCGGTGCCGCCTCTGGACAGGCAGAGTGGCTTGGCGTCGACGTTCAGGAGACATCACCTGTCGCCCACTGCCCACCACTGCTGAGCCCACATAGCCACCTGCACTGTCACCTTCAGCTGGCCCTGTCTGCAGGAAGTGCAAGCCTGAGCTGGTGAGAGGTGTCTCAATCAAGTCCTGCCACGAGCGCCGCTCGCGGTACATGGGCCGGCAGCCTGAGGAGTGGCCACTGCCTGGCGCATCAGGGCGCGAGTCCTCCGCAGATGACTGGGAATATGTGGACTCGCTGGAAAAGTGACGCCCATGCTTGGGCTCTGGGAATGGGCTGGAAGAATTCACCTGGGGGTGGACAGGGGGAGGAGTGGATCTCATCAGGCTCAGGGAGCTCTGGGACCTGGGAAGATGCTTGAACCAATAAATCTTATGAGCCTGAGGGGAGGCAGGAAGTGGGGGTGGCATTGTATAAACACAAAAGTACACACGTGGGGAGGGTGAGGGCAGGTGGGAACATGTGAACAACAGTAAGAAAGTGGTCAGACTTGATAAAATAGCAACAGCACAAAAATAAAATATGAGGTCCCATGTCCTACACATCTTGTTCTTAGAAGTCTGAGACAAAATCTGAGTGTCATTTTAACAATTTAACTTATAATTTTCTGTATAATATACTGGTTCCAGGGGGGCGTAGTGGCGCGGTGGGTTGGACCGGGTCCTCCTCTCTGGTGGGTCTGGGGTTCGAGTCCCGCTTGGGGTGCCTTTTGGCGGACAGGCGTCCCGTCCTGGATGTGTCCCCTCCTCCTCCGGCCTTACACCCTGAGTTGCCGGGTGGGCTCCAGTTCCCCGCGACCCCATATGGGACAAGCGGTTCAGAAAGTGTGTGTACGTGTACTGGTTCCTCAATTTTTGAACATGACTGGGAAGTCTGTTCATGACTTGATTTCTATAGAAATCCGGAGTCTCTTTTACCATTACTTGACAATCAAAGTGTAGTAATACTAATATTTATTTACAGGTTAAGTTCTGGATAAAGCTGTAATGCATTTTCCTATAGCATGTGCTTTTCTCCAAAAGGATGTACAATGTAAGAAGTGCATCAACAACAGATGAAAGTTCTTGATACAGACACACAGTTTTTGTCAGCACATATTGCATGAGGAGCTGCATATAGAAGTTAAAGAAGATATAAAGATGATTGTGGTACGTGGTGTAATGTTTAATGGAATCAAAATCAATTTAAAATCACCAAAAAGTAAAATAACTTCTTTCCATGAACTCTGATATTGACCAGTTCATTAAGTAGGAATGTGCAGCATTCCGTATGTTTTTTACTACAAACACTTACAAACATGAGCTAAACTAAGGTATTCCCACACTCCAGTATTGCTTTAATGTGTTTTGCTGCCATGTAATGTTGGGAGATGGAAACACAGGTCTTACTCTGGAACAGCTTTAGGAACCAGGTGAGTAAAGAAAATACAAATAAAAATAAGTTTCTTGTATTTTCTGAAATCCATAACTCAAATTCATAACATAAGAAGCCAGTGTAACTTCTGTACTATTTTCAATATTCACAGAAACCATGTATTCAGCACCCTCTGCTGTTGCTTCTTTTGTTACCCACCAGGCTGTGTATCAGTGACACTCTTTTCTGGGGGAAATAAGTGGCAGTGTGGGCATCACGGCATCACAGCCCCGATATTCTATTCAGCTTTCTCCAGGCTACAATATCTGTTTATTCATTTTTAAAGTAAACACATTTTACTGATTGAAAATACCACACTGCAAAAGCATGGAAAGATGGAGCAGGAAAAAGAAGTTTTACAGGAGAGACAGCAAGGTGTGCATGTGTGCATGTGGTCAAGTTCACACACTCACAGAGGGGGTTCGGTGGTATGTGTCACACAGTGAGGAGGGGCCTTCCTGTTTGAGAGTCATGGAGCCATCAATGTCATCCTGATCACTTTCACTCCAGTAATCTAGAAAAAATGCAACATGACTCTGTCTGTATGTTTGCATACATGGTGACATTGACAGCGTAATGAGCATTAAGATAAAAATTTGCCAATGTTATTTCATCTCTTCAACCTCATCTCTATAAAAAAGAAAGAAAAATGCAAAAGCTGGAATATATATCTCCTGCACCCACCTTCATCTGGACGGGGCACTTTGTCATCAGGTGTATACCCTATAGCTGCCAGCCCAAGCCGATTCATCCACCTACATTTGATCAGAAGACATAGAAATAAAATGTGGCATTTTTTTTCTTATTGAAAATTATTATTGAAGCTGTAATTGACAAAACTCTGTCTTTCCTCTACACCACAGTGGAAGATGGCAAGAAGGTGCATCAGATGGCATAGTGGTTAGTGCTCCTGCCATGTACTCAATGGACTGCACAATAGTAGTACTCTTGATCAAGAGTCTAAGGGGTACAGTAAAAGTTATACAGCTGCATAAATTGTTAAATCACTAACTACATTTGGAGAAAAGTGAGTTAAAAGTGAAAATAAATGGGAATGTAAGAAACTGATTTGTGTGGACAGAGAGTACTGTGATGGCACTAGATTAGAATCACTGAAGTAGCACCGGGAAAACGAGTGAACAGCTGTGTTCAGATTAGCACGAGAGAAATGAGTCAGAGTGGTGATTCTGCAATGATATGGAGGATAATGAGGTCAACTGGACGACATGAGAAGCAGGTATTTTTACAGCCATATGAGATTTCTGCAGGGTGAAGCCATCATTCTCCATCAAACAACCAAAGAGAAACTTTCCTGTCTTACTTAAGGTGAAGGAACTGGTAAAGGAATACTGATAAGAACTGAAATGAAGATTGAAAATAAAAACATTGCAGCATATAAATAGTGCACAAATATGTAGAGGTACATCAGCATTTTCTCCTTTAGCAAGCACTTTTTGTATAATTGCAATAGATCATGTTTTTTCCTTTAAAGAAACCATGAATAAGAATATGGTAAATTTTACTCTATGTTATGTTACTTCATCTCATGGATATTTGTGACTCTTGTGGTTGTGATGTATGGAAATCCTCATAGCCACAGATATACATGTATGATCATTAAAAAAAGAATAATTATCTGACTTTCCAGATAGGATTTCATTGTCTCAGGCTTCAAAATTTAACTGTCTAACTGAGCAGGCTTTTTGTGCTGCTGTTTAACAATTTTTATGGTCAGAATACTTAATACTGACTTTTCCCTGACATATTGAAATGGCATTACCGTGGCAAGAGGATGATGAGGCTTGCACATTTTTCACAGATGTAGTAATGGACTGGATTCAAAATCAATGGAAGTCACATCAGCAATTCCCCTATGCTGACAACATGACACCAATAACAGAGCATGAAGACTTTAAAACTCTATTGAAAAAAGTCAAGGTGGAGATGAGGCTACAATTAAATCTGAATAAAACTAAAATGGTTACATTGCAGCAGAAAACTTTAGTTTTGATATTGAACAAACAGAATTTGACAACTTCTGTTTTTTGGCATCAGTGATCAACAATAAGGGGTCTAACAGTCAAAAGATACTCCAAAGATAAATGCTTGGCAGAGCTGCAGTGAAAGATCTGGATAAGGTCCTCAAATGTGCTTCATAAATGAATCTACAAGACTGAAGATTATAATTGTTTAAACAATCATATTTTAAATTATGCTATAAGAGTACAAAAGTTGAACAGAAATAAAACAAGACTGGAAAAAGATGAATTCATTTAAACTGTGGTTCTGGAGGAGACTTTTCATGCCACCCTCCAACCAATGCCTCCACTCTTTTAATACCAACAGTTGGTTGATGGCTAACAGCTCAAAGTTCCGAACATCAAAATTCATCTCGGTTGGATACAATTTCCGTAAGCACATGGGTACAGCTTGGGAGGGTCTCCCTGTCTTTGGGAAACAACTTCTACACTTGCCTCCGATGCATCCATTTCCACCAAAAATGACAGGTTAGGGTAAGGATGCCTGAGGATAGGAGCAGTTGTAAATCATTATTTCAGGTCCTCAAAGGCCTGAACTGCTTTTGAGTTCCAGGCCAGTCACCTGGGTTTACCGCATGTCATTTTTTTTTTTTGGGGGGGGGGGTTGCAATCACTCTGAAGATCCTTATAAACCTTCTATACAAGACTGAAAACCCTAAAAACCGCTGTATGTCTTTCAGAATTTTTGGTTGTGGCCAAGGAACCATGGCAGATGCCTTCTTTGGGTCAATTTTGACTCCACTGGGTCCTAGAATAAGTCCCAAAAACCCCATGTCCTTGTGGAACTGTCACTTCTGACCCTTCACGCACAATTTATGCTCCAACAGTCATTGTAATACTTCCCTTATGTGCTTCACATGCTCATTGTAGGACCGGAAAAACACCATAATGTCTTTGAGGTAAACCAAAATAAATCGACTTATCATATTTCTGAGTACCTCATTTATGAAAGTCTGGAATAGAGAGGGTGCATTCAGCAGACCAAATGGTATGACCAGATACTCACAATGGCCAAGGGCAGTGCTAAATGCTGTCTTCCATTCATCCCCCTCCTGAGTGTAGATCAAATTGTAAGCACTCCTGAGGTCCAGTCTTGTGAGTATTTTGGCCTTGCTAATCTGTTCTAGTGAGGATGGAATCGGAGACAAAGGATAAGGATATTTAAAAGTGAGGGCACTGAGCCCACAATAATTAATAAAGGGCCTTAGACTTCCATCTTTCTTTTCTACAAATAAGAAAAAGGCAGATGTTGGAGACGTGGACAGGCAAATTATTCCAGATGTTATATTTTAACAATGTTTATGAACTCCAGTAACTCCGCTGAGGTCATTTTGATAGGGGGATTCTTCTGTAATGTGCAAATGTGAAAAGGACACAAACATATTTTACTGTAACATCCGGACATGGGTGTCAAGTGCAATAACCTCAGTTACAAAGTGTGTATACAAGCGCACAGTGCAAATTAAGAAATGAAATGCACGAGTGACATGATAAACACAAAACAACAAGACACATAGAGTGTTCTGAGAGTAAGTGAAATGAGTGCACCACATTAATACACCGAGACAAGACGTGGACTGAGGTGAAGTAGGAGACTAACACACTGGAACAGAACTTGGGAAACAGGTCAACAAACATGTATCGCTACAGAAATCGCAAGAGAGTAGTAAAGTGCTGATTAAGAATCCTCAAACCATCTATGTGACCTTAGCCCTTCTATAGGGCTGGGAGCATGTCATCACATAGACAATCATTTACTACTAGAGCTGTAATAATTTTCCCAAACATAGGACCTCTCTTTTATACCAGTAGACATACATAATTATGATTACACTAAACTTTATAACTCTAATAATCTGCTTTACTTCAGTTTCTTTGTTTATTGTTACCTGCCATTCAATAAGTGACCAGCTTTTATCAGTTAATGTGTTTTACTTGTCTCAGAGACATAGAAAGTCACTTTATTACTCATTAATACAATTACTGACTATGACTAAGCATTCTTGGGGACACAGCTCCAGTAGAGTATTGAACAGTGGTGCCATAAAATAAGATATAGTCTGCCAAGGGTGCAGTAGACAGACATCTCCAGACAATAACCACCATCATTATCAGTCTAGCAGGCAAGAGATTTTGGCTGAAAGAAAAAATTGTAACAAATGCCTCCTACACCAGAAACAACAGGGCAACAAAGATTCACCATCTAAAGCAAGAGTCGAAGAGTCCAAGGCACTACTTCAAAGAGACTAGGGAGGAGGAGAGAGGAGCCCTTGCAGAGTTGTGCAACATGCTCCACAAGAGCCTCCTGACCTGGAGAAGGGCATCAGCGGCAGGAAAGAGGGTCAGAAAGAGGGCTGCCTTTGTAGCAAACCCATTTGGGTTTACCAAACAGCTGCTAGGAGAGAAGCGCAGTGGAAGCCTTACATGCACCAAAGCTGAAGTGGATGCACATTTCAGAACCACCTTAAGTGACAGCCACAGAGAGCAAGAAATTAGCTACTGCAAATCCTTGATAAGTCCTCCCCCTTCAATACATGAGTTTGATATGAAGGAGCCACGGCTCAAAGAAGTCCAGGAAGTAGTCAAGAAAGCCAGAGCAAACTCCCCAGGCCTCAGTGGTGTACCATACAAGGTTCACAAGCACTGCTTAAGGCTTCTGAAGAGACTCTGGAGGATTCTGAAAGTCATCTGGAGAAGAGACAAGGTTCCTAGCCAATGGAGGTGTTCGAAAGGGGTATGGATTCTGAAGGAGGAAGAGACGACAGACATCAGCCTATTCAGAATGATTTTAGTGCTTAGCATGGAAGGAAAGATTTTCTTTAGCATACTTGTGTCACACATAGTGAACTGGAGACCCAGGTGTGGACCCAATTGCGAGATCATTTATTACAAAGGTACAAGAGGCAAAACGATACTTGTGGTTGGGGACAGGCACGAGTCAATCCGAGGTAGAAAACTTGTTTAGGAGGAGAATCTAAAGACGTGGTCAATGTAGCGGAGTGAGGGTCGATGCCATGGGAGACAAGAACAGGGACAAGGAGACAGGTGAGGGAACAAGGAGAGAGAAGCAGGGTAGGTAAGACAAGGTTGAGCTGTTGTGAGCACAGGAGGGACAGTTCTCTCAAAGAGATTCTGAAACCAGGGAGCGGTGAGCTGGTTCTCTTTACACCTGGCTGTCTTGCTTGTGACCAGTTGCTTGCGGTTGTGCTGAGGCGTGGGCATGACAGCTTGCCAGGAATCTGAGTGACTACCTCATCAGTTACACCTACATCAATACCCCTGTCCAGAAAAGAGGAATTCCCAAGGTTCCAGGATATTTAGAGCACACAGACATGGTGATCCAGCTGATAAGGAAGCCAGGGAGAATGGAGGAACCTGGTAGTACTGTGGCTGAATCTCACTAATGCCTGTGGACCCATACCCACAAGTTGGTGGAGAAATCTCTGGACCAACACCGCATCCAGAGGAAAATTAGAGAACTTTAGCTTGCACATCTCCACTGGGGCCATAAAATCAGACTAGCACAAACTTGAGAAGGGTATCATCACAGGGTATACCATTTCAGTGACTCCGTTTGCACTCGCCATGAATATGCTGGTGACATCAGCCAAGGTTGAGTAGAGAGGACCTCTCACCAAGTCTATTGTATGCCAATCTCCCATTAGAGCCTTCATGGATGATGTGACTGTGACTGCAACATCAGTCTCAGGGAGTCACTGGATCCTCAAGGGCCGCAATCTGGATGAGGAGTTCAGAGTAAGCCATGTGAGGGAGTTACTGCAATACCAGAAAGTTTTCCAAGTTGGCATTAAAGTAAGAACAGGATGGAAGTGGAGGGTGGCAGAGGCCCTGGAAGCATCCAATTCACAACTCAGGTACAGTGTGCTAGTGGGCACAGTAGCTAAGAGAAGGGCTGGTCTTTGCAGTAGTATAATAGCATGCTACAGCAAGACTCAAGGGAAGGAGAAGAGGTGCTTGGTCCAGAAGGTTGAGTGTAGAGAGCAACTGAAGAGGAAAAAACTAGCAAGGCAGTTGGAATGTGGCAGCAGGGAGCCTAGAATTGATATTGTGATTAGTTAAGCCGTGGAGCGCAGGGTCTCATGGAATGAGCTGTGGAAGCTGAGTCTTACAACTTTAAATTTCTGATCCAGGCTGTCTACAATGTTCTACCAAAGCCGTCCAACTTGTACTGCTGGGGAAAGGTAGAAACTCCAGCATGCCCCCTCTGCCAAGAGAAAACTATATAGGAGCATATCTTGAGCAGCTGCAAGAAGGCAATGATTGGGGTGCTATCATTGGAAGTACCAGGTACCAGGTTCTGAGGGCAGTAGCAGATTAAATCTGCAGATGGATGATCAGAAGCAAAAGCCTCTGCTTAAGAAGAACCATGCCAGTTACCTTTATAACACCTGGAAAGAAACTACCAACAGCCAAAACCCCCTACACAGGCCTGTTAGCCACAGCACATGATTGGGAGCTAAAGGTTGATGTGGACAGGGAACTAAAATTCCCACAAGATATTGCAGTGCTCCCCTAATCCTCGAAACAGATTATCCCCTTAGAACTACCCATACCCTGAGAAGATCGGATATCTGAAGTCAACCAGTGGAAGAAAACAAAGTATGCAGAACTAGTGGAGCAGTACCGCAACAATAGCAGGAGAGCAAAGTGTGAACCCAATAAAGTGAGCTGCAGAGAATTTGCAGGCTAATCCCTTTGCAGGATATTTACCTCTCTGGGCATGGATGGTGGGGAAAAGTGCAGGGCTGTAAGAAGAGCCACAGAGGCTGCCAAAACTGCCTCGAGGTGGCCCGTGGAAGATCAGATGTATGGGAAAATAGCACTACCTGGACTCAAGCTGGGGATTGATCAACTCTGGTGAGGTCACCTAATGCTGAAAGACCCGAAACACCTGATGACCGACCCTCAGTCACATCACTGACGATGTGTCCAGGTGCATCGCAAGATGTGTCAAGAAAGTATGACTTAATGTGACGTCTCTAAAAAAGGTTAAAAACCTCTGCATTAAACTAAGGAGAAAGTAGTTTTAGTTTAAAACAGCAAGAGGGAAAGTATGTGAAACAAGCTATACTAACTAGGTAACTGAAATTTGAGTGGATTTTATTTTTTTCATTCAAGCCTGATGATCCATCACATGTGGTGTCGTTAGCTAATTGTTTCAACAGTATAAAATTATGGATGAGTTATAATTTTTTATCTCTAAATACCAGTAAAATAGAGGTACTTGTGGTGGGTGGTGATGCTAAAACTCTCGACATAATCATACCAATCTTTACAACAAATGGTATTACCTTCAAGCATCCAGATTCTGTAGGGATTTGGGTGTCCTGCTGGATGGAAAGCTGTCATTTGTATCGCATGTAAATGCTTTGACTAAGATGTGCTTCCTTCAGTTAAGGAGCATAGCTAAAATGCGGCAATTCCTTTGTAGACGGGATCCTGAGAAACTGGTTCATGCTTTTGTTTCCAGCAGGCTGGATTACTGTAATGCTTTATTGTCGGGTTGTCCGTACCAGACTGTATCCAGGCTACAGCTGGTACAAAATGCTGCTGTGAGAATTGTTACTAGAACTAGGAAGTACGACCATATAACACTGGTACTTAAATCCTTGCATTGGCTCCCGGTCCCTTATAGAGTTGATTATAAAATCCTACTTTTGACCTTAAAGGCAATACATGGCATTGCTCCGGCTTACCTTTGTGAGATCATTAATTTTTATATCCCAGGACGATATCTCCATTCATTAGATGCAGGTTACCTTAAAGTACCCGTGATCAATAAGACCTCAGTAGGAGGTCACACCTTTAGTTATAGAGCACCTAAACTGTGGAATAGTCTACCAGTTACTGTCAGAAATGCCCCATCTGTTTCTGTTTTCAAATCCGACTAAAGACTTACATGTTCACTCAGGCATTCCACCTCATAATGTAATTTGACCTGCCTTGGTTGTTTTTTATCACCTTTATAAAAATGCATTTTAAATTTACTTAAGTAACAAATTACTAATGCTGTCCTATCCTCTCGTTGAGCACTACCTCACTACATAAGACCTGAGGAGACCGACCAGTGGTGACAGACGAATCCCGTGCTGACAGAGAATGATGTCCATCTGCCATGACGATTGAGACGTTCCATTCCAAGCTGGGGATCCAAGATGCCATTTACCAACATTATAATTACTTTTTACACACCGGCAAACAAATTGTTACTTCCTAGAAAGCCCAGGAGGGGTGGGCAACCACTGGCCCGTGGACCCCCAGAGGTTTTTTCCTCCCTCAACCTTCAGTTGGGAGTTTTGTTCCTTTCCCCAGTGGCCAGTATGTATACTTATAGCTCTATAATAAGTTCTTCATTATGGTAGCCATTAGTTGACTGTCTTCTTTGTTTGTATCAATTTTTCTTACCGTAGTGTTAAAGTGCTCTGTGTCACTGCATGAGAAGAACGCTCTATAAAAACAAAACAAAAACTTTTTTTTTCTGGGGGGGGCATGGTGGCACAGCGGGTTTGGCCAGGTTCTGCTCTCTGGTGGGTCTGGGGTTTGAGTCCCACTTGGGGTGCCTTGTGATGGACCAACATTCTGTTCTGGGTATGTCCCCTCCCCCCTCAGCCTTGCACCCTGTGTTGCTGGGTTAGGCTCCAGCTTGCTACAACCCTGTGTGGGACAAGCAGTTTCAGTAAGTGTGTACTTTTTTTCTAGGCAGTTCCCCAACTTTCTGTCCTCCCACAAAGCCTTGCTTTTTGTGCTTTTGGCATGTTAGAGTCAGTCAAATCAAATGTATTGTAGTGTCCCCCCACAGAGCTACTAGAAACCTGCTCAACAGATGGGGCAAAAAGAACATGCTCTTTATTAGAAGCATACATTTCTCCAACAATAGTCTTAACAAAGACAGTACAAAATACAGAACACTACAGAATCCCCCTGGGTCACTCCCAGCCCCCCTGCTGCACCCTATGGTTAAGGGGTTCCCCCGGGACTCCCCAGAATCCCAGTCTCGAACACTGAACATAAATAGGACGACAACCAATCAGAAACCACGCACAACTATGTACACACACGTAAACACTAATGCCAACTATTTACACATTTTCTCCCCTCAGCGCTGTTATGACTAACACTGCTTGCAATGGCCATTTTGCTTCTACAACAGCACAATTTGTAAGCGTGGCGCTGGCGCGAGGTGACGTTTTGATTGCTTCTCCTCGCAGACTTGTTAGTTTAGTGTATATTATTTTGTTTGTGTCATTATCCCTCCAGCCAGTTTACGCTGTTATTACTTATGACCGTCAAACACTTTTGCAAATACGTGAAACAGTGTGATTAGATGCAATTCTTAGCATTAGAGAGCTGAACTCACTACCTTTGTTCTGCCACGAGCAGCATCATGACCGTGACCCACCTGGGATCACTCAGAAGACGCAAGCTCGGAAACGGGACCGCAGGGCCGGCATTCAGGTGAGACCGAAATGCCGCGGGCTACAACCTCTGATGCCCAGCACTTTCCTGTCTTGGACAACAAAGTGGACGATCTCAGAGGGCGACTTAAATTCCAAAGAGACTTAACGAACTGCTGTTTTCTGCTTTACGGAGATGTGGCTCACCGCCAGCACACCAGACCACGCGGTCCAGCCCGAGGACTTCTCAATTTACTGCACAGATTGGACTGGTTCATCGGGGAAAAAGAGAGGAAGGGGCATATGCTTTCTTATTAACAATGCATGGTGTACGAATGTGGAAGTGATTGCACAGAACTGCACTCCAGACCTTGAATACCTTCTGATCAAATGCTGACCGTTCTACATGCCCAGGGAGTTCTCGGCTGTGCTCATGGCTGCAGTTTACATCTCACCCCAAGGGAACACACGCAGCTCTCTGAACAAACTGCACCACGTCGTCACTAAGTACGAGAACAAGCACCCAGATGGACTGTTCATTATCTCTGGGGACTTCAACCAAGCCGATTTCAGGAATGTGTACCCAAAGTACCATCAGCACATCTCCTGCCACATCTCCTGGTGGAATCAGAGTTTAACTGCACTCAAGATGCACGTAGGCTGTGGCAGGGAATCCAAACATTAACAGATTATAAACCACAGATGTGGACATTGACAGTTGCCGTTCCGTCTCTCCCTGACGAACTGAACGCGTTTTATGGCCGCTTCGAGTTCAAGAACAAAGACTCCCCAGTGAGACTCCCCAAAGCGCTGCATGATAACTCCAGTCTCACCGTCTCTGTAGCGGAGGTGAGAAAAACCTTTAGTCGTGTCAACATCCGCAAAGCTGCTGGTCCGGATGGAATTTCAGGGTGAGTTTTAAAAGCATGCAGTGAACAACTGGCTGCTGTCTTCACGGACATATTTAACACCTCCTTAAAAAGCTGAGCTGTACCCACCTGTTTCAAAAAAACCACCATTACCCCCGTTCCTAAGAAAAACAAAGTGAGTTGTCTTAATGACTATTGCCCAGTGGCACTGACCCCCACTGCAATGAAATGTTTTGTGAGGCTGGTGCTGGGACACATTAAGGACACCCTCCCTGAACGTTTAGACCCACTGCAGTTTGTCTACCACCACAACAGATTCACTGAAGACGCAATATCACACACGCTTCACACCATTCTGTCTCACCTGGATAATAAAAAACTGCTATATAAGGCTATTATTTGTGGATTATAGCTCAGCATTTAACACTGTCATCCTAACCAAGCTGATCTACAAACTACTAGGACTGGGACTGAGTGCCATGTTGTGCAACTGGATCCTGGATTTCCTCACCAACAGACCCCAGCACGTGTGGATTGGCAGTAATACCTCCTCCCCACTGATCCCCAACACTGGCACTCCACAGGGAAGCGTCCTGAGCCCGGTGCTGTACTCCTTGTTCACACATGACTGTGTGGCCAGTCACAGCTCCAACACCATCATAAAGTTTGCTGACGATACTACCACTGTGGGTCTGATCACCAACAACGATGAGACGACCTACAGAGAGGAGGTGAGGCTCCTGGGAGAGTGGTGCCAGGACAACAACCTGTCTCTCAACGTCAGTAAAACTAAGGAGCTGGTGATTGCCTTCATGAAACAGAATACGGTTCATACACCCATCTACAAAGGAGGGGACGTTGTAGAGAGGGTCAACAGCTTCAGATTCTAGGGGTCACCCTCACTGCCAAACTCACACGGACTGAGCACACAGCATCAACCATGAAAAAATCCCATCAACATCTCCACTTCCTCAGGCGTCTGAAGAAAGCCCAGATGTCCACTACAGTCCTCACCACTTTCTACAGGTGTGCTGTGGAGTCTGTCTTCACAGGGTGTATTATATCCTGGGGCGGCAGCTGCTCCATACAGGACAGGAAAGCCCTACAGAGGGTGGTCAAAACAGCTCAGGGAATCATCTGCACACAGCTACCAGCAGTCCAGGACACCTACACCACACACTGCCTCAGAAAGAGGATGTACATCATGAGAGATCATAGTCACCCCACACGGGCACTTTTCTCTTCTCTGCCATCTGCAAAGTGGCTCAGGTCTATTAGAACCTGCACTGCTAGATACAGAAACAGCTTTTACCCCACTACTGTACGAGTATACAACACTAACCAATGTACCACCTTTAGTAACTAGAGTTGGACTGCTCCTCCCAAGCACATTGGTAAATTACACTGTCACTTTAAGCATTCTCATTCTCTCGTTCTGAGTTCTCTGGCTGTCGAGTGGTATCATTGTTATTACTGTTACCATTATTTATTGCTATTGCTGTTGCACTACTCACTGTCATTGTTTTGTTTGTGCAGTATTCCTATTGTCTCTGTCTTTGTCCATAGTCTGTGGAGAAGCATTCAGGAAGAATTTCATGATACTTGTACATGGTACTTGTACCCATGACAATAAACTTGAACCTGAACTTGAACATGCTTCACTGTTGGGGTGGTCTTGAGCAGGTGATCGCTGGTTCCTGGATTCCTCCAGACATGAGGCTTAGAATTGCTTTCATCAGACCAGAGAATCTTGTTTCTCACAGTCTGAGTGCCTTTTTATAAACTCTAAGCAAACTTTCATGTGGCTTTCTTTTTTTTTCTTACAAGGAGAGGCTTTCGTCTGGCCAGTTTGCCATAAAGCTCATATCTGTAGGATGTTTAGCATAAGGGTGCAACATGTGAAAAAGTGAAGGGGTCTGAATACTTTTTGCATGCACTGCATATCCTTGGATTTTCTCTCATATATGTACCTTCAAAGAAGCAAAACAGTATTATGACAATAAAAGGAAGTGGACATACATGGATAATTGTATAATCTCCCCCAAAAAAGATTCCCCTATGCAGAAGACGTTTGTCTATGTGAATGTGAATATGGAAAAAAATGGTAGAAAAAAGCACAAAGAATCAGCTACCATGGGTGCCATATGCCATGGGTTGTGCTCCTGTAACGGTGATGTGCAGAGGTGTTCGACCAAGGAAAATTCCAAACTAAAATACAGAACTAAAAACTAACAGCAAAAAAAGAACAGTGGTTCTGCTACTTTGCACAGAGGACACCTACCTGTGTGCCCCCAAAAAGACTTTTCTTATCTACGTACTTTTACCATGTTTCTAATGATAGTTTTTAGTGCTGCATAAAACCACAGAGTTTGTTGTATTTAAGGGAATGAGATGGGCTGCAGGGGGGCATGGGGGTGCAGGGGTGCAGTGGCACAGTCGGTTGTACTGGGTTTTCCTCTCCAGTGGGTCTGGGGTTCAAGTTCCACTTGGGGTGCCTTGCACCGGACTGGTGTCCTGTCCTGGGTGTGTCTCCTCCCCCTCCAGCCTTATACCCTGTATTGCCGGGTTAGGCTCTGGCTCCCTGCGACCCCGTACGGGACAAGCAGTTCAGATGATGTGTGTGAGATGGGCTGCAGGGGTGTAGTGGCACAGTGGGTTGGGCCAGATCCTGCTCTCTAGTGGGTCTGGGGCTTGAGTCCCACTTGGGGTGCCTTGCAACAGACTGGTGTCCTGTCCTTGGTGTATCCCCTCCTCCTCCAGCCTTTTGCCCTGCGTTGCCGGGTTAGGCTCTGGCTCCCCGCGACCCCGAATGGGAGAAGCAGTTCAGAAAATGTGTGTGTGTGTATGTGTGTGTGTGAGATGGGCTGCATTTTAGCTAATAATTGTATATAAAGAAAAAGAGATTTTATCAGAGACCTTTGAACAATGTAAATTAAAAATTAGAACTTTATATATTTGTTTCTATTTGTTCTGCATCTATTAAACCCTGAAAGAGTGGTCAGCATTAACAGAGATTTATGTCTTTATGCAGTGATTTAAAGAGTATTACGGTTAGCTTGAGAGTGCATGGGGTAATCTGGGAAGCTGACATCATAAATGAAAAGCAGTACATTATGTTAAGGTTACCAGAGGGAAACCCATAAACTGTCAGGATCAGATCAGAGTGTCTCTGTCAGTACATCTATCTATCTATCTATCTATCTATCTATCTATCTATCTAGTGGACCTGCTTAGAGGATTTTCGCTCAGAATCCCTACCATACCTGTTCATCTCCTCTAAACAATCCGTGGCAAAGAAGAAGCTCTTGATTTTGGGGTGGCATGCTTTGAAGGCACTGCAAAAAAGGGAACACAAGGGATGTTGCTAAGAGTACTAATACATTCACTGGAAGACAAAGATACATACAAAGCACGTATACGCATAAAAACTATATACAGGCACTGAACTACACGTTACACACAGCACATACGTAAACATATACTCAGACTGGAGACAGAAGGCACATTACCATCTGTGTGTGCACTGACCTTAGAACTTAATCAACTTCTCAGGTGGAAGACTGGGCTTCAGGAATTGACATATGCCTTTTTTCCTGCTTGTCTGGCTCCAAGACAGCTATATTTAGCCTTTTCTAATGTGCTGCCCTACTCATTTGTCCCTGACTATGAAAGGCGACTCAAATGGCAGCCCCGTCTACATGACCCCTGAGCTCAGGAGAGGTGTCACTTCTCTGTCTTTTATCTTCCATAAAGGTCTTTGGTTGACATCTGCCTTTAGTTAACCCAAGCAAACCTCGCACCATTTGGATATAGTCAGGAAATGAAAGAGGAGACGTGGCTGGAGGGAGGGTAAATGTGGAGCAGAGATTCGGGTGCTGGTACTGGGGTTAGGGTCATACACACAGGGTTGATGGGAGTCATATGAAAAAGCACTCACAATTTCCGTCTGCACTCGATCGCTCTGTCTATCCTGAACTCTGGCAGGCTGATGAAACCCTCTGCCTTCTCATCCTGTGGAGAGAAAAGAGCTGAAATTGTCTGGCCTGAATTTTATGATGACCTGAATTTGATGATGATAACATTTAACTATGGTTAACTAATACCTGTGTTGGTTTCTGAGAATGGACATTTTTGCAGAACCACTCCAAAAACATTATGTAGTTTAAGTAACGGATTAACACTGTAAGATTCACTTGTGACTTGCAGCCTTAGAATGGCTCAGGGAAGTATACACACACACACACACACACACACACACACACACACACACACACACACACACACACCTGTCTGTCACTTAATGGGGTTAATTCATTCCATGAATTCTTATTATCAGGGATTCAAATAATATTTCTTTACATATGTAAACCGGTTCCCAGAAATACGTAACCTAAAACTAAGAATTTGCCTGAAGGTTTTTCTAATGGATGCAACAATGATATATTCAAGAATATTTGTAACAAAAATGACTTAATTTATTGAATTTTATTACTTATCCAAATTATTAAAGGCGGTAACACAAATTATGTGGGAAAGTGAATAATTTTAAACTGTAACTGTTACTTTTGAACTCCAACTCATAAACCACAAAAAAAAAAAAAAAAAAAAAAAACACTATTTATGATCATGTCTTATCACTCATGTTACACTTTTTGTATTATTTAAAGAACTGGCTTAATATTTACATGTTTACAGTTATTTTAATAGTATGATGGTCACTGTTATTGATAATGTAACAGCACAGAGAGGTTGTAATAGCTCAGTGTAAAAAGTTTATTTTGCTGCATGCAGCACCATGGGTTGGGGGAAAAGTAGTGTTCATTTCAAATGTTTTATTGAACACCGGCACACAGGAAAATAATGCTCTCGGTTTGAGGAGTCCGTTTCTTCAAGGACCTCCGCCTCAAGCCAGCCTTCCCAGCCTGCTTAGCACCCCCAGACTTTCTTTTTCTAACACACTGACACACACAGTCACCCCTTCATTTTCCCCAGAAGTGGCCCCAGTGGTTTAACACGTTATTTACAATTTACCCATAATCCAACTATTTACATTAAGCACATCTCCCCGCGTAAACACAGTAAATGTATCAGTGGTTAAGAGGGGAATTCTGGGGAGTTCTGGGGGTAGCCCCTTAACCGTGAGGCATGGTAGGGGGGCTGGGATTGACCCAGGGGGATTCTCCAGGGTCTTTGGGCCTAGAGCATTATTTCTCTGTACTGTCTGAAGTGTTTATTTATTTATTTATTTATTAGGGGGGGTGCGGTGGCACAGTGGGTTGGACCACAGTCCTGCTCTCCGGTGGGTCTGGGGTTCGAGTCCTGCTTGGGGTGCCTTGCGACGGACTGGCGTCCCGTCCTGGGTGCGTCCCCTCCCGCTCCGGCCTTACGCCCTATGTTACCGGGTAGGCTCCGGTTCCCCGTGACCCCGTATGGGACAAGCGGTTCTGAAGATGTGTGTGTGTGTGTGTGTGTGTGTGTGTATTTATTTATTTATTTATTTATTTATTTATTTATTTATGAAGACTGCTGTCAAAAGACATGTACTTGTTTAATAAAGAGCATACTTCTTTTACTCTGACTCCTGAGCTGGTTTCTAGTAGCTCTATGGGGGGCTACTACAATACTGTGATTAATTAAGGCTGTCACGTGACAGGAAGCAGGAATTATATTCAGCAGCTAATTTTGTTATGGATGAATGGTATCTGTATGTTTTCCTGAGTGAAAGACATAGCAGGAAGTGCATGAAATAGCTGTACATATATTATTTACAAATATATGTATAAAATTGCCGCATTACCAGGAAAAGAAGACATTGTAGCCTACTGAATAATAAGCCCATTGTTTAGAAAAAATATGTATGTTTTCATAAGCTGTTGTAACAGTTTTTCCATCTCCGAAACATGTACACCCACAGGTTAAAAACAGCTGTGAATACCATGGTCTAAAACTCATATCAGTCAACACTTACAGACATATAACCTGATTTTAAAAAGCACAGTCTACACCTGCTGTCCATAAATGGAGCAAAGAGGCTGATTGGAGCCTTTGTTACATCTTAGCCAGCAGTCCAATTATAGGACTACTATCTGACTGCTGTAAGGCCTCATTAAACACCCTTCAATGTGTCCAACATGCTGCAGCTAGAATACATATAAAGACCAGGTACTTTCATTGCTTTGTCCAAAAGTTCCTGAAAATTCAGCTGTCCCAAAAATATCAAAGATATTCAATATCAAGGAGTAACACAGGAGGCATCAGGAATTTTCCTCCACAAAGTCTTGCAACTGTGGAATAATCTTCAAGGCTTTGTATGGGCATGAGATATAATCTCAGTTTTTAAGAGAGGATTAAAAGTGTACTTATTCAGATTTTCCTACAAACAGAGATGCATGCAAAGCTGCAAAGGATTAGGGGTATAGTGTGTTTCTGAGCTGATCAGCCATCAACTCCATACCAGATTTCCATCCCTATAGTTTTGCTTATGTAAGAGGCAGCTGGTGACATTGTAGTTAGAGTCCTCACCTCCCATGGAAAAGACACAATTTGTAATTCTACAGTTGTAAGCTTCCCTACATGAAGGTGTCAACAAATGAATAAAGGTAAATGTTAGTTAGGCCCTTTTTTCTGGGTAGAATGCTTCCAGATGAACTCTGTGTTTGTATAAAAAATGCTCTCTCTCATATTCCAGCAACCTGTCTTCCAGGACAATGTTTTCTCTCATCCTTACTCAATTATATAAAGCTAGATTAAATGCACCATAACTGAATATTTGTGGGTTATATACTGGCTCCACCCCTCCTATCATGCATGGGTATCAGATGTCCAGAGATGGTCCCAAAATGAGTCCATATTAAAAATGATTTAAATGATTGATTAATTTTGAGTGGAGAGTTGCAAAATAGCTCCAAACTATTAAATTACACAGGAACAGCAAGGACATGAGTCCTGGCAAGTAAATAAAGAAGGAAAACTATAAAACCAAAAAAACCTTCCAACCTGCCAGTCATCAAGGGTACATTTTTTAGCTCCCCCATGAACTTGGAGTTATGAAACATTCATAAGAGTTTTTCACAGAGATGTCCCTTTTTCATGTAAGAGCTGGGAATTTTAGCTGTGTTATCCAATATTTTTTGGAAGATGCTATATAGCTATATTAGATTGATGTATTGAGCATCTTCCAAAAAAAGAAAAAAAAAAAAAAAAATATTGGATAACACAGCTAAAATTCTTTTAAAATTCTTATAAAATTTTTTTTTTTGGAAGATGCTATATAGCTATATTAGATTGATGTATTGATCTTCGGTGGGCTCACCACCTGCCGGAGAAACCGTAAGGGGCCGGTGCATTGTGATTTGGGCGGTGGTCGGGGCTGAGTGCCCGGCCGACCCAAACCTCGGGCGCCAACTCTGGTTTTTGGGACTTGGAATGTCACCTCACTGGCGGGGAAGGAGCCTGAGCTGGTGCGGGAAGTTGAGAGATACCGTCTAGATATAGTCGGGCTCACTTCCACCCACAGCTTGGGTTCTGGAACCACTCTACTCGATCGAGGGTGGACTCTCCACTATTCTGGCGTTGCCCAAGGTGAGAGGCGGCGGGCTGGTGTGGGCTTATTAATAGCCCCCCAGTTCAGCCGCCATGTGTTGGAGTCTACCCCGGTGAATGAGAGGGTCGTCTCCCTACGCCTTCGGGTCAGGGAACGGTCTCTCACTGTCGTTTGTGCTTATGCGCCTAGCGGCAGTGTAGAGAACCCGGCCTTTTTAGAGTCCCTGGGGGGCGTGCTGGAAAGCGCTCCCACTGGGGACTCTGTCATTCTACTGGGGGAATTTAACGCCCATGTGGGCAGCGACAGTGATACCTGGAGGGGCGTGATTGGGAGGAACGGCCTCCCTGATCTGAACCCGAGCGGTGAGTTGTTATTGGATTTCTGTGCTAGTCGCGGTTTGTCCATAACAAACACCATGTTCATGCATAAGGGTGTCCACCAGTGCACTTGGCACCAGGACACCCTAGGTCGGAGGTCGATGATCAACTTTGTAGTTGTTTCATCTGACCTTCGGCCATATATCTTGGACACTCGGGTGAAGAGAGGGGCTGAGCTGTCAACTGATCACCACCTGGTGGTGAGTTGGATTCGATGGCGGGGGAAAAAGCTGGACAGACCTGGCAGGCCCAAACGCATAGTGAGGGTCTGTTGGGAACGTTTGGCGGAGGCCCCTGTCAGAGAGGTCTTCAACTCCCACCTCCGACAGAGCTTCAACCAGGTCCCGAGGGAGGTGGGGGACATTGAGTCCGAATGGACTATGTTCCGCTCCTCCATTGTCGGTGCGGCGGTTCGGAGCTGCGGCCATAAGGTCTCCGGTGCCTGTCGCGGCGGCAATCCCCGAACACGGTGGTGGACACCGGAAGTAAGGGATGCCGTCAAGCTGAAGAAGGAGTTCTATCGGGCCTGGCTGGCTCATGGGACTCCTGAAGCAGCTGACGGGTACCGACGGGCCAAACGGAGCGCGGCTCTGGCAGTCGCCGCGGCAAAAACTCGGGCTTGGGAGGAGTTCGGTGAGGCCATGGAGGAAGACTTTCGGTCGGCCTCAAAGAGATTCTGGCAAACCGTCCGGCGACTCAGAAGGGGGAAGCGGTGTTCCACGAACACTGTTTACAGTGGAAGTGGTGCGCTGCTGACCTCCACTGAGAATGTTCTCGGGCGGTGGAAGGAGTACTTTGAGGATCTCCTCAATCCCTCCGACACGCCTTCCGTAGAGGAAGCTGAGGCCGGGGACTCGGAGGGGGACTCGTCCATTACCCTGGCTGAAGTTGCTGAGGTAGTCAAAAAACTCCTCGGTGGCAAGGCTCCGGGGGTGGATGAGATCCACCCCGAGTTTCTCAAGTCTCTGGATGCTGTGGGGCTGTCTTGGCTGACACGCCTCTGCAGCATCGCGTGGAGTTCGGGGACGGTGCCTCTGGACTGGCAGACCAGGGTGGTGGTCCCTCTTTCAAAGAAGGGGGGCCGGAGATTGTGTTCCAGCTATAGGGGGATTTCATGGGAGTTTGCCCAACCAGTCCATATGTGTTTTGTGGACCTGGAGAAGGCATTCGACTGTGTCCCTCATGGTATCCTGTGGGAGGTACTTCGGGATTATGGGGTTCAGGGCTCGCTGCTACGGGCTGTTTGTTCCCTGTATGACCGGAGTAGGAGCTTGGTTCGCATTGCCGGCAGTGAGTCAGACCTGTTCCCGGTGCATGTTGGACTCCGTCAGGGCTGCCCTTTGTCACCGATTCTGTTCATTATCTTTATGGACAGAATTTCTAGGCTCAGCCAGGGAATGGAGGGTGTCTGTTTTGGTGGCTGCAGGATCTCGTCTCTGCTTTTTGCGGACGATGTGATCCTGTTGGCTTCATCGAATCAAGACTTACAGCATGCACTGGAGAGGTTTGCAGCCGAGTGCGAAGCGGCGGGGATGAGAATCAGCACCTCCGAATCCGAGGCCATGGTCCTCAGTCGGAAAAAGGTGGATTGCCCCCTCCAGGTTAGGGGGGAGTTGCTCCCTCAAGTGGAGGAGTTTAAGTATCTTGGGGTCTTGTTCACGAGTGAGGGAAAAATGGAGCGGCAGGTTGACAGACGGATCGGTGCGGCGTCCGCAGTAATGCGGTCATTGTACCGATCTGTTGTGGTGAAGAAGGAGCTGAGTCGTAAGGCGAAGCTCTCAATTTACCGGTCGATCTACGTTCCTACCCTCACCTATGGTCATGAACTCTGGATCATGACCGAAAGAATGAGATCGCGGATACAAGCGGCAGAAATGAGTTTCCTCCGCAGAGTGGCTGGGCGCACCCTTAGGGATAGGGTGAGGAGCTCAGTCACCCGGGAGGAGCTCGGAGTAGAGCCGCTGCTCCTCCGCATCGAGAGGAGCCAGTTGAGGTGGCTCGGGCATCTGTTCCGGATGCCTCCTGGACGCCTCCCTGGGGAGGTGTTCTGGGCAAGTTGCACTAGGAGGAGGCCTCAGGGCAGACCCAGCACACGTTGGAGAGACTACGTCTCCCAGCTGCCCTGGGAACGCCTTGGGGTTCCCCCAGAGGAGCTGGAGGAGGTTTGCGGGGAGAGGGAAGTCTGGGGGGCTCTGCTTAGACTACTGCCCCCGCGACCCGGTCCCAGATAAGCGGAGGAAGATGGATGGAAAAAAAATTGGTAGGAGGGTATCAGGATTTGTATATCTTGTGTTTTATGCACCTACCTGAACAATGAACCTTGGTGCAGCAAGTGGTAGACAACAAATTAGGTTTACTTGAGTCACATGTCTGCAGTTAAGTCTCTTTCTTTCAATGTAATGCATAAATTGTACTTTTACTAAGATGTACATCGCTTTGGACAAAAGTGTCTGCTAAATGAATAAATGTAAATGTAAGTGTAAATACACAACAAGAAGCATTCAGCTGTATAAACGGGTAAAAAATTGTACATTGGTTTGGAGAAAAGTATCAGCTAAATTAGGAAATGTACACTAGGGGCATCTGAAAATATTCTATAAAAAAGATGTACGTGTTGCATGAGCCATGGCTCCGTCACTTACATTCTGGTTGGTATACCAGTAAAGTGATGAGTCCTTCAGGATGAACCAGTACTTTTTCCACTTCTGTGTGAAATAGCCCTTGGCATCCTTCTTCTTCCATAGCCAGCCCTCACAGTCACCATGGCCTAGGTCTTTACAAGAGATCCGTCTGCGGCTGCCGGTCATCAGGGAGCCTGCTGGGCCAGATCCCAGGATGGACAGTGTTAACACTTATTTCCTCACTGTCTTGCCCCATAAACCCCAGCCTTTGTCTAGTCTGGCTCTTTCATTATTGCTAGCAGGCCTGTGCTGAAGAAATGTACCACTGACCATCATCCAACACTATAAAAGTCCTTTTTTCGATTGTATTTCTGAGGATCCAATGGTTTCTAGTTAATTTCTCTGAGGTCAACTGACAGCACCTGGTAAAGTCACTATTTTGTAATGAAACAGGAAGGTTTAGAGGTCAATGAGCTAAGATAAAGGGGGTGCAGTGGCGCAGTGGGTTGGACCGGGTCCTTCTCTCCGGTGGGTTTGGGGTTCGAGTCCCGCTTGGGGTTCCTTGCGGCGGACTGGCGTCCCGTCCTGGGTGTGTCCCCTCCCCCTCTGGCCTTACGCCCTGAGTTGCCAGCTAGGCTCTGGTTCCCCGCGACCCCGTATGGGACAAACGGTTTAGAAGTAGAAATGTGAGCTAAAATACAGTGAAGAACTGGATCACATCAAAGCTGAAAAAATATTTTCATAATTAACTATAGATCAAGTTGCATAAATTTCTACGATTTCATTGTCCTTTACAACAGCAACTGTAACTGTAACTGTAAAAAAAACTGGAACTCTAAAGAAACACAGTGAAGTAATTGTACAGAGGAGTTGCAAACCAGGATCATTGTACACAATGACTGAAGTTTCATACCTTTAGTTCTCTTTTTCGTTTTAGTTCTCAGGGAGGCATAATGAAATGACTATATTAGGAGGAAGCAAGAGAAAGAGAAAGACAGAGGAATTAGGCAGACACATGAAGGAAATATTACTGCATGCTTACCTTCTTATCTTTTACCAGCTTGTCTGATCAAACACAGTTACAACTAGAGGCCTGAAAGGTTAGCCTAAACTGTGTACTATACTGCTCTAGATGAGCAAAACATGATCATCATCAGTCTCTCTACATTTTCTGTCTGTATGATGGGGAGGCAAGTGGCCTAATTTTGAGTTTCCACCTTTGGACTCAAAGGACCCAAGTTTCTGTTGTAGTACCCAACTGTATAAACCTAAATAACATAAAGGCCCCTCATTAAGCTGTAGTAACTGCACTCATTTATAAAACCATGAAGTGAGAAATTATGTCATGGATTGAGCAAAATCATGTAAGGGCCAATGCTGTTGCACCACTAAACAGATACATAATCTTAATTATTCCAGTAACCAAACTGTTTCAGCAGAAGAACCCAATGTTTTGTTGATTAATAAGGCTAATGATTATAATAACACTTGATCTGATAATAGAAATTCATTTTTTATTACAATTTCTGCACTAAGTATCCCTCACAGAATGACTTATAATATCATATGCAGTACCTATAAAAAAATATTCACCACCACTCAGCTAAATACTTCTGTATTGAAATATTTGTTTTATTTTTGTACTGTTGATCAGTGTCAAAAAAGCCTAATTAAATCCATTGTGATTCACATGATAAAACAATTAAAGAAGGGGGGGGGGGGGGGATACTTTTTATAAGTACTGATAAAATGCAAGCAAGAATATTGCCATAAAGCTGGACCTACTTTCCTCATGGGGGCAACCCCTTGTCTCTCGATGCCAGCACTAGGGTACCTGCATAAAAGAGAAAATCTAGTGGTCATCTCTCAGAGAATTATATTTGCGTATGAACTAGTAATGTGTGCTCTTAGACACGGTTCTTTTTCACTGCAAACCTTATTGCTCAGAGTTTCATCACATATGCAGTTATTAAGTTTTCATATGACTCCATGATTAATGGATATCTAATTTTTAAACCAATTGATCATATGAGAATTGATGTGGCATTGTGTGGCTTTGACTCTATGGCCAGGGGGTGGCAGTGAACAGTTGAAGTGGAATGAACTCATGTCCAGTTAGACTAAAGAGAGCTAGCTAAACCTTCTCGCCAGAAGAAGCTGCAAATACTTGTCCATCAAGTTGTATTTTGATATTAGTTGTTATTAGGTACACTCACATTCTGCATACATGCTTGAGACTTTGCAAAGGAGGTAACGGTTTAAGTTGTTGACATGAGGCATGAATATGGAGTGAATAAGTGTATGAATTTAGTGGTGGGGGAACAACGAGCCTTATGGGTAATTAAGTTGACCAAAATCCAACTCTGACTAAACACAATTAGGGTTAGGGTTATGGATCATGGCACAAGCTCTGCAAGGACAGACTTCTACAGACCAGGAACTTCTTGGTCCAGTGCACCTCTCAATGAGACAGTTCACTGTAAATGCTACATTAACACGGTACATCTGATATGTTGAGATGTGTGATCTGAACATACCAAAACCCTCCTAGTGGCTTTAGAAACACTGATATGAAGTGCAGATGCCTTTACAAATACATTCTCTCTGGTCCTCATAATGACACCCAGTCGCACTAGTTATCTATATATCATGCTCATTGTGATTCTGTGTCTCTGTGCATAAGTTAAAATATAAAAAAGGGACTCTTGTTGAGCACAAGAGGGGAGTTATTGCAACACAGCGTGGTTGCACTAGATGAGACATTGTTTTCCCAGAAGTCCATCAAGGCTTGTGGCATTCATGCCAAGCTGCACTTAGCCCAACTCACACAGCACTAATCCTTCTGGTTCAGCATTGAGAGGAATTGAGGGATTTGAGCATATACTGAGGGCCTGCCCATTGATGCACCGTTTCCAGGATACACACGTTTACACTTTCTGGTTTCAAAGATTTGGTTATTGAGACTGGAAGCACAGGTACCGCCAGATATCATTTTTAAAGTGTCATTGTGTAAAACATGTAACTAAACACACACACACACACACACACACACACTTTCTGAACCGCTTGTCCCATACGGGGTCGCGGGGAACCGGAGCCTAACCCGGCAACACAGGGCGTAAGGCTGGAGGGGGAGGGGACACACCCAGGACGGGACGCCAGGCCGTCGCAAGGCACCCCAAGCAGGACTCAAACCCCAGACCCACTGGAGAGCAGGACCCAGTCTAACCCACTGCGCCACCGCACCCCCTGTAACTAAACATTTAAGTTTATTATAGCTCCTTCATTAGCCTGTTGCCATGTTCTTCCATGTTCTGCCACATAATTCCAGTACTGTAATTTTACAGTGCTGGTCCACTATGTCGGCTAGAACGCTAATGACAAGACAAAATAATGTGATCTATGTGTGTGACCAACCCACTGGACATCTGCGCAAAGCGATGGGAATCAGGAGAACAACAGAACAGCACAGGTAAGTGTCACTCACCGGTCTGGCTCAGCCTGCAGTGTATCCCCGGCTCTCTAGAGGACAGGAGACAAAGGAACAGATCAAAAAAAAGAGTCACACTGACAGAACACACAGTACTGCCTGATGTCGGAGAGTTGAGACCTATGGGATTCGGGTGCATGCTGTCAGTGAGGTGCTCTGTGGGGTTTCCCAAATTTCCAGTGAGGTCTGTGAGTTGTATGGGATGTTACCAAAACTGCAGAATCTCAGACAAAAGTTATAGTGTGACAGAGTATAGCTTGACATTTGATTACCTAGACTTTTGATGAAGAAAAATAATTTGTGGACCCTTATATTCCTAGCTCAAGGACCTGGCAACTCATCTCTGTTCCTCCCTTCACTTGCCTTGAAAACCACGCACGTGTGTGAGTGTGAGTGTGTGAGTGTGTGTGTGTGTGTGTGTGTGTGTGTGTGTGTGTGTATTTTTAGTACCCTTCCTGGATTGGGGCCTTGGCGTGGCAGAAGGGCTTGCGTGATCTAGGAATCTCCAGAGCTCTGTCATCGGGAGCAGTACGCTCCTGGTAGGGCCTCCCAAGGCAAACAGGTCTGGAGTGAAGATCCAGACTAATATGATCCAAAAACCTCCATGGAAAAAACAGGAGAACGTTCACCCTGCCCGGAATAGGGTCACCAGGACCTACCCCTGCAGCCAGGCCTGAGGGTAGTGTTCCTAGGCAAGCGCCTGGTGGTCAGGCAGCCCACATAACTCGGCCAGGCTCAGCCTGAAAAGGCAAAGCGGGGGGGCCATGTTGGCCCACCACCCACAAGGTTCAACATGGTGGTTGGGTGCGATGTGTAACAGGCGGCAGGAGAGGGCAGGGTGGTGCATGGCATCGCGGCCCCTTGCAACAGACACTGGCTCTTGGTACATGGAATGTAACCTCACTGGTGGGGAAGGAGCCGGAACTTGTGCGGGAGATTGAGAGATACCAACTAGATATAGTTGGGCTCACCTCCACTCACAGTGTTGGCTCTGGAACTAAACTCCTCGATAGGGGGTGGTCTCTCTCCTTCTTAGGAGTTGCAGAGGGTGAGAGGTGCCGGTTGGGTGTGCCTGCCATACAAGGTGCAGTTTATCCCGATGGGTGACAGGGTCATCTCAATGTGACTTAAAGTCACTGAGAGGAAAACTTTGACTGTTGTGTGTACATATGCACCAAACAGCAGTTCAGAGTTTTCAACCTTCTTGGAGAAGGTGGGTGGGGTTCTGGACAGGGCCTCACCTACAGACTCCATAGTCCTGCTGGGGGACTTCGCTCACGTTGGCAATGACTGGGAAATCTGGAATGGGGTGATTAGGAAGAACAGCTTGCATGATCTGAACCCGAATGGTGAAATGTTATTGGACTTCTGTGCTAATCATGGTTTGTCCATAACAAACACCAAACACCATGTTCGAACACAATGATGCTCATAAGTGTACTTGGTACCAGAAGTCCTTGGGCCAAAGGTCAATGAATGACTTTGTAGTCATTTAATCTGACTTGAGGTCACATGTTCAGGACACTCGGGTGAAGAGAGGTGCTGAGCTGTCAACCAATCACCATCTGATAGTGACTTGGATCAGATAGCGGGGAAAACTGATGGACAGACCGGGTAGGCCCAGGGGTATAGTGAGGGTGTGCTGGGAACGACTGTCGAAGGACCTTGTCTGGAATGATTTTAACTCACACCTCCAGGAGAGCTTCTCCTATATCCCAGAGGAAGTAGGGGACATGGAGTCTGAATGGACCCTGTTCAAAACCTCCATTGTAGAAGCAGCCAGGCACAACTGTGGCCTAAAGCTTGTTGGTGCCAGCCAGGGTGGCAACCCGAGAACCCGCTGGTGCACACCGGTAATGAGGGAAGACGTCAAGCTGAAGAAGGAGGCCTTTAGGGCCTGGTTGGCTTTGGGGACTCTTGATTCAGCAGACAGGTACCGGCAGGCAAAAAAGGCAGCAGCAGCTGCAGTTGCAGAGGAAAATCTGGGGCATGGGAGGAGTTTGGAGAGGCTTTGGAAAATGACTATTGGTCAGCTTCAAAGAGGTTCTGGAGAACCATCCAGCAGCTCAGGAAGGGTCGGAGGAGCTTCGCTCAGGCTGTGTTTAGCAGGAGTGGAGAAACTCTGACCTCTGATGAGGACATTGTCGGGAAGTGAAAGGAGCACTTTGAGGAACTCTTAAACCCAACAGATATGCCTCCCTTACAGGAGTCAGGGCCAGAGGCTTCCGGGGAATCAGAGTCCATTTACCTGGTGGAAGTCACTGAGGTAGTTGGTAAGCTCCATGGTGGCAAAGCACCGGGGGTGGCTTTGGATTGGCAAACTGGAGTGGTGGGCCCTACCTTTAAGAAAGGGGACCAGAGGCTGTGTGCCAATTATCGGGGTATTGTACTTCTCAGCCTCCCTGGGAAAGTCTATGCCCAGGTGCTGGAAAGAAGGCTCCGGCCGATAGTTGAACCTCAGATTGAAGAGAAACAATGCGGATTCTGTCCTGGCCGTGGACCAGTGGACCAGCTTTTTACCCTCTCACAGATAATTGAGGGGGCATGGGAGTTTGCTAATCCAGTCTACATGTGTTTTGTGGACTTGGAGAAGGCCTATGACCGTGTTCCCCGGGAAATTCTGTGAGAGGTGCTTAGGGAGTGTGGGGTACTGGGGCCACTACTGCAGGCCATTCGGTCTCTGTACACACGGAGCAAAAGCAAGTATTTTCGCATACTCGGCATTAAATGTGGCTGTTGGACTCCACCAAGATTGTGCCTTGTCTCTACTTCTGTTTGTGGTTTTCATGGACAGGATATCAAGGTGCAGTTGAGGCCAGGAGTTCATTCTGTGTGGGAGTCAGAAGGTGATATCTCTGCTTTTTGCGGATGATGCCCTTTTGGCACCGTAACATTGTTGCCTCCAACAAGCACTGGAACGGTTTGCAGCCGAGTGTGAAGCGGTGGGGATGAGGATCAGCACCTGAAAGTCTGAGTCCATGGTTCTCTCACGTAAAAGGATGGCATGCCCCCTCCAGGTAAGGGGAGAGAATTTGCCCCAGGTGGAGGAGTATAAGTATGTTAGGGTCTTGTTCATGAGTGAGGGGAGAAGGGAGCGTGAGATCAGTCACAGACTGGGAGCAGCGACAGCAGTAATGCGGTCGCTGTAGCGCACTGTAGTGGCAAAGGGGGAGCTGAGCTATAATGCAAAGCTCTCCATTTACCGGTTGATCTACATCCCTACCCTCACCTATGGTCATGAACTTTGGGTAATGACCGAAAGAATATGATAGCGGATACAAGCGGCTGAAATGAGTTTTCTCTGCAGGGTGTTGGGACTCACTTTCCATGATAGGGTGAGGAGTTTGGACATCTAGGAGGAAATCAGAGTAGAGCCGCTACTCCTCCACATTGAAAGGAGCCAGTTGAGGTGGTTTGGGCATCTGATAAGGGTGCCCCCTGGGCGCCTCCCTTTGGAGGTATACCAGGCACGGCCAAATGGGATGAGGTCCCGAGGTCGGCCAGGACCCACTGGAGGGATTATATCTTACAACCTGCCTGGGAATGGCTGGGGATCCTCCAGGCTGAGCTGGAGGAAGTTGCGGGAGACAGGGGCAGCTGGGCCTCTCTGCTCTCCCTGTTACCACCGCGACCCTACTAGGATAAGTGGGAAAGAAAATGGATGGATGGATGGACTATTTTTAGTATACTATTATACTTTTATATGTATATATACACAGGGGGTGCGGTGGCGCAGTGGGTTGGTCCTGGTCCTGCTTTTCGGTGGGCTTGGGGTTCAAGTCCCGCTTGGGGTGCCTTGCAATGGACTGGCGTCCCGTCCTGGGTGTGGCCCTCCCCCTCCAGCCTTACGCCCTGTGTTGCCAAGTTAGGCTCTGGCTCCCCGTGACCCCGTGTGGGACAAGTGGTTCAGACAATGACATGACATGTGTATATATACACCAGTGAAACACACATTCTCTTTTTCATTGGCATGCTCTATGGGTGATTTCAGAGCCACCAACACTCCTGAACAGCATGTCTTTGGACTGTGGGAGAAAATTGGAGTGCCTAGTGGAAACCCATGCAAACACAGGGAGAACACAGACTGAGCAGGGATGAAATCCAATTCCTCTCACACCACCCAGGTGCTGTGTAACAGCAGGGCTACTCATGGTACCACTGTACCAAAAAAGCAAACTCTAGTAATTTCCATGGGAACTTTCCTGTGGGATGATGATTTTATTAATAAGCAGATTAACATTTTTACAAACAACTTAACCCCAAGGAAACCTTTAATTAGTGTCTGTTCAGTTCTGTAATTTTTCATTCCATGCTCATGGATCATTACTGTGTGTGTTGTTTTTATGAACTTAATGTTCAGGGTTTTCTGCTATGCTGTTATTTTGTATTTGTTTTTGTTTCTGCTCGACATTCTAGAAGCTGGGGGTCATGAAGGGCAAGTAGATTATGGAGTTGTGAAAGAATGGTTGGGAATAAATGTGCTCCTATATAAAGCCCCTAGCAACAAGAGAGTGTGAACAGACAAATGAGACTGATGGGTTTTGGGACTTTTTATCTGGAGTACAAGGTTAAAATCTGGGTCCTGTGTACTTTGGGAAGGGGAACACCTGGAAATCTGAATAAAGATTGTAAAACCAAGTCTCTGCATCTTATCATTGTGTATTCAAATCATTGTGATGCAAACATTAAAAAAATCCTTGACTCCAACATTTCTGATGTGTCAGACTTACAATCAGGTGAATCAAATTAGTCATCACAGGGATGAGATCCTACTCTCCACTTAGAGAAATGGGGGTGAAGGGTAAAAGGAGCCTCTGTAATTGTTCATTGCTGCCCCTTCCATTACATGACCACTTATGCAGCTTGTGGTGTTGGGGGCACTACCCTAGGGGATCTTCTGACCTGAACCTCAGCAATTGTAATCAGTCCTTATGAGTTGCCAGCATAATGGCCTGTGCCTCAGTGAACAGAATTTGTGGGGTGAAAGTGTAATTTTATGATTGCCAGATTTTACTGGCTTTTGTTCTTTAACTGGTGCTTGCATCTAAAGTCACTTGCATTTTTTACGTATTTGTACGGCTGGACAGCGTACTGGAGAAACTCAGCATAAGTACATTGTGCAGCAGTACTGCTGCAGGAGCAAGACTGAAAATCAAATATTCATGCTGCAAGTCAAGTTCTCTACACTCCACAATACCTACTTGCCCTGCATCAACAAATGCCCAGCTATGTAAACACATTTCCATTTACTCATTTAGCTGACGCTTTTCTCTAAAGCGACTTACAATGTTAAGGTCACAACTATTATATGCTTACAATCATTTACCTATTTATACAGCTGGGTAATTTTTTTGGAGCAATTTAGGGTAAGTACCTTGCTCAAGGGTACTACATAACACATTGTCTTTAATAAAGATAGAATAAATGTGTCTGCAAAGCAAATGGAAAGACAACCATTGACCAAACTGATGGTCGTGCGTAACACACAAGCTAACAATAACAGTTTTCTCCTCAGTGTGTGTAGGCTGGATCCGTAAGCCTTAAAAACCTAAAAAGAGTTTTCAAATGAATGCTACTGAGAACTGGCATTCCATACTTAGATCTCTCCATATTTTAGCATGAGAAAAAAACAACATCAGAACATTATTGTTTGTGACAGTGCATCATACATATTTAGCTTTTTTTTCATTGTGTTTTAAATATTTATATGTATTTCTGTTTTCGGATAAATAATCACTAGCGTTAAGTTGAAGAGGAAAGAGTATGAGACTCACATGGTAAAACGGCACAGTGTTGCTCTCAGGCAGTGGGAATGGCAGCCCGTCATGGGGTCCTGAGTCCAGTCTAACAGTGGAACCCAGCAGGGTGGGGCTAATTGGGTAGTTGGGGCTGCTAGGGTTCTTGCCCTTCTTGCGGGAGCGCCGGCCTGTGTCCCGCTTGGAGTCACGCTGCATCTCTGTCTCCTCTTGGATCACCAGAATCTTGTCGTCACTCAGGTAGTGTAGCAGAGAAGTCTCTGAATCTGTACAGTGGAAGGGAAAGGAAGCCACTCGGCAGTTAACATCCACTCGGCAGTTAACATCCTACTAGCACAAAACCAGGGCAGCAAGCCAAACATGGGATTACTCCATAAACTCCCAGGAGAGACCCCGTTATTGTACCCATAAGGCAAAACTTAACCTTGCTTACATTTAATGCCCAGGTATGTGGAAAAATTTTTATGATACTGAAACACATCTGACAATAGAATAACAAACAAAAAAAGTTTGTATAAAAAAAAATCCATGCTCTATTTTGTCAATATATTTATCTAGTCCTGAGCTTCCTCTAGTGCCTTGGTCAGTAGAGAAATGTTTAAATACTTCATTTAAATACAGCCATGTTGCTTTTTGTCTGCAAATTATGTTAAATAAAGCAGGTCTGAGTAAAAAAGGGACAGCAGGAATCCGAGGTCTCAAGTCTGAATCTCACCTTCTCACCTGATGTAGTACTCTTGAAAAAGGCACTTATGCCAAAAACATCCTTCAGAAGAAACAAAATTTTTAAAAAATTACCCAGCTGTATAAATTGGTAAAAATTGCATGCAGCTTCACACTATGCGGTGAGGTGATCTATATACAATAGCACAGAAAAATCACATCTTGGATTAATGTTTACTATTTCTATCAACAGAAATGTAATTTCCTTGTGTATAACAAGTTAGTACTGCCCTACTTTTATCATTGTATTGAAAATTAGGATCAGGTGCAAATGATTAGAGCATCATAAGAAAGTAACTTGAAGAACACTGCCTCCTATAATTATTCGAAACCTGTGGTCGGGTTTGATCTTAGCAGGTGAGGTATGATGTGACATCATGCTAAGATCAGGAGAGCTCTCTATAGTTCCTATAGATTGTTGATACCTAGGAGTCTGGGGGGAAAAAGAGGGTTTGAAGCCACACACACACACATTTTCAGAACCGCTTGTCCCATACGGGGTCGCGGGGAACCAGAGCCAACCCGGTAACACAGGGCGTAAGGCCGGAGGGGGAGGGGACACACCCAGGACGGGACGCCAGTCCATCGCAAGGCACCCCAAGCGGGACTCGAACCCCAGACCCACCAGAGAGCAGGACTGTGGTCCAACCCACTGCGCCACCACGCCCCCCATTGTTTGAAGCCATTCCCATGCAATTTGTAGTCAATTAATCATTACATAGTCCCAAAGATCATCTACAAGATCATCAACAAGTGGAGAACATTTCAAAACAATGGCAATCAATCCAAGCCAGCCTGTCCCACAAAAATGTAGCCCAAAAACTGATGAAAAGTTGCTGCGGGAAGTCTCCAAAATCTCCACAACAACACCAAGGGGATGTACAGGCAAGTCTTGTCTCAGTCAATGTCAAAGTGCATGAGTCAACCATTCAAAAGAGACTGCAGAACTTTGCCCTAGATACAAAAGAATACAGATGCACAACTGAAGTTTGCTAGACAACACTGAGGTGACGATTAGGGCTCTTGAAACAATGTGTTCTAGAGAGTAGACAAAGGTAGATCTGTTTGGCTATAGTGCCAGACGTCATGTTTTGTGAAAACTAAAAACTCCCTTTGACCAAAGGTACCTCATACCATCTCTAAAGCCTGATGGTGGAATCATGGGGCTGCTATTTTGCCTCAGGGCATGGCCAGCTAGCCATCATAGACAACAATAAATTCCACATTTTAACAGAGTCTATAAGAGAATGGGGCACCTGTCAAAAAGCAGAAGGTGAACTATAAGTGGACCTTGTAACAAGATAATGACCCAAACAGTGAGCAAATACAAGAAAGAATGCCTCAAAAAAGGAGAAAGAGAGGGTAATGGAATGGCCAAGTCAAAGCCCAGATTGTAACCCCATTGAAATGCTGTGGTGGGACTTGCAGTTGGCAGCACATGCAATAAATGTGTCAAACATAACACAGTTTAAGGAGTTCTCTAAGGAGGAGTGGGCAAATATATTTCTCCAAGTCAATGTAGGAGACTGAGACACTTTTAAGAAACACTTAAAAGTGATTTCTACCAAAGAGGCCAAAAGCAACTGTTAAATCTAAGAGGTGTGTGTCACAGCACTGAAAGTTCCTTAGGAGGAAAGTATCAGCTAAATGGATAAGTGAAGTCTGCCTTTATGTGCTTCTTAAGCTTCATTTTAATGTTTACCTTTAAAGATTATGAGCACTGTAGGGTGTGAAAATCCCAGCCACCAAGCGTTATTGTGGCAGGAAGGCTGAAGTAGGAAGAACACATGGTCAAAGGGGTTCCTGGCGCTTGGCGGTCCCCTCTGTCATTATTACCATGAAAATGGTCACCGCCTTTACTGTCCTTGCCAGTTCATAGGCATCACGTTCAGCTGCTAAGTGATTCATGCAGTGACAGGCACATTGAATCTGTGACTAGAACGGGCACTCAGTACAGGTCTGGCTATTTCACACAGTATGAGTCATCCCCATTTTGCTCATATATGTCTTGGAAGTGTGGATTGGGGGAAGGGGGAGTTTACAGGAAAGCTTGTTTTGGTGGGCAGTAGCTATTTATGTCCTTCGTGCATAGGAGTGGAGCAAGATTTCCCCACCCCTGTCACAATCCCACCAGAAGATCCCAGCATTGAAGATATTTATGAGACATGCCTCTGTCAAATTGCTTCCCTTGGCTGAATTCAGGGGTAGGTGACTATGGAGAAAATCCAAAATCCCCCCCATGCAAAAAACACTGGACACCATGGCTTTGTTTTATTGAAGGAAGATGTTGATAAATAAAAAGCACCACACATGTAAAAAATAATTGTAGTCTATGGCCAAACAACAACCAGGAAACCCATTGTTATCTGTTATAGCAGATGTTATGTTGCCCCAGTATGTGTCGCTGCTTCAGGCACTGGATAAAGACCCCACTACATCCTGTTGGTTGTGAAACTCACAACGAAAACAAATTAAAGTGATTCTTTGCAAAAGTGGCATTCAGGCACCCAGTGTCCATTCCCAACTGGGAAACAAACATCATTGTACAACTGAACAGCAGTGATTGGTGTTTTCAATAGATAACCCAAATCATGGTTTTACATGACAGCTTAATACTACTGCTCTCCATGATTTATTCTCTCTAAGAGGGGCAAAAGATACAATATAGTGCAACTTGCCCCAGACAATGCATGATGATGAAATAGGGAAGCACAAGGAAAAACAAGGATTATGAAAGCATTCAATCTGAACTTCACATACCAAGATAATTTAGACAAAATCAGCCGAACAAAAGTAAAAGTATGGGCACTGAAAAGGCCTTATATGTGACATGTTGAATTTATGACCCTAGTGCTTTTATGCATTCATCCATATTGAACCCTTATCTCCCACAGGAGAGAGAACCATTTATAATTTATAGGCCCTACCCAACGACACCTGTATATCACACTGATTGGAAGATATTGTCACTTAGACCATAAATACATCAAGTCACACTACACTTTGTTTGAACTGCTTTCAAAATACACTATTTATATTTCATATTGGGGGTGCGGTGGCACAGTGGGTTGGACCACAGTCCTGCTCTCTGGTGGGTCTGGGGTTTGAGTCCTGCTTGGGGTGCCTTGCGTCCCGTCCTGGGTGTGTCCCCTTCCCCCTCCGGCCTTATGCCCTGTGTTACCGGGTTGGCTCCGGTTCCCCGTGACCCCGTATGGGACAAGTGGTTCTGAAAATGTGTGTGTGTGTGTGTGTATATATATTTCATATTGATGACTGCATTATTGAAAGCTCATATGTTGTAGTAATACATATTTCATCAATAAACTTGAATGCAAGGCCACCTCACTGATGTGTAGTGCATATGCAACTGGGAGACGTGAAGCCAGTTGTTTCCGACTGGAGTTCTGTCCACTGAAATTGTACCTGTCTGGGGTTAATACAACATGAGCCTGGAAAATCTCCTAATTGCTGTTTTTGCTTAAAAAATAGTGAGAAATATTGAGCTGCATTTTCAAATATTTAAATGCATTATGGTTAACATGGAGGAAGCATCAACACAAATGCAGAGTACGATGTTGTGACCTATGTCTGTTTTGAAGGCAGAAAGTAAAGTTCAGGAAAATCACTGTAAGTGTTGCTGTTATCAGAAATTAAATCTGGTTAGAGGGATTATCTTCTGAGGTGTATAGAAGAAGGCTGCAGGAAAAGGTGTAGGCATAGAGCATCTTTCCAGAGAGACATCTCGACTACTGATTGAAAGGTCGATACCCCTCACACCAGTTTCTCACACACTCCCCTGAAGTTCAAAGTCCCCCTACACTGCCATCTCTCAGCCACCACCTACAGGTTTGTGAAAATACCACAATTACACTAGAAGCTACATCATTATAATCTCCATCATTATAATCTCCATAAGTTCAGAATCACCCAGAAATTTTCATGTTTTTGATACTTTGATACTTTTATTCATGAAAGTAACATTAAATTGAATTTGAACATTAACATTAAATGATCAATACATTGACATACTAAGGGGGGGCGTGGTGACGCAGTGGGCTTGGCCCGGTCCTTTTCTCTGGGGGGTCTGGGGTTTGAGTCCCGCTCGGGGTGCCCTCTGACGGACTGGCATCCCATCCCGGGCTAGGCTCCGGTTGCCCAGGACCCCGATTGGGACAAGCGGCTTCAGCCAGTGTGTGTGTGTGTGTGTGTGTGTGCGTGTGTACGTACGTACGTGTACGTGTACATTGACATATGTCATAACATTATTTTTATTTTAGATAACTGTTCTATGCATAAAACTTGACATTCATCAAAGCATCCTCCATTGTGCCAGCTGGTCCATTAACTGGTCCTATATATATATATATATATATGTATATGCATATATATGTCACCTTGGCGAATAAGGTATGGGTTGGTAACACTACACAGAGTTTGTTGGAAGTAGCTTTGGAGACAACACACGTATACACACACACACACACAGTAATATGGTAATATGCAAGACAGTTCCTACACCATTTATTCACATCTAAATTTAGAGAAGCATCTCTGTCATGTGTTTTTTGTTTGTTAGACACACTGAGTGATGAATGAGCACTGTAGAGAAGGCTGATGGCATACAGAGCATCAACAATAGCTCTGCTTTGATCTGTCATTCAGACGTTTGATGAGAGAACTCAATTCTCTGTCTGCCTGCCTATCAGTGCTCATGCCTCCTGATAATCAACCATTTCCAGCTTATACTAGGGTCTAATATCTGTTTCACTACTCATTTTTCACTGAACGAATCAGGACAAGCTGTTTAAAAATCAAGCATAGTCTATCGGGTTCATTCATACTTTCCATTAAAGTTTTGTCAGACGATAAAGCATTAAGAAAAATAATGCATGCATTATGTATAATGTTTTGTACCATATTCACTTTTGTGAAAAATGCTTGGAGTGGTGAGCAGCCACTGGTTCTTGTACTCACAGGGCTTAGTTTTTTGTCCCATTCCTTAGGTTTTGAGTTTTTTCATTGTTTTCCTCTCCTTAGTTGCCAATTGGCTTGCTTACGGACTATGGTAAAGTTTTATCTTGTCTTTTTTTTTTTTTCCTCATAACTTCTTTATCTCTAGTTCTCAAATATCAGTCCATGTGCAATTTATAATGAACTGTGTCTAATTGGGGCTGAAGTGCTATCTGAAGGCTTTGCTATTAATTTAAATGTGCTACATCTGAAATGCTTGTCACCTCCTGTGCAGTGGAAGATACCGTGAAAAAGAATAGCATGACAACTCTCATTCGTGTCTTTAACACTTACATCAGACATTTCCTTGTCTGAATCAAGAGTGTGGGTAACAAATTATCTGTTTGAATCAAACATCTGATTTATTGCTGCTCTTCTATTTATTTTATGAAAAATGCAGGATTATCCAACGACATACATCTATAGTCTGTCAGTATCTTCAAAGTAGAGATAGCTCAAGTATACCCACTCATGGGGACTGATAAACATGAAATAAGAACAATGAGTTCTCTGAAACTTCCTAATTCATAATTGCTATTAAGGGATTTATACAGATCTTTTAAATCATGTTTAAAATGTTCAACTATAAAAAATAGAGGATTTATGCCATTTCAAGTATAATTTTGAACCAACAGTCAAACATTAGGCAAAAGGTAAAACCTTCCAAGTGTGAAAAGTTGTTCTGCTAAATTGTGATCTTATGAAATGCATCTACTTTTCTGCATAATTTATGGCTATGTTTAAAGGAGAAAGAGAGATATGAAGGATGGAACCTCTCGATTTCATGGGGAATTAAAGTACTGCCATGCAGAGGCTTTCTAGGACAGGAAATGAAGCTCAAAATTATTTCACACAGTACAGCATATACAGTACATCTTAGATACAATAAAAGTAACTAAATACATTTTTTATGTACTTCTTCCAGTTCTATTAAGTAAATGAACTTCTGAGCAAAAAACCTCCTTATGAAAATAAAGGAGCCACTTCATTATTTTTAAAGAAATAAGTTGCTTCCGAAGGACCTTAGCAAGTACTTGAGAATGTTCTGGCGAGTAGTTCTGTTGCAGCCTTTAGCCTTTGCTTGCCAATACACTGTCACACTGAATTTGATAACAGGATGCTTTTACTTCCATTATCGCCACTCAGAGAAAATGGGCTGGCGCGAAGCCACAAGCTGTGAGCTAATCCATATTCACACTTTGCTTTAGATATGGATCTGTCTATCCATTCTTGCTTACAAAATGGAACCCTAGATTTGGAAAGCTAAACTTTTTTCACATATATATACACACGCTGTCTGAAACCGCATGTCACAAGCGGGGCCAGGGCAAACCAGAGCCTAACCCGGCAACTCAGGGCGCAAGGCTCGGGGGGAACACAATCAGGACGGGATGCCAGTCTGTCGCAAGGCACCCAAGCAGGACTTGAATCCAAGGCCCACCAGAAAGCAGGCCCAGGCCAAATCCATCTGGCTTATATCTGTAAAATGGAATATAAAAACAGACACACACACACACACACACACACACACCATCTGAACTGCTTGTCCCATACAGGGTCACAGAAAACCAGAGCCTACCCAGCAACACAGGGCGTAAGGGGACACACCCAGGACAGGACACCAGTCCACCGCAAGGCACCCTAAGCAGGACTCAAACCCCAGACCCTCTGGAGAGCAGGACCCGGTCCAACCCACTGCACCACCGCACCCCCTAGTAAACAGATAACTTCATACTAAATATTCTTTATGTTTATATACAGTATATATGCACTGTTTAAAACAATACATTTTCATTGCCTTTATATGTATTTTACACACACACAAGAAATATAGAGATAAGATATATACTGTACATATACATACATCATCTGAACTGCTTGTCCCATACAGGGTCGGAGGGAGCCAGAGCCTAACCCAGCAACACAGGGCATAAGACTGGAGGGGGAGGGGACACACTCAGGATGGGACACCAGTCTGTTGCAAGGCACCCCAAGTGGGACTTGAACCCCAGACCCACCAGAAAGCAGGACCCAGTCCAACCCACTGCGCCACCGCGCCACCACACCCCCCTATACGTACACATATACATATAAAAAGCAATGGAAAAGTAAAATGGATTGTTTCAGACTGTATTGTACTTTCTGAGTCTATTATATCAGCAAAAAAAATTATATTATTATATGTAAGAGCAGAGTATATGACACAGGATTTTTTTTTTATATTTGTATTTGCAGATTTTAGATTTTGTGTTTTTATTTTTTCTTTTTCAATAAAATGTCAGTGTAGTGCATTTGTTTTCCACAGTGCTTCCTTCACAGAAACTTGGAAGGCAATTGCAAAATTGTGACTTGTTCAAAATGGCCTTGTTTTTCTCTTAAACTACACACACACACACACACACACACACACACACACTTTCAGAACCGCTTGTCCTATACAGGGTCACGGGGAACCGGAGCCTACCCGGTAACACAGGGCATAAGGCCGGAGGGGGAGGGGACACACCCAGGACAGGACGCCAGTCCGCCACAAGGCACCCCAAGCGAGACTCGAACCCCAGACCCACCAGAGAGCAGGACTGTGGTCCAACCCACTGCGCCACCGCACCCCCTTGTTTCTTAAATTACTTTTAGTTCATTAGGTTTGCTTCTAGGTAACTGAGTTTATGTTATATTTATTTTACATCTGAATATGATTAGTGAATGTGTAAAAATTTCTATGGTACAAGCATCAATAACAATAGCTGCAGTACTCTTAAAAAAGTTAAAATGAAGGTTTTGTTCTTTGGTTAGATAATTTCTTAATTTTTGCTTCTATATTTGATCCCCAGTGAATTGTGTAGAGCTTCACCAGAATGGGAGCAGGAGGTGGTATAATACTTAGAACTGCTGCCTTCCACTCAAAAGACCCAGGTTTGAATTTGACTCCTGTAGTAGTATCCTTGATCAACCATGAATTGATACAGGAAAAATTACTCTATTGTATAAACACTGTAAGTCCCTTTGGAGAAAAGTTAACAAGGATAAATTAATAACAATAAATTACATCACAGTAGGACCCACAAGAAATAAATGAAAGTGACAGGTAAAAGAGCCCAAGTATTTGGATGTTCTCTTTCAGATGTGTGTCCCATGCCAACGTATTGCATGTGTCATACTATATGTACAGGGGAACTTGGGTTCAGTTGGCCTCCAAGCTGCTGGGGATATCTCTTCCAGGAACCCACCTCTACTGCCCCTCTTGTACATACTGGACTCCTTTGCTTCCAACATCCAGTTGTACTCCATTGGCATGGAAACCGGTCTGAGGTCACCTGGAAAGAAGTCCCAGGAGGATGTCAGCCAAAGGTGCGTGAAGCTAGCTGGGGCTGGGGTTGCAGGCTTTGGTGTAGAGGAGGCTGAATGTAAGAAGGGGGGTGAGGACAGACAGGAGGTAAACCAGAGAGGGAGAGTGCCGAGTGGCAAAGAAGGGGCGAGTACTGAGAAGGAGTAGGGGCAGGAGACATTAGCGTGCAAGAAAGAGGAAACAGCACAAGGGCTTCTGGAGCATCAGATAAGCTTGGCATGCCTTGCTGGAGTAATTACTAGCCTGGGACTGTTCCACAGCCACTTGCCTGCCAGGGTGTCTATTTGAAAAATGGCTTGGCTGTGGCAGCCTGAGGGCCTTATCTCCTCAATGGCAGGCATGCTGTGTTCCATGGCTGGAGACCTTCAGTACCCCTCCTCCCTTTCGAGGGGGCATTTAAAGTGGTCACTGTCGAGCGCTGACAGAGATGTTCCATTTCAAGCAGTGCTTGAGAAAAAGTATGAGAACGTCTTGCTGGGCACCAACAGCTGGTAAAGTCCAGGGCATGAAGCATCAGGCCAGAGTGTTCATTTCTTTACATGAGTCCTGGGAGGTGCTCTAGAGACACATGACACAACCGAAGGCCAACAACTCTGTGGTACATGCTGGAATGTGGTGTGAGACACACATGGGGCTGGGTGCTGGGGGCAGTGTTGAGGGTGGGAGGATGGCACAGGGGCCTTACCATGAGTTGGAGTCTTGTCTCGTCTGCGCACGCTGGTGGGTCGACCTCGGTCATAGTCGGGGCCAACGGGCACCCCCTCGCCTTCCATCAGAGTGTAGTACTTTCCACTCTCATGGTCGAGGTAGTAGCTAGGTGAATCCAAGCCCTTCATCCCCGACTTGCCCATGCTGTACTTGCTGATGTCATCGCAGGATGTAATTCCCATTTCATCCCTGTAAAGGGGAGTCACCAGTAGTCTGCAGCATCACACCCGGCATGTCATGCAACTTAAACTGTGTTTTACATCTGTGGTTTTTGCAGTCAGATTTGGGCAGTCATAGGAAATTAATGGGTGAGACTATAATAAAGAGGAAAACAGAAATAATAAAATGCCATATTCGGGAATTCAAACACACATACACACACAAGTGGTATCATTCCAGGTAATGAAGTCTATAGACTGTAAATTCAGAAAAGAAATTTAGAATTTATGATAATGCCTTGGAATTAAGTTGATTAAAAGGTGTAACACGACATTAGGTTAGCATCTAAATTTCATATATGCTTAATAAAAAGTTAGAATTTGGATGGAACACCGAAAGTTTAAAACATTACTAGACAGGGTTTCTATGCATTTTTTTTTAAATATCCAGTAGTATCCAATACAGCGGGGGGTGCGGTGGCGCAGTGGGTTGGACCACAGTCCTGCTCTTCGGTGGGTCTGGGGTTCGAGTCCCACTTGGGGTGCCTTGCGACGGACTGGCATCCTGTCCTGGGTGTGTCCCCTCCCCCTCCGGCCCTACGCCCTGTGTTACCGGGTAGGCTCCGTGACACCGTATGGGACAAGCGGTTCTGAAAGTGTGTGTGTGTGTGTGTGTGTGTGTGTGTGTGTGTAGTATCCAATATGTTGAGCACAGAAGACAGAATAAATTCAAATTAAATGTTTTTATTGTAATGGAATATCAGCAGAGGATGACTGAAAAAGGTGCACCAATAAAAGGCTGAAATCATAAAAGGACAAATGCCTCTGTGTGGCAAGACACAGCTTTCTTCACAGTTGGTTTTTCAGTCACAGTCTTTGTGCACCTGAGGAGCACTTTGATGAGTGCTTTCATTATGAATGAAATACCGATAGCCCTGCCATATGAACTTAGTATATTATCTTATACTTTAGATATATCTGCTGGGTGACAGGTCACCATTGAGTCATTGGGTTTACCACAGGTTTTACACTATTCCCCAGTCATTTCAGAGGGAGGAAGAGGAAAAGTAACTTCCTGTCAAGAGGCCAACTGTCCTACCTGGCTCCGTAGAGCCCCGAAACAGGTGATAGAATAAAGACATCATGCATGTTGGAGCAATCCATTTTGGAAGACATTCCCATGGTGCTGGTTGGGGTGGTTGAGTCGCTGTTTGGACTTGTAGGAATTGGCTGAGTGAGAGACAGAGAGAGAGAGGAAGAGAGAGAGTGATTGACTAAAGACAATGCAGCAGGACAAAGGGGCAAACCAAGTCATTAGACTTGGTGACCAGTTCCTTCCTAGTGCAAGACGCTGTAAAGTGAGGATGAATGGTAACTGAAGAAGAGCTCATGGATCAAGCCATGAATCAGCGTTGGTTTCCTCAGTGAAAGGCCTGTTTATTTGTAAGTGGTGACAAAAAGTAGACTCCTATTCAGAGACTGTGTCACTGGCCAAGATGATGTAGCCAAGCCATTAATACTTATCTTGTGTCCTCAGCTATCCTGCTGGATCACAAATTTCCGAGCAGCAGAATGAACTGAGTGTATATACTGAAGAGACTGTGCTGCCTGTGTCACCTACAACTTCTTTACATCACTTAAAATGCAGCAATTGATTTATTAGGTCAGCGCTCCATAGTAATCAAACACAAGTACTCTTTCTTAATTGAAAAGAATCAAGTCATGACAACATGATTAATCTGTGGTGTTAATTTCCAATGAGCATGTTGGTATTTTCCTTAAGGCAGTAAGCATACTCATTTCAATGCTAATAAACAAGAATAATCAGGGACAAAAAACTCAGAAAGGTGAATTACACAGAGAATGGACCTACCCTTGGAATTTCCCTCAACCAAACAATTAAATAGAGCAAGGGCTGGCAAAGAGCCGTCATTCTCCTTTAGCAACAATGAGCACATTCCTAGCAACCAAGAAGCATTTGAGAGAAGTCTTTGGGCAACCAAGTTTCTTTGCATCTGGAGCCAAGCAAAACATTTGAATATTTAAAAAAGCAAAAGAAATAAATAAAAACAGCACAAAGGTCAAAAATATGGGAAGCCTAAAAGCAAATTATTACAAATACTATATCATAGCATTCTGGGATATTCATTCCCATAAAAACTATGATTACAACTTTAACTGGACGGAAACACAAGAAAATACCATATTTTCTATGTGGTTTGAGTTTTTGTCACATGATGGTATACAGGCAGTCCGAGGGTTACGTACAACTTGTATTTATGAACTACCTCCCATAAAGGCTATTATATTAAAAATTTGAGTTACATAGAATGATTTGTAATAACAAATGCACGTTACTTTGTGACACGCATCAACAGTGGTTCATCGGTGCGTAAGCCCGAGGTAGGACAAAGACTTGGTTCTTTTCAGTCGGACTGTCACGCCCACAATCTCGCCTGTCTCTCCACCATTCTCAAGTGAGCCTACGACAACCTATTTGTCCTTCCAAGTCCCTCATTCCCGCTCCTGACATTGCTCCCGACACTTGCATCACCCCCTTGACTACGACATCGGCTTCTCCCCAAGACCTATGTTTGTGCATCGACCGACCCACGCCTATCGCCGACTGTTTATCTTGCCTGCTCCCTTGTGTACCGACAATAAAGATCCTGCAACTGGGCCCACACACAGACCTCAGTCTCCTGCCTGCTCAATATGACATGGACCACGTTGCTGTTAACAGTGCCTCGTGTGTTAATGTATTTGGCTTGAATGGTTTTTTTTTTGTTTGTTTTTACCCTCTTAACCATGGCACTAAGGTGTAAATGTGATCTAAGTGATGATGATGCAGCCAAGAAAAGGAAAATGATAATGATTGAAGCCAAAGTGGAAATAATAAAGTGATCAGAAAAAGGTGAAACTACAACAAACACTGGAAAAGTGAACATTAAAGTTTCTTTAATGTTTTTTATACCTACACACCCCCAAACACATTTTATTTCTCCTCTTCCTCTCTCTACTATAAATACCATAGTAACATTTATTATTATCTCTTTCTATGTCTCTCTGTTATAAATACTGTAGTTACTATTTTTATTAGTAGTATTATTATTATTCTTTTTTATTACTGTGTTGTTATATTAAAGATGTTTTAGTGTATCTGAAGTGTTTCTTTAATGTTTTTATACATAGAAAGGTACAAGCTATACTATATGCTAAGACAAACATTTGACTGACGTTAGACAAGAACTGTACGTAACTGTTCTGACTTACGTACAAATCCGACTTAAAGGCAGACTTAGGAACGCAACTCGTCCATAATCCCGGGACTGCGTGTATAACAATTTGTCTTCATGGGGTGAAAAAGAAATCAGTTTAACATAAAAGTTTAACCTGTGAGAAATCAATGTAGTATTTGGATTGATACTGACACTGGAAAGGGGGTAACATTGTTTTCCCAGGCACATGCTTGTATTTCATTGATTATAACTATAGGGACTATAAAATCAAATCAGCTACATAAAAAGACAAAATATTTGTCATCCAATATGATGTGGCATAATCCACCATAATGTCCAACACAAAACTGTGCTTTCTATCATAACTAAATCCAGGAAATTCTGATACGAATGGAATTTAAACTGTGGAGTTGAAACTACCGTTTCCAAAAACAGTAAGCGAATGAGGGAGACGATGGTGCTTCTTGGGCTTGTGGCAACTCTGACAGGGGCTGGGGTACAAACAGTAATTTACTAATTATGGCGACTGGCTGGCTGTCTTTGTGAGGCATTCGTCCCTGACAGGGCCTGCTGCTCTCTGACACTAAGATTATACACTGCAGTCAGAGGAGATGGGGGCCCATGCAACTCCAATAAAATAGCACTTATAGAGAATTCTACTAATACTACAGGCTCTACCTCCAGCTCCATCTCCTTACCCTTCCCTTGCCCTTTTCTCCTTCTCCTGTCCAGCTAGAAATAATGGCAAGCACAGTTAAAGGAGTGGTTTGTGAAATGCTGAGTGATCAAAAAGAACTTGAATTCTCCCATTCCAGCATAAGAAATTCTTCAGTAGCTTCTTTTCTCCATCTGTACTTAATATTTGCATTTCAAACCCTTAAACCCTTAAATTTTGGCCTGTGGACCCCCAGAGGTTTTTCTCCCTCAACCTTCAGTTGGGAGTTTTTGTTCCTTTCCCCGGTGACCAGTAGGTATACTTATAGCTCTATAATAAGTTCTTCATTATGGTAGCCATTAGTTGACTGTCTTCTTTGTTTGTATCAATATTTCTTGCTGTATGCCTGTGTTAAAGCGTTCTGTGTCACTGCATGAGAAGAGCACTCTATAAAAAATAAAAATAAAAATAATAAAATAAACATCACCAAATTCAGCAGCGGTTCAAAACATGTGCATGAGAAACATGTATTTTACAGAGAAGTACATATGACATATAAGTGGACAGATCTTCACTGACTGATGAGGTGCTCCCTCTCTCCGATGAAAAGATATGTTTTCAGAAACTTTGTGAACGAACTCAGTGCCGACTTTCACTAAAAACTGAGGCAGAGAGTGATGAAGGTTCATACCTTGAATAATGTGACTCATTTATAAAATGGAAAAGAGTGGAGCCAGCCCCATATCTGAGACACCGTTGAGTCCACTGAAATGCTGCTTGTCATTCCAAACACTGAAGATTTCCCTCCTGGTGAGATGGTAAATGAGTCGTGACAGAACTTAATAGAGCAAAGGGAAGGTGAAGGTGACACTGCTAATCTGGAAGGTGACTATGTGCCGTTCTGAAGGTCCGGCAAGCCCAATATGTGCTGTTTCCCAGTTAGCTGAAATTCAGATTTGGAAAGGCTTGCATGACCCGATTCCTGTGGCTACTCTGCAGGGATCCTGGGAATAAAATCCCACAGAGGGGTGGTCCAAATGTTCCAAACCATGAACACTTAAAAAACGAATTCAAAATCAGGACATGGCTCAAAATGATGCCTCTTCATCACAGAACCCCAACATTACATCACTCAACATGAACCTGAGCTCCAAATAGGTGAACACGCAGGGTGTCTCTGCATCCAGAGGCAAAGAGATTTGCATCCCATAAATGGATCGCAAGATGTCTCACAGCTGGTATTGAGGACAAGATACCAGTAGGACAGGATCAGTAAACTGGAGGGTTGCCCTCAGGAGCTGGCCGATTTCTATACGGGGTCATCAGGTGCTCCCATTAAAGACACAGACACAACGGTACCTCTGCCAAATGATCCCTCATCGTTCCAGATGTCTCTGTAATCAGCTGATGAAATGGGCATCAGCAGAGAGCACACATGGCTCATGAATGCCAGAGACATCCTGCAATGTTAGAGATGGAAAAGGAACGTAGTATAACCATCCATAGCACAACATCATATACTCTACTGTATCGAAAATTTTTGAGTGGTGACCCTGAATACAGCCTTGTCCTGGTATGGTTACCGCAAATGCTGGGACATGAGTAATCATTCTGATCATATAGTTTCATGGAGTTATCTATCAACATGTAATAAATATAAAGACTTTTTGATTTGATGACGTGAAAAGTAAATTACATGAAGCTTAGACCCAGTCAAAGATTTTCTCAGGTGCTGCTGAAATACTGTAGAAATTTTTCATTTTGTGGGTGAGTTCTTCAAAGTTTATCTAAATTACAGCTCTATCTATAATATGGCATTCAGAGTGCTGCTTGACAACACCATTTTCTCATTGGTTTGCTTGACACACAAAGACTAGATGTGAACAGACAAGCATTATTCAAGAATATATGGATTCTGTATTATCCACAACTGTTCTAATGACCATTTCAATGATCCATCTTATTGTGGCAATAAAGTATTCTCCTTATAACACTGTAATATTTCTTCTTTTTTGTGAATGTCTCACAAACCTCAGGGAAGGCATCACAACCCTCATTTGGGTTGCAACCATGGATTTAGGAACCACTGCAGTAGTGTCTGGTATGATCCAATTTCTTTGATAGAATTCATCTTATTGTTATGTTGGCCAGAGTGAGGCGGACCCAAGTGTGATTGCAAGGTTTGATTCTACACAGGATTGGCAGACAGAATGCGTAGTAATCGTAGCAAGGGTCACCGATGAGCAGAGATTAATACAAGGAGAATCTGAAGTTGTAGTCCAAGAAACTAAGCCAACAGTCAGGGAATGAAGAGACCGAGGAGACCCAGGGACTGGGTTCGGGGAGGATAGGAGCAGGACACGGTAGGAACAGGAACAGGCACAGGAACAAAAACAAGGACAAGGACAAGGACAAGGACAAGGAAGAAAACAAAGATGCAGGAGCGATCACAGGACACCGCAGGCATGGGTGAGTGGATGGCTCAACAAGGTTCCACGATCTGGTCAGTCTGGCATTGTCCTTTTATGCTGTTTCCCTGATCATCCACAGGTGCGTTGTCGTGATGAGGTCGTGGGCGTGACACTTATTCAGTCTGTCCATTTGCACCAGCAAACAAAGAAATATTTCCAATAGACATATTCTCATAATATTTTCTGCTGAAAACTATTGAGAAATATTGCTATGCCATGATACTGTTGTGTGGCACATCACATGTAGGCTATGGATATTTAAAAAGAGGTAAGAAACAATACAACACACTGACTTGGAACAGTAACAGGATTACTATGGATGTGGTAAAATGTTTTCTAATCCTTCTCTTTATTTGTTTTGCTTTTTTAACACTGATCTTCATTTGGCTGTCTTGCATCCTCTTTCAGAAGAACAGATGGCACGGCCGTGTCTCATGAGGCAAAGTTAAATATTGTCTACCATATCCACCACTGCGCTCCGTCCGCAACAGTGATGGGCACAGTTTTGTGAGGCTGAAACAGGGCTTGAGATGTCACATGAGCAGAAATGCTGGCAAACACCCCAGGGGATTACAGCATAATTGTCAGATGATAGACAACAGGGTCCAAAAGTTAAGCAAAGCTGGACACACAGTATCAGTACCAATAGTATTTCCAAAACCAAAAAATTACCTGAGTGCATGTGTCTTTTTTTTTTGGGACATATAACTGGAACAACGTAAAGAGGCATTTGGAGAGAGATAGCTCAGTGACATCAAGCCAGGCATGCTGCATGAAAATGAATTAGTCGTACGCGCTTCTAAAAATAGCCACATCGCCATCCAGGGCTCCCTAAGCAATCAGTCAGGCGGCTCGCTCTGAAAAAACGCTTTGACGTCAACTGCCAGCCCCTGGCTCTGCTCACACCCCCAGGGTCCCCTGTCCCTACCCATCCTGCATTCTTCCTGCTGCAGATTGACTGAGATTTCCCCTGCCCCTCCCCTCAAACAAAGGGCCCTGGATGCTTCAAAGGGTATCGTCTGCAGAGCATCTACGGGATTACAGACATCTCACTGCTGTTTTTAGTCCAAACCCAGTAAAGCTCACCCCACTGGGATCGCTTCCAGGAATAGGCCATTTCTCTGTTTTTTTTTTCTTAGGTACTGTAAGCACTACAGCTTATGTTTCATTATTGTTCATTTTTGCCATATATGTGTCTGAGACCTGTCCCACTTGTGTGTTCCTTCTCAGTTCATGTTCCCTTGCACCACTAATGTCCCACTATCCCACCTGATTTGCATAGTTCTCCAGTGTTCCTCCAGATAACCAATATTCTAAAGCTCCAGTGAAATGCTCACATCTACAACATTTTCCACGTTCCTGCTGCAGAACGATACAAGCAATATGTTTTAGGCTCTGGTAAAAGCAGGTTACAACAGCATTTAATAACCCTTTGGACTGTTTAAGTAGCTTTACAGTGGACAACACAGTCTCGAACATTAAGCTCAGATATTTGGGTTTGCTTTTAAAATGCTTATTTTAGACATATGTTAGGGACATGTAAGCCATAGAGACAGCTGGTAGCGTAGTGGTTACAGCTATTGCTTCTGGTTCCACAGGTCGCAGATTCAATACCCACCTCTAGTTGTAGTACCTCTGAGCAAGGTACTTTCTTTAAATTCCTCCAGAAAAAAAATTACCCTGCTGTATAAATGGGTGAATAATGTAAGCTTGAGGAGGCGTGGTGGCGCAGAGGGCTTGGCCAGGGCCACCTCTGTGGTGGGTCTGGGGTTTGAGTTCTGGTTGGGGTTACTTGCAATGGACTGGTGTTCTGTCTGGGGTGTGTCCCTTCTACCCCAGCCTTGCGCCCTGTGTTGCTGGGTTAGGCTCCAATTCACCGGAACCCCCACTTGTTACATGGGGTTTCAGCCAGTGTGTCTGTCTGTGTGGTAAGCTTGTTATAACTATAACCTTAATATTGTAAGTTGCTTTGGAGAAAAGTGTCAGCAAAATGAATGTAATGTGTTAAAAACAATTCTGTAATTTCTACCAAATAAAAAATAATGCTTAGCATCAAATAATAAACAGCAGATAATCATTATTTGACTGATTATCATAGTATGAATGATACAGCACTTCCAAAATAGCAAAAATTGTAAAAGATACATGTAAGAGATTGTTATTATGGATCATATCGGGACACAAGCACTATTTTTTCTTAACTGATGGAGCTGTCCCTACACTATCTCTCAAATGTGACAAAGTATTTGTTCTATAGCTCTATGTTCCTGTCCCTGCTGTTTCTTCTGGCCTTTAGCACTGCTAACACCCCTATTGTTGTTCTCTTGTGTCAACTTTTTGAGTCAACATTCTTTCTGTGTTGGAAAATACTAATTACTCTAGTTTTAACAAGAAACAAAGTGATAGTCACCTAGTATATTGTAAGTATTATTGCTGGTGTAGATTCAGTTGTGCAGATTTTGAATACACAGAGGACTGGTTAATGAGAATAATGCAAGAGTTGGTATAAAGTTAGATAGGTCTACCTGCAGTGCAAGGGGCTTCCAGCGCACATTCTTCAGCAAGGCAGGGGCGGAGGTGAGGGTGTTCTGGGGCCTCTTCTTCAGGGTGAGGATGACACCATTGGGGTCCTCTCTGAGAGCATTGACAAGATTCTTCAGCTGCCAGCCCACCTAGGGAAGCAAAGACAGGATGCTACAAGTAGCCCCAAGATGCGGTAAATATTATGTATATAAACAAGATTCTGTGTTTTTCAGTCTGGTTAATGTCACAAATGGATATGACTAAGGAATGTCATAGATACTATGAATAACAAAAAAATACAAATATCCACACGTACCAGAATCAACAGGTCCCAAAAGTGTTCAAATGCACTGCAACTAACAAGTTGCTTAAGTACCCACATTTATATGTACATTTACATTTATTCATTTAGCAGACGCTTTTGTCCAAAGCGACGTACATCTCAGTAAAAGTACAATTTATGCATTACATTGAGAGAAGGAGACATAGTTACAGACATGAAAGTCTCAAACAAACCTAGTTTGTTCCTTACCACTTGCTGCACCGAGGTTCATCGTTCAAGTAGGTGCATTAGGCACAGGATAGTCAAATCCCGATACCCACACCAATTTTTTTTCTTATTAAATATTATAAGACACAAATGAGCAGTACAGTACCAGAGTAATGGCTGAATAAAGGTTGTATCTGGGGATGCTTCAGGAGTTACGATGCATGAACAGTTACACCATAGATGATCTGAAGAGATCTTGGGCGAAGTGGATCTGGAAAAGGTGGGTTTTCAGACCCTTCTTGAAAACAGACAAGAGTTTCCATAGTGCTGGGTGACAGGGAAAGGTCATAGAACCTCCGAGCTTTGCCTTTCGTGCGCAGGACCACCAAGCAAGCAGAAGTAGATGAGTGAAGGGGCCTGGCTGGGGTGTACCGATTGATCAAGTCCTGTAAATAGCCAGGAGCAGTTCTATTGATGCATTTGTACACAGTAACCAAGGTTTTGAACTTGATTCGGGCAGCTATAGGAAGCCAGTGTAGAGAGATGAGTAGAGGAGATACATGGGAGCGCTTTGGCAAATCAAACACAACTCATGCAGCAGCATTCTGTAGAAGCTGCAGAGGTTTGATGGCATTAGCAGGAAGGCCACACAGAAGAGAGTTGGAGTAGTCCAGGCGGGAAGTCACCATGGCCTGAACAAGTAGTTGGGTGGAGTCAGTAGTGAGGTAGGGACGGATCCTACGAATATTATGCAGGATGTATCTGCAGGACTGGGTTGTTGCTTCTATATGTTGAGAGAATGACAGACTTGCATCAATCGTTACTCCCAGACTCTTAGCAAAGGAACTAGGCGAAATGAGTGAGTTATCCAGCTTGATCGAGAGGTTGTGACAGGAGGACAGGCCAGCTGGGAGGTAAAGAATCTCTGTTTTGGAGAGGTTGAGTTGGAGGTGGTGATCATACATCCATGAAGAGATGTCTGACAGGCAGGCAACAATGTGTGCGGAGATGTCTGACGCACATATGCAATACAACCAGCAAGCACCATAAGGACCAGAACTAAAAAAAAAAGAAAACAGAAGTACACAAAGGGAAAGACAGTAAGACTTTGAGACAAGGACAAAAGGAGACTATAAGAGTGTTCACCGCATCTGTGTTTACTGTGTATAGCAGATCAAGTGTTTCCGACCAGACCAGCTGTCTCCTAACCCTGGGAGTTGGCAGCAGTGGCAGACTGATCAAGGGTCTTTAACCTCCCATGTCGGATGGCAGCAACGGGCCCAGCCTGTCCTGACCCTTGCTGATGAGGTGTCAAAGCTAGACTTGCAGTATACAGAGCTCAGCAAGTTGCCCACTATCCTTACAGAAGCCTTTCAAGTTTTGAGAGAGACAGCCGATATGGCTGGCAACTGGAGAAGGTGGGGATGTCAGTTCACATGGTGCCAACCACACGCAGATGGGCCATGGTCCACAATACTGCCTGGCCCCACCACTACAGGGTCTTGCCACATAGACCACTACTTTGAACTTGCACCCAAGACAGGGGTACATCCAACTGCTGCTACAGCAGACAGCCCTGTGAAAAGCCACATTTTCACCCCATGAGCCTGCCAAGATTTTTTCTTATTATTATTACATCTGGAACAAGCTGTAGGTGATATGTGCGTGTGTGCGTGTGTGTGTGTGTGTGTGTGTGTGTGTGTGTGTGTGTGTGTGTGTACATATACATACATACATACATACATACATACATACATACGTACATAGATACTAGGGAACTGAGTATTTAGTTCTTTTGAGTTTGCAGCGTGCATATCTGAATTCATTTTGTTTTATGTAATGGAAATGTTTATATATACAGTATATATACAGTATATATATATATATATATAATTATGAAGGTTATTAGGAATTGTAGATATTCGGATAATGTTTTATGCAGCTAGTTGTGTGATGTACCTTGTTTCATATGGTGGACATTAAGAAACTAACTGTACTTTAGAATCATACGTGCCACGCCCACGCCGCTGGGGCAACGCGGAACACCTGGGGCGTGGCACAGACTGACGCATAAAAGGTTGTGTCAGAGCAGGATCGAGACCTCCTTGCCAGACCTAAACTCCTTCCTGATTCTTTCACCCTGTCCCAGTCCCTTTGCCCTACTCCCTAGTCATCGTTACCTCTTCATGATCATCGACCTCTTGCCTGTTTACTGACTTCGCCTTTTGGATTGCCCCTTCAATGATGTTTGCGCCTTGGAGACATTTTGCCTGTTCTGTGACGACATTTCTCGGATTTCCCATAATAAAGCCCTTGTTCCACTCCGCACTTGGGTCCGCCACTTCCTTCCGGAGCCAGCTCATGACAACACGTCTGTATCTCAGTCTCTCTAAGTCTCATCTCTTTCAAGATGTACGTTGCTTTCGAGAAAAGCGTTTTCTAAATGAATAAATGGAAATGTTTTATTGTTTCGGAATTTAAGGTATACTTTTCCATGGTCTCTGAGTGTTTCTGTTGACAGTTTTTTACTTTTTTTTTTTACAAAATGTTCAATCTTACTGAAAAAACTACCCTCTAGTCCCATTCGCTTGGGTAGGAATTCAAGAGACTAAATAATTACTTGCAGTCTATAACTTCCCACAAGTAGGGAAATGAGGATAAAAGACCTTGGAGGGTGTTTTATTTTAGGAACATACTTATAAGAAGTATAGGAGTTGGATGAAATGAAGCAAATACCACATGAAAAGTCTTCATCTTTGAAGCAACAAAGCCTAAACTACCAACATAACTGAGCTGAGTAATGGTGAGTCATTTATGTTTATTGTCAATTAGCAGTATGTGTCAGATATAAAAGACTTCTGATAATTTACAATGTCATGTGCATTTTCAAAGCAATAGGAGGCATGAGAGTTATGATGAGGCCAAATAGGTGGTGTCCAATTTTCAGGTGTATTGGTTACAAAAATTGCAAAAAAATTTGAAGTGTCAAGGGGAGCAATCTCAAAATAATGACAGCATATGCCAAATGTCAACAAACTGCATCAGCAAAGTAGAACAGTGATCACAAGTCAGCGCTCACCAACAGATACAGATGGACACTTGACAGGATACTGTGGTGTTAACACTGTAGTCAATTCAATTCAATTCTTTTTATTTTTATAGAACGCTCTTCTCATGCAATAACACAGGTTTAGGTTTCCACACAATCCACATGATGTTTCCATATTCCAGGATGATACAAACTACTAAACAAACTGACCCCTCCGCGAACCACCACCTTAACGTGGTGGAGGGGTTTGAGTGCCTGAATGATCTCAGGAGCTATGTTGCCTGGGGCAATATGTCCCTGGTAGGGTCTCCCAAGGCAAACAGGTCCTGGGCGACAGACGAGACAAAGCGCGGTTCAAAATCCCCTTATGACTATTAAATCAATGATCTCGTTCACCCCGCCCGGTATGGGGTCACTGGGGCCCCACCCTGGAGCCAGGCCTGGGGGGGGGGGGGGCTCGCATGCAAGCGCCTGGTGGCCAGGTCTATGCCCATGGGGCCTGGCCGGGCTTAGCCCGAAGCCAAGACGTGGAGCCGCTCTTCGGTGGGCTCACCACCTGCCGGAGAGGACATAAGGGGCCTGTGCGTTGTGATTTGGGCGGTGGTCGGGGCCGAGTGCCTAACCTCGGGTGCCAACTCTGGCTTTTGGGACTTGGAATGTCACCTCATTGGCGGGGAAGGAACATGAGCTGGTGCGGGAGATTGAGAGATACCATCTAGATATAGTCGGGCTCACTTCCACTCACAGCTTGGGTTCTGGAACCACTCTTCTCGACCAAGGGTGGACTCTCCACTATTCTGGTGTTGCCCAGGATGAGAGGCAGTGGGCGGGTGTGATCTAATTAATAGCCCCCCAGTTCAGCCGCCATGTGTTGGAGTCTACCCCGGTGAATGAGAGGGTCGTCTCCTTGCGCCTTCGGGCCAGGGAACGGTCTCTCACTGTCGTTTGTGCATATGCGCCTAGCGGCACTGTAGAGTACCCGGCCTTTTAAGAGTCCCTGGGGGGCGTGCTGGAAAGCGCTCCCACTGGGGACTCTGCCATTCTACTAGGGGACTTTAACGCCCACGTGGGCAGCAACAGTGACACCTGGAGGGGCGTGATTGGGAGGAACGGCCTCCCTGATCTGAACCCGAGTGGTGAGTTGTTATTGGATTTCTGTGCTAGTCACGGTTTGTCCATAACAAACACCATGTTCATGCATAAGGGTGTCCATCAGTGCACTTGGCATCAGGACACCCTAGGTCGGAGGTCGATGATCGACTTTGTAGTCGTTTCTTCTGATCTTCGCCCATATGTTTTGGACACTCGGGTGAAGAGGGGGCTGAGCTGTCAACTGATCACCACCTGGTGGTGAGTTGGATTCGATGGCGGGGGAAAAAGCTGGACAGACCTGGCAGGTCCAAACGCATAGTGAGGGTCTGTTGGGAATGTTTGGCAGAGGCCCCTGTCAGAGAGGTCTTTAACTCCCACCTCCGACAGAGCTTCAACCAGGTCCCGAGGGAGACTGGGGACATTGAGTCCGAATGGACTATGTTCCACACCTCCATTGTCGGGGCGGCAGTTCGGAGCTGCGGCCATAAAGTCTCCAGCGCCTGTCGCGGCGGCAATCCCTGAACACGGTGGTGGGCACCGGAGATAAGGGATGCCGTCAAGCTGAAGAAGGAGTTCTATCGGGCCTGGCTGGCTCATGGGACTCCTGAAGCAGCTGACGGGTACCGACCGGCCAATGGAACGTGACTCTTGCAGTCGCCGCGGCAAAAACTCGGGCCTGGGAGGAGTTTGGTGAGGCCGTGGAGGAAGACTTTCGGTCAGCCTCAAAGAGATTCTGGCAAACTGTCCGGCGACTCAGAAGGGGGAAGCAGTGTTCCGCCAACACTGTTTACAGTGGAAGTGGTGCACTGCTGACCTCAACTGAGGATGTCCTCGGGCGGTGGAAGGAGTACTTTGAGGATCTCCTCAATCCCTCCGACACGCCTTCCGTAGAGGAGGCTGAGACCGGGGACTCGGAGGGGGACTCGTCCATTACCCTGGCTGAAGTTGCTGAGGTAGTCAAAAAACTCCTCGGTGGCAAGGCTCCGAGGGTGGATGAGATCCACCCCGAGTTTCTCAAGTCTCTGGATGTTGTGGGGCTGTCTTGGCTGACACGCCTCTGCAGCATCGCGTGGAGTTCGGGGACGGTGCCTCTGGACTGGCAGACCAGGGTGGTGGTCCCTCTTTTAAAGAAGGGGGGCCGGAGATTGTGTTCCAGCTATAGGGGGATTTCATGGGAGTTTGCCCAACCAGTCCATATGTGTTTTGTGGACCTGGAGAAGGCATTCGACTGTGTCCCTCATGGCATCCTGTGGGAGGTACTTCTGGATTATGGGGTTCAGGGCTCGCTGCTACGGGCTGTTTGTTCCCTGTATGACCGGAGTAGGAGCTTGGTTCGCATTGCCGGCAGTGAGTCAGACCTGTTCCCGGTGCATGTTGGACTCCGCCAGGGCTGCCCTTTGTCACCGATTCTGTTCATTATCTTCATGGACAGAATTTCTAGGCTCAGCCAGGGAACGGAGGGTGTCTGTTTTGGTGGCTGCAGGATCTCGTCTCTGCTTTTTGCGGACGATGTAGTCCTGTTGGCTTCATCAAATCAAGACTTGCAGCGTGCACTGGAGAGGTTTGCAGCCGAGTGCGAAGCGGCGGGGATGAGAATCAGCACTTCTGAATCCGAGGCCATGGTCCTCAGTCGGAAAAAGATTGATTGCCCCCTCCAGGTTAGGGGGGAGTTGCTCCCTCAAGTGGAGGAGTTTAAGTATCTCGGGGTCTTGTTCACGAGTGAGGGAAAAATGGAGCGGCAGGTTGACAGACGGATCGGTGCGGCATCCGCAGTAATGCGGTCATTGTACTGATCTGTTGTGGTGAAGAAAGAGCTGAGTCGTAAGGCAAAGCTTTCAATTTACCGGTCGATCTACGTTCCTACCCTCACCTATGGTCATGAACTCTGCATCATGACCGAAAGAATGAGATCGCGGATACAAGCGGCAGAAATGAGTTTCTTCCGCAGAGTGGCTGGGCGCACCCTTAGGGATAGGGTGAGGAGCTCAGTCACCTGGGAGGAGCTCGGAGTAGAGCCGCTGCTCCTCCGCATCAAGAGGAGCCAGTTGAGGTGGCTCAGGCATCTGTTCCGGATGCCTCCTGGACGCCTCCCTGGGGAGGTGTTCTGGGCATGTCACACTAGGAGGAGGCCTCGGGGCAGACCCAGCACACGTTGGAGAGACTACGTCTCCCAGCTGGCCTCGGAACGCCTTGGGGTTTCCCCAGAGGAGCTGGAGGAGGTGTGCGGGGAGAGGGAAGTCTGGGGGGCTCTGCTTAGACTACTGCCCCTGCGACCCGGTCCCGGATAAGCGGAGGAAGATGGATGGATGGATGGATAAACAAACTGAGGAGTTGTATTATGAACAGCAGGATGAAGGCAAATTCTTTCCATGATCTTCCCAATCATCAGACCTAAACATTACTGAACTTGTTCAGCAAGTTCTGGAATGTAGTGCAAAGTAGATTTCCACCTCCATTCCTCGAAAACAGGATGCTTTAATTTTTAAAGAGTGGTGCAATACCCCACTACACACAGTTCAAAACTTGTATGGCAGTATTCCCAGAAGGTCTGAAGTGGTCCTGAGGGCAAAGGGTGTCCCTGCTGCTTATTCGGTCCTTAATACTAGTACATTGTTAATGTCACTGCCCACGGGGGTAATATCCCTCCTGGCCAGAGGAGGCGCCATTCAGTGCCGCTAGCCAACAACCGCATACCAGTTCACAGTCTCGTAGTTCGTGGAGGTATAAAAGGAGCAAGAAGAGCAGGACCGATGGCGGATTCTTCATCAGCGGTTCCATTGTGCTCTCCTGCCGATCATTAGTCTCTTATTTCTTCAGTTTGTCTCATAGGTGTTTATGTTCCAGTCCCGAGTGCCCGTCCTGTCAGGTCCTGTCTCTTGTTCTCCAGTCCTGGTCTAGTGTTCCGGTCCGGTATTTTGTCACGTCTCTGGGTTCTAGTCACACTCACAGAGTAGCGTTTCATTGTTCACCTTAGTTCGAGCACAGTGTGTGTTTCCTTGTCCCACGTTTCCTGTTTCACTTCCACCGAGTGCTTTACAGTCTGTACAGTGGGGTCTAATATCACTCTGCATGTGGAGTCATTCTACTTTTTGTCCATGTTCGGACGTAACAGCAACATGCATCCGTGTCGGACTCTTGTCCGTATGGTACAGAAGAATCTGCCTGCTGACATGACCTCAGCAGTATGGCGAACCAAGAACGACTCGCGGTTTGTCAAAATGTCCTTCTCCGCATGTCGGATTGCTTAGGGTTGTTGACACAACTCATCAGTCTCCGCGAGCGCGGCGTCAATCCGACCAGTTCACAAATGCACAGGCAGACATGTCTGCCTGCTGCCACCTCATGCCTCAGCGCTGAGAATGCGACTGCCCCATATGACACAGAGCCGGAGCAAGCATGCAGCACTTTAAACTATGCAACGCTCAAAGAACAATGCGTCAGATAGGGAGCAATCCGGCTCAATAACGGGCATTTGACAGAGGAGGAGAGGAGGCGTTGTTTCCTGCAACACTTGTGCTTTTACTGTGGAGCTACAGATCACATTCAGGTCTCCTGTCCAGTGCGGCCATCCCGTGGATCCCAACGGACCGACTTACTGGTGAGTGATGTCTCTCTCAGTACTTCCCTATTGACATTACTAGTTACATTATCCTGGGGTTCGCAGCTGCAGGAAGTAAAAGCTCTGGTGGACAGTGGTGCTGCGGGCAACTTCGTAGATTATGATTTTGCTGCGTCCTGGGGCTTGCCCTGTGCCCCATGCTCTAAGCCCCTCATTATTAAGGCTATTGATGGAAGTCCAATTGGGTCCGGGTGTGTAGAGAAGGTATGGCCACTCCATAGGGAACAGATATGGTTTTATGTGATCAAGTCCCCTGCTTACCCGATTATTCTGGGATATTCATGGTTAGTCGCCCATGACCCTGTTATTTCTTAGAGTACCAGGGAACTGCTTTCTTGGGGAAAGCAATGTCCCAAGCACCATATGGAGATGTCTTGGAGTGCCACATCCATAGAGAATCCTAATGCAGATCTGCCCCTGCAGATTCCGGGTAGTATGCAGACCTAGCGGAGGTGTTTAGAAAACGCAAGGCTGCTGATCTGCCCTCTCATAGACCTTGGGATTGTGCTATAGATCTCTTGCCTGGCACTACACCCTTTAGGGGATGGGTTTACCTCCTTTCCCAACTTGAACATCAGGCTATGGAAGCTTATATTGCGGAGGCGCTAGAAGCCGGAATAATTTGTCTATCTCTTTCTCCAGCTTCTGCTGGCTTTTTCTTTGTTGAAAAAAAAGATGAGGGTTTGCGTCCGTGTATTGATTATCGGGGACTAAATGCCATTACTGTGAAGTACCCTCACCCCTTACCTCTTATCACTTCAGCCCTCAAACAGGTCTCAGGAGCTAACATCTTTACAAAACTTGACCTTAGGAACGTGTATAACCTGATTCGTATTAGGGAGGAGGATGAGTGGCAGACTGCCTTTAGTACCACCCTAGGCCATTATGAGTATCTGATCATGCCTTTTGGCCTGGCCAATGCGCCTTCCGTATTCCAGGCTTTTGTCAATGAAGTACTCCGAGAGGTGATTAATCAATCGGTGTTGGTTTATTTAGATGATATCCTGATCTTTTCTTGGTCTCATGAGGAGCATATTGCAGATGTCAGGGAGGTTTTACAAAAGCTGGCAACACATAAGCTGTACGTGAAGGGAGAGAAGTGCCAGTTCCATATGGAATCTGTGGACTTCCTGGGGTTAATCCTAATACCCAATGGGGTTACGATGGATCCAAAGAAGGTCTAGGCAGTCCTGTCCTGGCCTCAGCCAAAGACTGTAAAGGACCTGCAAAGGTTCTTAGACTTTGCAAATTTCTACAGGTGCTTCATAAGGAACTTCAGTTCCATTGCAGCCCCTTTGACAGCTTTGTTAAAAGGAGCAACCAGGTGTCTGACCTGGACTCCTGATGCTATTCAGGCCTTTGAAGACCTGAAGAAGGATTTTACCTCTGCCCCAATCTTGAAGCACCCTGATCCCAAGTCGCCCTTCATTGTAGAAGTTGACGCATCAGAAGTAGGGGTAGGGGCAGTGCTCTCACAGCGCCAGAGAAATCCCCTTAAGCTCTACCCGTGTGCCTATTTTTTCACACAAATTGCCACCTACGGAAAGGAATTATGATGTGGGAAACAGGGAGCTCTTAACCATAAAGATGGCCTTGGAAGGGTGGAGACATTGGTTAGAGGGTGCTACTCACCCGTTTCTAGTGTTGACTGACCATCGGAACCTGGAGTATCTACAGAAGGCAAAGAGGCTCAACTCCAGACAGGCACAGTGGGCCATGTTCTTCACCAGGTTCCGTTTCACGGTGACTTATCGTCGCAGCTCCAAGAACGGCAAGGCTGATGCTCTTTTCCAGTTGTTCGAGGTTTTGCCTAGGTTCTCTCCACTAGACACCATCTTGTCACTGGCGCAGTTTGTGGCTCCCATCCATTGGGCTTTGTTGGATGACATCAAAGCAGCCCAACTTCAGGAACCCGGTCCGGGCGAGCAGCCACAAGACAAAGAATATGTCCCGTCCACCGTCCGGTTCAAGCTCCTACACTGGGCCCATGATGGACCCAGTACAGGACACCCTGGAATCAACCGAATGTTGAAACTCCTCTCGGAACGCTTTTGATAGCCGTCCATGAAACAGGACTGTCACACGCCGGGACGGTCTGAATGGGGAGCGGAGCCAGGCACAGGCCAGCAGCAGCTGAACTTAATCAATGCCCCTATTTCTTTCCCCGGCCTGGCCAATGAGAGAGAGAGCGACTCAGAAACTGACGCCGGGGATGACCTCAAGACGTCAGCGAATCAGGATACGACACCAACCCAGATCGCAACCCCCCCTTCCAAGTGCCCCCATGACCTACCAGTTCCCTGTGCCCCCATTTCCCCCCCTTTCCCCTGTCTGTTAACCCAGACAACTGTGAATAAGTCCCCCTCTCTCGCAACCCTCGTGACTGTGCCAGCACTTCTTCCTTACAAGGACGTGAGACTTTGTCCCCATGTGCCCAGGCCAAGGTCCCATGATAGCTGCCAGCAGAGCTCCTTGAACCGCTCCCAGTTACAAATTATCTATGGTCTCATATAACGATTGACTTCATTACTGACTTACCTTGTTCTGATGGAAACACCACCATTGGAACCAGCTGACAGGCTTTGGAAAAGAGATCGATGACCACCGATCTCTTTTCCAAAGCCTGTCGACTGGTTCCACTGAAAGGTCTGCCCACAGCCTCGGAAACCACTGAACTGTTGTTTCAACATGTCTTCCGGCTGTACGGTATACCAGAGGATATCGTTTCAGACAGGGGACCCCGGTTCACTTTGAGAGTCTGGAAGGCCTTCTTTTCCCACTTGGGAGTCTCAGTCAGCCTCTCCTCCAGCTATCATCCACAGTCTAAGTGGCAAGTGGAGTGCCTCAACCAGGAGATCATGCGGTACCTGCAGAGTTACTGTAGCCACAATCAAACCAACTGGAACAGATTCCTCCCCTCGGCAGAGTACACCCAAAAATCCCTGATCCATTCATCTACAAACCTAACCCCTTTTCAATGTGTGCTAGGTTATCAGCCTCCATTATTCCCATGGATTGCAGAAACCAGTGGACTGCCAGTGGTGGACAACTGGTGCAAGGGGAGTGAATCGGTGTGGGAGTCTGCACGTGTCCGTCTCCAGGAGATGGTGGCCGGCCAGAAGGAAAAGGCCGACAAAAGACGTAGGATTATCTTGTACCAACTGGGGCAAAGAGTGTGGCTGTCTACCTAGGACCTCAAACTGTGTTTGCCCTCAAGGAAACTAACCCCCATTTCATCAGCCTGTTCAAAATTCTAAAAAGGATCAGCCCGGTTCTTACCGCCTACAGTTGCCCCCTCGTTACCGTATCTGCCCCACGTTTCATGTCTCACGCCTCAAGTCTCACTGTGTTTCTGCCCTGCAGAGTCCAGCAGTTCCACCCTCCAGTTTTGGATGTGGATGATTCTCCGGCTTGCTTTGTCAGGGCCCTCCTAGACTCCAAATAACAAAGGACACGTTGTACTATCTAGTTGACTGGGAAGGCTATAGTCTGGAGGAGCAATCTTGGGTGCCAGCACAGGACATATTGGACCCAGATCTCATAGCAGACTTTCATAGGCGTCACCCAGATCAGCCCGCTCCGCAACAACGGGGGCAGCCGCCTACCCGTCGGCGTCAAGCGGCTGGAGCCGCTCCTGGAGGGGGGCCGCTGTCACAGCCCACGGGGGTAATACCACTCCTGGCCAGAGGAGGCGCCTCTCAATGCCGCTAGTCAACACCCGTATCCCAGTTCACAGTCTCATAGTTCGTGGAGGTATAAAAGGAGCAAGCAGAGCAGGACCGATGGCGGATTCCTAATCAGCAGTTCCATTGTGCTCTCCTGCCAATCAGTAGCCTCTTGTTTTCTCAGTTTGTCACATAGGTGTTCATGTTCCAGTCCCGAGTGCCTGTCCTGTCAGGTCCTGCCTCTTGTTCTCCAGTCCTGGTCCAGTGTTCCAGTCCAGTATTTTGTCACATCTCTGGGTTCCAGTCATACTCACAGAGTAGCGTTTCACTGTTCACCTTAGTTCGAGCACAGTGTGTGTTTCTTTGTCTCGCGTTTCCTGTTTCACCTTCACCGAGTGCTTTACAGTCTGCGCTTCTAATATTACTCTGCACGTGGGGTCATTCTACTTTTTGTCCGTGTTCAGATGTAATAGCAATGCACGTCCGTGTCGGACTCCTGTCCGGACGCTACAGTTAAGCGTTTCTGTTATTCTGTTTCTTACTAGTACTGGAAGTGAAGAAACATCTTGCTACCTAACTCATTTTTGGGTGTGCACACATAAAACTCAGCCAATAGTATAGATGGATTGAATCTAGTCAGCACACCACAAAATACCCTGGACTATTCTGTTGGCATGGTGGTCACACCACACCTTATGGATATCAATGATCCTTTGAATGACCAAGAAAGTTTAGGCTCTTGATGTTCCTTACTCGGGAGGGTAACATGCTACCATACCAGTGAGAGTGTATATCTGTATGTATGCATTTATGTCCCAGATTAGTACATCTAGGGTGTTTCACCATATTTCTTAGACCTAAAAACAGAGTACTGATTTTCAGAGCAACCACTCTTACAGGGGTATAGCATCCACAGTACTAAGCCCTTATTTACGCTTATTCATTTAGTTGATGCTTTCCTCTAAAGCAACTTAAAATGTTAAGCTACTTACAATAATTTACCCCTTCACAGTTGGGTAATTACCTTGTGTAAAGGTATTACAGCAGTAGGCAAGATCTGAACAAGCAACCTTTGCATCGAAAGGCAGCTACTCTAACTGCTATATTATCAGAGAACCCCCTGTACCATGATGACTTTTAACCATTTATAATCCTTATGCCCCTTATAACCATATGAGCCCAGTCAGACATGGAGGGAGAACAGATTAAGAAAAAAGTCAAATAATTCCCAGCAGTTATGAAAGTGTTATTAAAAATGGAACCCACTGCAGAACAGAATCAAATATTTATCTCTGACCCAGCAGAGTGGATTCAATCAACATCCAGCACTCACACCTCCCTGAGCACCAACAAGTTTCTTGTGCACTGTGAAAATGCCCTTGGTGACTCTTGGAGCATCATGCCACGGCATCACACTCTGCTGACACGAACCCACTGTGTAAACTTGACATATGACACGGTCACCTGGCCATTACCCAGATAATGATTTCACCTTTAAACCACTTAATCTCTTTATGACCATTAAAAGTTGCTTCTATTTAATGCAATTTCAACAGCTTGCCTCAATGGTAATATTAATAATTGATGATAGCTTTCCAGGTTTGTTCCAGTGTTCGCTAGGCATTATGAAGTCACACAATTTTACCTCTCACTTTGCAGTTAAGGGGATGATGCTAGGGTGTGATTTTTCCTTCTGCTCCCGCAGGCAGAACACTTCGTTTTCGCACCTCAGCAGCACTGGGCTAATGTGGATTCTAGATGCTGTGCTCCTCACCCAGTAATTTCACAGGCTCTCACTTTACTCAGGTAAATGTTTTACCACTGAGGTATACCAGATGCCTGCACACCAGAGCCTCTCTGTACACAATGGCCATGAGCACTTAAACATGCCGGATCTACTGTCCCTGCATACCCCTCAAGGTTAGAGTTACAATTTTGTTTTTTTTATGCTTTCTGTCATCTAATAATAGATTTAGATAGCTTCAAAACCTTTTTAGAAAAAAAGGTCTCTCAGCATTACATTTATATTATTATGCATTCTAAATATATTTGTTTCACTATCATTACAGCGATCCTACACTGGCTCTAATGTTAATGTAATAAATTTATAACTCCACCTCAGTAAAACAGTTTTTTTACAAGTAACCCAATAAGTGTTCACACTATTTTTTCTGAACCTGTCAAAAATTTGATGAAGTGCTTTGTTTCATAAAGTTACCCTCAAATGACTATTTTTTAGGTTGTCCTAACATTTCAAAGACATTTCGAAAGGACCCTTCAGAGTCTGTAAATAAGTCACACAAAGTACATCAATATGTACAGGAAGAGTGAAATTATTAATACAGAAACAATTTTCAGATGAATCAGTAAAAATCTTTCAACTGGGCTTTGGGTTGTGAATGACATTTAAATGGGCTTCAGATTCAAGAAACTCTTACAATAGGATATTTACAGCCAGATACCAGAGTGTGTGCAATGAATTTTTGCAGTTGATTTTGATCAGGTGCCTGAGACTTCTTGCACTGTGAGAGTTTGAAATTGGGTTTGGTGTTGTCAGTATATAAATTAAACTTACAACTGATAAAGCAGCAGCAAGACAACGTATTTTATTTTGATGTTGGAAACATCCATTCTGTGTTGCTGGAGCAAGTAAGGCAGGTAAGTAAGAGTTTTGCTCTGTTTTTTACATTTCTGTTGGGTTCAGGTTACACTCTGGAAAACCTTAACCCTTGGAGGCAAACCCACTAAGGAAACACATACTAGATAACAATGGGTGAATTACTCACCCCTCAGAGTTTTTGAGCTCCAGACAGAAGTCACCTTGCTTTTGCTGAACAAACAACATATCTGTGAAACCACAACAGTGAGCATCAATTTCTCAGCTTTGGATTGCTCAAGATCCATTGTTAGCGCAGTGACCCTCCTTACAGTCGTGCTGCTCTGTTTCAGCATGGCCAGAAGGTTTACAAACAATGCCAGCAATTGAACACTTCTTCTGTGCCTGTGGGTCCATGATGCCCCATTTAGTGTTACCATCTTTTGGCAAAAGCAACTCTGTCTTGTTTGTCTTGATCCATAGACAAAACTGTAACATCACCGTTCTCACCAGTAGCACTGGTACTTCTTCAGCAAAAACCCTGGCTGCACAATTATCTATTTCTAAAGTATCCTGTTCTGAAACATCACCCCATCATCACATTCAACATTTCAAACATCAGTATCATCATTTCCTGTCTAATCTGTATTAAATTTTGCTGCTTATGTAACAGAAATTCCTCTTGCCATCTTGCAAAGAACAACAGAATGGCTGTCAGGAAGTGTGTCATTAAATCAGGCACATAAGTATACATCAAATGAAGTCCATCCATTGTCCGTCCATTGTCCATCCATTGTCAACAACTGCTAGTCTCCAGCAGGGTCGTGGCGAGCCACAGCCTTTCCCGGCAATGAAGGGTTCATGGCCGGAGGGGGAGAATACATACCCAGGATGAGACACCAGTCCTTTGCAAAGTGCCCCAGGCAGGGCTCAAGCCCCAGACCCCCCACACAGCAGGCACCGGCTGAACCCGCTCCACCACCACCATCCCCCATCAAATGAAGTGACATCAATAAATGCAAAATAACAATCAGGGACAGATATCTAAAAGCATATGGTTCAGTTACAAGCTTTAAAAAATTGCAAAAACTGTCAATGGGTTAGGAAATTTCTGCAATCTTAGCCTACAAGAGTTAATGATGTTGGTAATGCATTACAGTAGCAGCAGTTTCTGTCTGGAAAAACTAAACAAAATTTCTAAGATGCTTTTCACCTCTGGAATTCAGAGGTCGTGTTTTACTATTTACCCTAAAAGCATTTTATTGTTAACTACTTAGTTACAGCGTCACTTTCATCTGATAATATGGTTTCCTTAGAGTAAGCTGAACCAGTGTTAGCTTGGTTACTGTATTGTGAGTTTGGATACCCTATAAGGTGCAGTGTGACCGAATAGAAATAAATAGACATTATTTCTAAAATGTTACAAAACCCAGAAAACACAAATACCCATCAGCAAAAACATTTTTTTTCTCATGTTGGCTTCCTTCAAGTCTAATGCAGTGCCAGAATTTTTTTCTGAAATCATCCAACTAATCCCAAATTCTTAGATACCAAAGCAATTGGCTCATGACTGTTTTACATCTACTCAAATGGGAAATGTATTTGTACTCTGTGAACCTCCACACTAATTCCATCCTTCAATTCAGCTAAGAAATATAAACAGCTTGTGTTGGAGGAAAAAAAAAAGACTGTGATACATTGTAATCACAAAGTAATATTGGATGTGTTAAAGGTGTAGCATTCTTTGCTGTGTACAACCTGCCATGAACTGTAGTAGATTAGCTGCCTCTGTGTGCCAGCAGCAGTGGGAGTAGGATCCCTGGAGACATTATGTGAATGGAAAAAGCCAAGCCTGGGAAATGCTGATGCTGCCTTTTCATGTTGTCCCCCTTGGCAGTTCAGAGTCAGCGTTCAAATGCAAACAAAAAAATCACTATGCCTATCAAAAATTTGTCTTTCTAAGATTTCAAAACATCCCTGACTTTGAAATACACAGCCCGCCTGTGAACAATGCTGGTCAGCACTCTCCAACCAGTGCTTCATCTCAGCCTCCTAAAGTTGGGGAAATAGCCAAAAAATAAAGTAACTAATATCATACATTTAGAAAAGGTGAAGAGGAGGGGCCAGAATATCAACACTGTTAAATCCAAGCAACCAATAAATGAATTTTAGTTCCATTTCAAAAGCAAGTATTAGGACAAGGGGTGCGGTGGTGCAGTGGGTTGGACCACAGTCCTGCTCTCTGGTGGGTCTGGGGTTCAAGTCCTGCTTGGGGTGCCTTGTGACGGACTGGTGTCCTGTCCTCGGTGTGTCCCCTCCCCCTCCGGCCTTACGCCCTGTGTTGCTGGGTAGGCTCTGGTTCACTGTGACCCCGTATAGGACTAGTGTGTGTGTGTGTGTGTGTGTGTGTGTTAGGACAATTTTGATCTCAAATTAAACCCCTCATGTTTTTACTTGGGCCTATCTGCTGAACCAGCAGGGCCCTTGGTACTGTGCCTGCAGTGCCTAATAAGAAATCTGGCACAGGCAAGTAGTGAACGTACTCTTACCATGCCCTTAATAACAGTTAATGTATTCTACTCAAGGGGGTGCGGTGGCGCAGTGGGTTGGACCACGGTCCTGCTGTCCGGTGGGTCTGGGGTTCGAGTCCCGCTTGGGGTGCCTTGCGACGGACTGGCGTCCCGTCCTGGGTGTGTCCCCTCCCCCTCTGGCCTTACGCCCTGTGTTGCCGGGTAGGCTCCGGTTCCCCGTGACCCCGTAAGGGACAAGCGGTTCTGAAAATGTGTGTGTGTGTGTGTGTATTCTACTCATGTCCTATTAACAGTGATGAGTTCTCCCTACACTCAGTTTACACATAGGGAGTCTACAGATTATAAATATATTCCACCCACGCACAACCTACGCACAGTCCAAATTCTTATATTGTAGTCACACTCAGTCTACAGACAGTGAATATATTTCACCCATATATAGTGAATATACTCTCTCTTGAAACTGTGAAGATATTGTATACCACACAAGGAGTACACAGGCAATATGTCCATTTCATCCACCTAATCTACAGGTACTGAAAATATTCTCCCTGTTTTTCCAACACTTCAGTCTCTGTAAACAATAAATCTGGTTTATAACTCCTGTATTATGCACCGGGACACATTGTTCTCACTTTTACCTGTGTCTGTGTTTTGATGAGGTTCCCAACACATTATTCCATGTTGAGCTACTGTACAATATGAGAGACCCCGTCAGTGGATCATACAGAAACTGTTTTTTAAAGGCGATGAAGACCGATGAAGTACGATGAAGAACTACTAGCAGCACAATTTTACTGTTGTGGAAAATTGTTCCATATTGATTAGTTCACAGTACATTTTGTGTTTCAGGAACAAGAAGCCAAGAAGTAGTATTTGAAGCTCAGTGTAAGCTGATTTGAATTCTGGTTGTGCATTCCTTCTGCACCTCAAAAATTGAATGCCTTTCTCTCCTGCAGACAGCAGAAAATGTGCCAATGAGAGAGGGCAATGCAGCATAATTCAAGCTCCAAACTACCCCAGCCAGGCAGCAGAACTTACCACAGTCTGATGGTTGACTTGGATGACCTCGTCTCCAGCATGGATCTTCTTGCATTGGTCAGCAGGAGACTAGAGACAGAGAGAAGATGAAGGTAATACAAGTAACGCTAGGGCTTCTCCCTAAGAGTTTCAGGTAGCGACTCGGGGTGGTATGGGGAGGGACCAAGGCACCTACAGCCTCAGTAACTTCATGGTTCACAGAAAGGGAAAAAAGAGGCACAAGTAACCGGGAACTAGGAGCCCTGGGATTATCTAGACATTTACAGAAAACTCCTGCAGACTACAATGGTCATTACAATCCCCTTAAAATCACACACACCCATATACCTGGCCTGGATCCAATATAAAGATTAAACAAAAAAAGAGAAAGCAACAGTGGGTAAATCTGTCTTGTTCTATGATATGAAAAGATCAGACTTATGTAGATCACAGTGAAGTCTCCACCCTTTAAATCACCCCTTTTTCAACCATGGAGCAAAGAAGAGGAAAAAACACAGCACATGAGAGTCCAGATCATGGTTGACAAAGCAACAAGGCTGGAGGCTCTAGAATACTCTAGACCATATCTTCCTTATCTTCCAGTCTGACCACCCTGTTTACAATCTCCCATATCCACCATCTATCATTTCTACCACACATACTATGTCAGCCATATCAGTCTCATGTGGCTGGGGCTCTGCATTTGGCTGTGGGTTAAATTCAGCTCAGTCTATGTGGAGTTTAAATATTCTCTCCGTGTCAATCTGGGTTCTCCTATGTGTTCTGGGTTCCTCCCACAGTTCAAGGACGTGTTTTAGGCAGATTGGTCAGTCTAAATTGCCCATTGTGTGTAAATGTATGTATTGCCTTGCTCTGCAGTATACAGTAAATGTGTGAATATGTAGCATTATGTAGTGTAGCGTACCTAGAGCTATAACTTGTCGCAGGTCAAGATGTCAACTGAAGTGTCAAGCTAATAATCATTTTAAGTTGCTTTGGAGAAATGCATCTGCTAAATTAATTCATGTAAAAGTGAATGTAAACCATATCAGAAATGCACTATGTCTACACTATCCAGAGGAACATACTTTGCAACCCATTGGGGGATGATAATTAATGGAGCTACTCTGCTCATACAGCTGTTCCCACCATTGATTCAAATTTGCAGTTCTAAATGGCTGCCCCACCTGATAACACCATAAATAAGGACTGGTTCCAGATTCCCTCTGACTGAGCAACGTACTGACAGTTCTCCCTAAAGCCAATGAACATGGCACAAATAAATAGGGAGGTAGGCAGCACACAGAGCTTCTCTGCTACCCCAGTTCCTACAGAGTGAGGCTGCATGGAGCTGATGTATCAGTTCAAAAAGGTTAGTTCTGCCAATAAGAATTTACTAAGAAAGCATGAAAAGGTATTTCAGCTTTTGGGCTTGTGAAGCACCACATTTCACCATCAAGAAGGATGCCAGCCTTTTCCTATCAATAACAGCCCACCGGAGAAACAGCCGCTGCTTGTCACGGGGCACACGTTGGGTTATATTGCATCACCTGGTCGGAGCGCTCACGAAGCAGACTCCATATGCACTCCACTCTAAGCCACCACTGACAGTCTCCTGGGCAACAGTGGAGTTGCATGGCAACTGAAGCCGCCAACATCCCAGCAAACTGAGAGCCTGGGTGGCAGCTCTGGGGCTCCTGCCCTTGTCAGAAGAGTGAAGAGGTTGATGGAGATAGGTGCACAGACAGGGCAGCAAGTTTCAGCCCCATTGACAGGTCATCCACAGCCCCAGAATACAGTAAGTGCCTGACATTTCATCCATAATGCTGTGCACAACAGAGCTTGACTTTATTCAGCCCCTTTAAATTTAGACTTATTAATTTAACTGACACGCTTCTCCAAAGTTGCTTGCAATATCACTTAGTGTGACTTACCCAGTTATACAGCTGGGCAATTTTTGCTGGAGATATTTATGGATAACTATTTTGATTAAGGGTACTACAGCAGGAAGTAACCCTAACCCCAACCCTAACCATAAACCTTACCAGACACCTTCAGATTGCAAGGCAACAGCCTTAACTATGCTACCCACTGACTCTACCTCTTCCTCCTACATCAACAATGGAAAGAAAAAAACAGTCGCTTTAATTTTTTGTCTTGCAAAGATGACTCTGCTGGCTGTCCATTTATTAAAAAAAGGGCTGTCTCAGACTTAGAATGGATGACAGCTGTTATTTAATTACACTGTGGTAGCAAGGACAGTAGGAAAAGCTGCTCACACAATATGGTTATATGAAATGAAAGGTTTATCCACACACCTTGTTTGAAACCACTAGTCCCAAGCGGGGTCACGGCAAACCAGAGCCTAACACAGCAACACAGGGCACAAGGCTAGAGGGGGAGGGGACGCACCCAGGACAGGATGCAAGTCCGTCACAGGGCACCCTAAGCGGGACTCAAACACCAGACCCACCGGAAAACAGGACTGGGTCAAACCCGCTGCACCACCATGTCCCCTCTAAGATTTAGCCATTGTTGAACAATAGATAAACCTTTATGTAGCTACTAGTATGATGTAAATGTTTGTTACAATTTTGTGATTACAAGTTGTTGATTAATGGATAAAACCTTTATGCAGCTACTCCTGTGATGTACATGTGTTCATATTGTGGAATGTGATAAGTTAACTGTACTTTAGAATCACATATCTCATGCAAATCTCTCTTTCTGTTGAAGTAATGCAATTCACTTTGGAGGAAAGTATCTGCTAAATGAGTAAATGTAAATGTAAATAGTAACAGAAAAGATTATGCAGCACTGTTTATTACATGTGAACTAGATTCTCTGTGTTTTTCAGTGCAGAACAGGACCACAGGCCGGCCTGGCTCTTAACCTCAGTTTTAGGTGACTAAAGATGCAGCATCCACGGTGCCAGAAAGGGTGTCAGCAGCTCCATTGCCACCAAAGTACATGCCAGGGTGATTACAGAGCCCACACCCAAGCACACAGGTTATGATGAGGAGGTGGCGGCTCCCTGGTAGGTTCTCTGGCACGAAGCTGCATCACAGACGTGGAGAACTTCCCCTGGTGCCTGGCAACAACATGGCAGCCCGACTCTGAAAAGCTATGAATGGAGCTAGAGCCAAAAAAGAACCTTTTGGCTGAGGAAGAGGTATACATTGGCACAGCACCTCGGACACAGGGGGCTAATGGTCCATGTGGTTGATGTGTATGAGGGATTCAGGCCCTCTGCTGCATCAACCATTGTTAACACTGCAGAGCAACACATGCAAAACGGCTGCAATCTTCCTTCTGCATGAAAATGAAAGGCCAGTCTGCCCTGGAAATGCTTTTCCATATCCTGGTTGAGACTGAACCCTACAGGGTCATGGCTGCTTTTGGTTTTACATGGCTGCTCCTCTGTCTCTGACTCTAGTTCTTCATTTCAGCAGTTTAGAATCAACTTGGCCCTCCCCATCAAAGTAAAGTACAAAGCAAAGGATGGAAAAAAACACATTTTCTGCCACTTTAGAGTGACAGCACTCTGTTAGAGGTAGGAACAGGGAAGAAATGCTTCCCAGTTTGCACTGGCTCTTAGATGTAACCAGCTCATGGAGAAAACCTTTATGAGCAGAACCCCAGGATGGCATAGTCAGGTTGGATCGCAGAGTATGTGTCCCATTTTGGCAGACAGGAAAATGTAGACTGTAGGGCAGACACTTACATTCTCTGTGGTCCCAGTAATGACGTGGAGCCCATCATAGGTGGACTTGATGTACATCCCCTGCGCCATATGAACATGAGTGGTGGTTGGGATCGGGGGTGCAAAATAAGAATGGGTCAGGTTTTGCCACGTTTGAGCATAAAAAAAATCAAAACTGATCTTAAGTGCTTTGTCCTTATCATCTTCAGGTATTATTTTTCCAATATAATGAAACTGCTCTGTAACAGTTTAATAAGTTTGTAGGATTCACTCATCTTACAAAGAACAATTAGTGAGACTATAAAAAACAACAAACAGTATGAACTTCCAGATTCAAGAGTTCTTACACACACACAACAAAAAAACAGACACACAAGCAGCATCACTTCTGGAAGATAAGGTCTATGGACCAAGTTTACAACTTTTGAAAATAATTAGGAATGAAGTTGGTTAAAAGGTGTAACACTACAGTAGGTGACCATCGATGTTTTATAATTACTTTATTAACAGTTATATTGGGGCACCCATTTACAGGAAAACACCAATAGGGTTAATTCTGCGCATACCTTGAGCCTAGAGCTATCCCAAGGTTGTTGTGAATGTCTATGTGGACTTTCACCTTGAAATGCATTGTGGAATTACGGTTTGTGAGCCTCAGAGACCTACCAAACCCTCCGTGGGCATGATGTTGGTCAAGTGCACCACTTCCAGATGGGCCGACTGTGACACCAGAGAATCGGAGGACAGTGAGATGATGTGGTCACATATTCCAGATAGGGTTTTACACTGCGGAAGGAGAAGAGATGCAGATACACAACAGACAGCAGTTATGGAATACATTTTCGAAAATACATTTAGGCCTGGTAATAACAAGCATGACAACATTTTTATAGCTCCTGCTGAGATGTACATATTTGCACTACTGTGTTCTATGGCATATAGTCGTGCCCATATTTCTTGCACTGCACTGCATTTCAACAAAAACTTTTTATTATTGACAGCATAATTGATATCGACTGCATGATTTCACAAGTATTTCACACACCATTGTATATCTTGATTTTAAAACTAATTAGTTTCCTCTATAATTAAATTTTTCAGTCTAGTTTAGCAGTCCATGAATGTTGCCAAACATTGGGCAATGAAGTTGTCCACTAAGACAGTCCTCTGTCCTGATAGATATTTTGGGCTCTGGCATTATTCTCGTTTTCCTTGTGCAGGAGGAAAATCCTGCATCAAATAATCTGCAAATATGGCCTGTTTTTTTTAGTGAGCAAATAGAGGATTAAGAGCTATTTTTCATGTGAGATGAGTTGCATTTTCCCAACACCAAATTCACCAGCTCGGCTTGAGTGATTCCTGGAGCCATCGTAGGCAGCTGACGCTGAAGGGAATGGTGGGTGTGTGTGTCCTGAGCCACACCAAATGTGTTCAGACTCATACATGTACAGAGACACACTCAATATGGATGCTCCACAGAGACCACAGGGCCTTTAAAAAGTTGGCTCTGCTCATAGCTGATACATAGCATGATGCTTCAGAGATTTTTGTTTTCACTTTTAAACTCTGCCCCCCGTGACTCATGCAAATGGGCAAAGACAGCATCCAATATGTTGCCACAGGTGAGTGTGAGGTGAGGACCATGCTCTTGTTAGTGACGTGGCCCAGAACATTGACCAGGCAGACAGACAATGTCACCCAGAGAGTGTAGTGGATGATGTTTCGTTGCATATGCCTTCACACAGAAGCGCAAACATACAAACACACAGGTATACATCTGGGACATTCTTACGTAACCCTTCATTTCCTCATGCAAGTGTGCACACCCCCCTCCCTGTCTCCATCTCAGTTCTGAGAGGGGGTCCAGGGGGAGCACAAAGCAGTTAGGTTGTGCATTATTGAACACCAACAACCAACCAAAGAGCTTAAAAATGTTGTTGTAAAGAAAATTGAGAGTGCACTCATAAATAACTTGCACATGGGTTGACAGCAGACTGCTGGCCGTGATGATTCCGGTACCGTGGTACTGGTAAAAATGTCTGTCTGTTTTTCTGTCTCTCAGCCTGTCTCTCTATTTGACTGTCTGTCTTTCTGTTTCTCTGCCTTCCTGTCTGTTTTTCTGTGTCTGTCTTTTGGTCTGTGTTTCTCTGTCTGTATCTGAGCCTGTCTGCCAGCCAAGGTGTCTGTCTTTTTCTGTAATTACCTGTTTTTGTCTGCAAGTAGACAAAAGTAGTCTGGAAGTAGATGTACAAACTTAAGTAAACACATTGCCATAGTGACACACACACACACACATACACACGCTGAGTGACCTAAGTTTCTGTGGATGCAGTATGTTTGCCAAAGGCAGAGGGACCAGCAAGTGCTGTAACATAGGGGGTCAGTCAATGTGGAGCGGGTGAGGACACAGCAGCCCTTTCTGGCAGGCAGTATGGGACACACACACCCAATGCTCATGGAGAATAAATACACACATCATCTCAGTTAACAAAACTGAAATGTAAGAAACATTTCCCAGACTAACCTCCTAAAGCAGCCCACACATGAGGCGCTTGTCAGGCACATGTTCATGGTACAGATTTGTTAAGCGAAGTAGCAGTAGAGGAGATTAAAAGCTGATCATGTGGACATTGCCATGCAGAAGGACTTCTTTAGATTGTTTTCTCAGCAAGAGCAGGGATGGTATTATTGGTACACAACACTCGGCAGCTCATAGTAGAGGATGGGGCAAACAGCCACTCACCACGTGGAGGATCTTGTTCTCCGTCTCGTACACAGTGCAGTCCTGCAGGGAAGACATACACGGCTGAGAGAGCGAGACCACACACACAGGCCCCCCCACAGTGCTTCAGAGCGATCACTACTAAGCTCAGCGGGGTGGGTGCAGGTCAAACATCTGCCTTTCCCAAGAAGAGCTGAGCTCAGGTAATCTAAGTCATATGTGACTGTAGTGTAACAGAAACGTGCAACAAAAAAAATGATAGATAAGTCACTTTCATTATATCAAAGCAAATTTGGTATAACGCATTCCACATTCACTCACTTAGCTGATGCTTTTCTCTAAAAACACTTACAATTATTTACCCATTTATACAGCTCGGTAATTTTACTGGAATACTTCTAGGGTAACTTGCTCAAGGGTACTAAAGAGAGGTGGGGTTCAAACCTGCAACTTTCAGATCCAAAGGGAGTGACGCTAACCACTGCGCGACCAGCATGTCCATTACAGAAGACCATCATGAAAATTAGTAATTTCCCCCATTTTTGGGCAAAATGAACCCAAAAGCACTTAAAAACTTCAATATTTCAATATTCAATTGAACTGATTTCAATATTTAAAGTGATTTTAAAACATGCAAAAGTAATATAAAGTATAGTCAAAAATCACATGTCTGTATGCAAATTTCTCCTTCTGTTGATGTAATACACTTATTGTATTGTTCTCGGAGATGTACGCCACTTTGGAGAAAAATTTCAGGAAAATGAATAAATGTAAATAAAAATGTAAAATATATATTTTTTGTGTGTTATTCTGGTGTGTTTTATTAAAACAAAGCATTGTGTTTATGGATCACAAGGTTACTATGGTGTGAAAATGATTTAAGAAAATCATGAATGACACATTTGAATGAACTGAGGTGACATGTTAGTGCAGCAAGTAGTACTGCCATCTAACAGCACTTGGGCACTGTTAGGCCCAGTGTGTGTGTGTGTGTGTGTGTGTGTGTGTGTGTGTGTGTGTGTGTGTGTGTGTGTCTACCCTGTGAGGGGTTGGTGTGGGATTCAGGTTGTCCCCTCTGCCTCATGTCCAATGATTCTGGGATAGGATCTGGACCACTGTGACCCTGATCAGGACAAGTGATTACTGAAAACTGATGGAACGACTGGTTGGTTCCATGACTGGACCCTCAATCTCCATAAGTGCAGGATTAAGAGAATGAGCTGCATTATTATTCTTATTATTGGTGTTGTTGTTGTTCATGCTAAAATATGTTCTTGTGCACTCAATTTAAACAAAGCATCTTTCTCAAGTGCACCACCTTTCTTGTAAGGAACATGTTCACAAGATGAATAAAATTCTTCCTGACAATCAGATAATCAAGAAAAAAACTATGAAGGGTCAGCAGAGTTGCAAAGAAGTACTAAGAAGCTCTAGAGTTTCCCCATGACTCAGTAGTGAGTCCTGGGTGCCTTACTGTGTGTTCTGGGGACCAAAGTGCTCTGTCAAAGGCTACGTGAAGGGGCACAAGGGCAGAGGGAGGAGAAGGAGAAGGAGAAAGAAGACAGAGGAAAAAGGAATGAACACCCTGGGGATGGTAAGCTGAGTATGAAAAGCTTCTCAGCTTCAGAGGTTCTAGTCAGTTTGAGTGTAAACTAGGACATCTTGCTGAAGACACAGGGTTGATGCATTCCACAGGGGTCAAGTAACAAGGACACACACACAGTCTGAAGCCGCTTGTGCCAAGCAGGGTTGCAGCGAGCTGGAACCTAACCCAACAACACAGGGTGCAAGGCTGGAGGGGGAGGGGACACACCCAGGACAGGACGCTAGTCCGTCGCAAGGCACCCCAAGCCGGACTCAAACCCCAAACCCACCAGAGAGCAGGCCTTGGCCAAAATCGCTGCACCACGTCACCCCCCCCGCTCTGTCACTGCACCTTTCTTAAAATATGCATATACTGCAAAGGTCACAATGGAATGCATATAAAGTCAATATATGAACCAGAATTTTGTTTGCTGCAGAAGAAGCCAAGGACACAGTGATTCCTAAAAGGCTCCTGGCAGTCACTGAATAGATTTATTCAACTTTTTTATTTATTTAGGTGATACGCTTCTCCAGAACACCTTAAAATGATGAGGTGACCAGCAATTTCTTACCCATTTATAAAGCTGTGTAACTTTTACTCAAGCAGTTCGTGGTAAGTATTTAATTCAAGGATACTACAGCAAGAGCTGGAATTCAAAACTGGGTCTGTCAAGTGCAAGGCTAGAGCACTAACTGCAAAACCACTTATTGCCTCAAGCAGGTAAAGATGAAAACAGCTACGAAGGGTTTTTGTTTTCTTAAAGAACTTTTTGGATGGAACCCAGCCTTGGAAAATGCACAAAAACAATACTGCAGGCCTTCCACCACAGTCCAGGCAAAGTTCCATGGTATGTGAAAAACTATCTGAGATCTGATGTTTCAAAATCTAGCTTGTAGACAATACTTTAAAAATGTAATGCTGCAGATGCTTTGAAGGGGAAGAAGACATTGCATCATTTTTGTAAGATGTGTTCCAGAACTGCCAGCAGATGCAACTCTTGAAGGTACCTCTACAGGCCAGCGGAAGAAACCAAGACCCGAGTCCAGCATTTATGCAGCAGGTGGTAGTGATTCATCACATGGTTTTCAAGTTCTAGGAGGAGGCCTGCTGTTGAACCCCTCTGCAAGCTACTTAACCTGAATTGCTTCAATTAAAAAAACAACTACAGTATCTGCTGATTAAATGCATAATACAATGCATAAACTGTGCTGTGTAAAAGTCACTTGGGATAAAAGCTTCAGCTAAGCTACTGCAGTAATAATTTAGAAAGCTATGGTGAAGAGAGATATTTCCCCCTTTAAAAGCAGCTCAGACTCAAAACTCGGTATGCACAAACACAAAGCTGAAGCCTTTGGTGGAAACACCCTTTTTCCAGAGGGTATCTCCATTGCTCTCATTTGGCAGCCACATCAAAAGCAGCCGTTTTGAATATAACTGGGCAAAAATTTTCGGATGCAGTAAGGCGATTCTACACCCTTCTACAAAGGGTCTAGTGTCATTATCCCTAATCCCACACGTTCCTGCCACACACACACAATACATACCACACACATCACCAGCAGGCAATCCATTGGCTGGGCACACTCACCAAATATAGTTGCTGAGCAAATCTAAAATTATTCTCATTCTGTATAATATGTACATTCGCTATCTGGGCTTTCACCTATCCGTACCTTGAATATTAAAATTAACACTGGGAAACACGGTGGCACAGTAAATTGCTCTGCTGTCTCACAGTGCCTGGGTGGTATGAGAGGCAGTGGGTTCGATTTCTGCTTAGTTTGTGTGGAGTTTGCATGTTCTCCCCATGTCTGTGTGGGTTTCCTCCAAGTGCTCTGGTTTCCTCCCACAGTCCAAAGACATGTTGTTCAGGTTCACCCATAGTGTGTGACTGAGTGACAGAGAGAGTGTGTGTGTTCCACTGATGTATGGATGAGTGACCCATTGTAAGTAGTGTACCTAGCAGTGTAAGTAACCTTGGAGAATAAGGTGAGTGGGCTAATAACACTACATAGAGTTCATTGGAAGTCACTTTGGAGAAAAGCATTTGCTAAATAAATAAATGTAAAATTAATATTGTCCATCTTTCTTTATCCGCCCCAAAATTTTCTGTTATCCAGCCTGAGAATACGTTAAGTAAAAATGATGCTATCACAAAGTTTTAAAGCAAGAAAACTGTCAGAACACTCAAGCATTATTCACTACTTCAAGCCAATAAAAAAGCAGCTGCTGTTTCAGAAGCCTTCATATTCACATCTGGATATGTTGTTACATCTGAAACAGTAACTGACCATAAATACATGGACACAGATAATGTCGACTTTCCTGATTTCACTATATCACTCTGGTGTATTAGCCACCCCCACCACCGCCACGGTCTCCCGCTTCACTCCTCCTCTTCCTCCCAACACCTTTGCCTCTCTCCTCCTTCTATCTCTGCCTGGTTTGCATTATTACATTAATTTGATTTTATTATATTTTTTTACTTTTCTGACATAGTGTTACTGGCATTTATTTTGTGTTAGTGTGCCCAACAACCTTTTCCTTACAATGTTAAGCATTTAGGATGATTTTAGAGAGAACCTCGAATGGCTTTGGAATGTGTTAGAATTATTTTTTATTGAATAACTGGCTAAGATATAACCCAACACAAATGAAAATTGTGACCGATGTCATTCTGCCAAAGTTTACTCAACACACATTTTGGTCATGTCACAGATAGTCAGGCTTTTTGTGTATTGCATTTAAGACCCTATTAGAGGCATCTGTGTTAAAAACGCAACTTAATTTTGTAATGTCTGTTTTCGGAGTACTGTGTAACAGGGCCCCAGTAACTAATGGCGCACAGGATGCATCCACTTTTGCTCTTCTTTCATCGTGGAGAAGAACTTTCTTAGATTGCAAGTCACCAAATCCATCTAAAGCTTCAGTTTGGTTTAGGGACCTTACTATGTTCCTCAAATTAGAAAGGATAAGTATTCCTTTAGTAGGTGGGTCAAAAAAGTTTTAAGACCTGAGGCCTTATGCTGTCATATTTTGAAAATGTGCAAATTCTTCCCACAGACCAATTAAAAATCTATTTTATCTTGATTAAACAGTACACTTCTTCGACAGTGCTACACTCCTTTCATGATTCTGAAGAGTAGGGTTTGGCTTAAAAAAGAAAATGTGGAGAATATCTAACTTGGACAGTTTGCATATTGTTTGTTTTTCCAAATAACATCTGAATTAAAAATTATTTTTTCTTATTTTAATGTAATATTTGTTCCCCTTATAAATTTTTTCACTATAATGGTCATTTTCTGGAAAGAATTTGGTATTAATGATGGGGAATGACCACACCAACGCTGTATCCTCATAAATATTTAACTGTAAAAAGCTGTATAATTTCCATTCTTTTATCAGTATCTTTTTTTTTTTTTCCAGCAAAAAATTAAATAAATAGAATCCAGTTCACTTGCCTGTTGCACGATGGTGGTCAGCTCTAGGCACAGTTGAACAATGTTGTTTTTCAGCAGCGAGTATTCCGTCACACTAACGAATGGTGACCTAGTCCAGGAAAACAACAGACAAGGTCACAAGGTAAACAGGGCCAAAATGTGATCATTTAAGTCTTCATGGATACCTTCACGCTAAATATGAAGGTCATCTGATGTGAGAGGTCAACCATGAAGAATTCTATTATCATCACAAAGAAGGGCTCACAAACAATGCGAAAATGCAGAAATACATCGCATAGCCTGTCTACACACATAGTACTTTGCTCCCAGAAGTGTTTTAATTTATCATGCAGTTCCTAAAAGCGAAAGGTCAGAACCTGGGCATGTCACCAATGTCTGCCTGGCATTTACAAAAGGCAACACTATAAATTCGAAGGACAGCAAACTAAAAGGAAGTCAGCAGTTATAATCTCTATTAGTCCTCAAGCAAGGCACATACTTAACATACAACTGACCAAGGAAAGACAAAAAAATGCACAACTTTAAGCTCTCAGTCATTTAGACAGCCAGACCAGACCAGCACCAGGACAGTTAAATGACACATACCTGTCCAGCCAGGCCAGGAGGTTCTTAGCTGCCCCAATGAGGTCAACAACAGAAGTGAGGAAGTCATTGGGCAGGCGGCGTGAAGCTCGTCCATCATAGTGGCCACTGCGTCTCCGACCTGTGATGAAGTTCTGCAGATTCTTGGCAGAGGCATTGAGCTTGTGGGACAATGTCCGCAGATTCTCCGTCTCCAGACCATAGTTCTGAAACCCAGAGAGATGGTCACGGGGATGTTGATGGATTATAACATCAAACATATCACAGGCTCCACTTTATCCTCATCCTTCAGTTATGTGAGCTATTACATCTCATTATCTGAAAGTGATACTGATATAAGTTATCCAGGATTACCAAGAGATAGCAAGATGAGTAAGGCAACTGACACGAACCTTAGGTCACCTCTACTTGACAGGCAACCTGATCGTGAACCTCACTTCACATAGTCATCACACACTTCTCAGTCTTTCCAGTCAGCTGGATGGACTGCCATGGTAAGGCAATTGTTGATATTCAGACGGCAAAGAAAATTGATAAATATATAAATCCATAGCATGGCTAAGGGCAAGAGCCATAAATAAAAGTATAGATGATGTTACTCTAGCACATGTTGACTTTTCGAGCAGTATGTTTCCATAGTTAATGGTTTCTAGTTTCAGGGAGATTTGTGGTCAGTGCTTTGCCCATGATCTACCACAAATCTCCATTCCCCAGACCTGAGAATTGGATTGGCAGCAAGGTGGGCCAGGGGTTGTCCTGCTGACAGAGGGACAGGAGTCAGGTTCTGCTTGGCCACAGAAAATCGAGTTTGCTTGACACTGATGCTTGCTGATGCATTCTAGATGGCCTGACCTCTATACCCCATTCTTTGGAATAAGCGTTTAGTGATGTCCATAGCTCTCTATTGCTGAGCTATCAATAATTGACACTTACATAAACAATTTCATACATCAACCTGCCCAGTTATGTCAACACTGAGGGATTCTACCATAAAACCTGTGCAACTTAGTTTTACTTGCCTGTTTAACTGCAGAAGGCTGAATTTCATCTAGCAAAGGGAATAATTTCACATTTTGTTTATGCCATGGTTGAGGTCATTATTTTTTATCATTCTTTCATAAATTAGAGGAACGCATTTAGATTTGCTTTCTGAGAGAACTATGTAATATAAGGAGGTTTTTCATCATCAGGCTATGAAACTTATAAGTGCCATTGACATCAATGTGTCATGATCAGTCTGCCAGATTGCACGGAAACGTGCGCCCCATCTGGGCTTCTCGGTGCTGGTCCTTAGAGACCAGCTCCATTCTGGAAATCTTTGGATGGGAAGATGACTCCTCCCACCTTGATCAGCACTTTCCAGGTGCAGCTGTGTGTGTGTGTGTGTGTGTGTGTGTGTGTGTGTGTGTGTGTGTGTGTGTGTGTGTGTGAAGCTGTAGGAGTCCTCATATTTATCCACAGCCCAATGCTGCAGCCCAATGAAGAGCATAACACAATTTTGCTTGTCCTCATCTACTTTGTCAGTTGCCATGACAACATCAAGCTGAAGAACAGTTAATTGCACCACATCTGATATTTTCATCATTTTCTTTTAATTTATTGGGTTTTTCTTTTTTTTTGCTCAATTGAACAGAAGGCTTTCTTGATAATCTCAGGCCATGCAGGTACATTTGCAGCTCAACTTTATGTTAACTGGTATCCATTAACTAAAGGAGAAATACCTGTTATTAAACATCACAGTCCCTCTGCTAATCATAGAGGTCAGCTAAAGCCTGTCACAGATGGTCTATGCCCCAGTTGAACACGGATAACCCCCATGACAGGCAAAGATTATAAGCCAGTCTCAATGGGAGCTCTCACTCCCACAAAGCAACAGGGTTCTGACCTCTCACCATCAATTCTCTGGAAGCCAGGGGCAAAACAGAAGTTTCAAGAAGCCACCTTACCAATTAAACCTATCATCTAGGCCATTCCTCATGATGAAGGGGAAGCAAAGACTGCAAACTGGGGGCATAAAGACTCACTGAGAATCTCTTTACACCAACCTGCTCAGAAATCTAATAGCCAGGTTTTACATGAAGTGGCAGAATAGAAACATCTGTCATTTCCTTGCCTGGCTGCCAACACCCAAAACTACATATTGTGTAGGCAACTGTTTATTTGTTGATTTTATCTGATCCTTTGTTCAGCATTCCATGTCGCTCTGTGAAAAGAGTACTCTATAAAAATAAATTTATTTAATTGAACTACCTCTAATTTTATCCATTTATACAGTGCAGTCAGAGTGTATGCAAAGTTTGCATGTTTCTCCCCATGTTTGCACTCCCCAGACATGCACAGAAGGCACTGGCAAACCACTTTTAAGCCTCCCTTGCCTTGGCAATGACACAAGCAGTTGCTATGAGTTGGCCTGAGCTCAGTGGCACTTCCATCCATCCTTCTGTAGTTCAGTGTTTTACAGTAAGAGTTCAAACTTTTTGGTCAACAGTACAAAACTAAGACCTTTCCTGTAACATGAATCAGTCCTAATCACACAATATTCAACACGGAATGAAAAATAAGCATGAATGCATAGACTGTAATAAAAATAATTAAAGCATGGTTAAATGACATTAGGTCCTCTTCATGTTCTGACTCAGTATTTCAGAGCCACAGTCTCAGTTGCAGAATTTAAAGAGCATGTAATTTAAAAGCCAGTGGAGCACCATTTCACTTGACCAGTTTCTTCAACACAGCAGCATGCTGACGTGGCAATGACCAAGTATGTAAAAACAATAACTTTTTTCATTTGTAGCTGGTACTTTAAAAAAAAAAAAAAATCAGGACTATATTTCATCTCACTTGTTACTCTAAAGTGGTTAGGTTTACAGTCTAGGGTCACCTGTACCTTTATCCCAAGTGTCAACAGCACCTTCAGCAAACAAACTTAAGCATTTTAAAATATAACTATAGCTTGGCTATACTAAATATGTATACACATACATACTGTGGCGCACAGTGCCGTGGGTTTGGATGGGGCAAAAAAGGATGCAGCGTTCATTTCGAACGTTTAAGTAAACACCGGCACACGGGGAAATAATGCTCTCGTTCTGAGGACCTCGTTTCCTCCAGGACCTGCGCCTCAAGCCAGCCTTCCCAGCTTGCTTAATGCCCCAGGCTCTGTACTCTTTCTCCCTCCGGCAGACGCAATCACCCCCTTCTATTCCCCATACGTCACCAAACGCTAACCAATTACAATAAACACATTTCCTGCTCAAAACAGTTACGTGGGCCATTTCAATACACACACTGTCTGAAACCACTTCTCTCAAACAGGGTCGCGGCGAACCGGAGCCTAACCCAGCAACACAGGGTGTAAGGCCGGACGGGGAGGGGACACACCCAGGATGGGACACCAGTCTGCTGCAGGGCACCCCAAGCAGGACTCGAACCGCAGACCAGCCAGAAAGCAAGACCGAGCCAAGGCCGCTGCACCACCGCACCCCCAAAATGTATACATTATTTTTATTAATTACATTTTTGGAGGGTGCAGACATGTATGATTGCAATTATTTTCAAATTACGACAAACCAAATACTTTTGATTTCACTTAATAATGTAACTTATTTCTTAAGGAAAATGTAGTGTTCTCAGAAAAAAAAAATTATCAAACTGAACTACATTTACATTAACGTTTACATTTATTGATTTAGCAGATGCTTTTCTCCAAAGTGACGTACATCTCAGAATAATTAAATTAAGTAGATAAATAATTTAATAATTAAAATAAACATAATTAAATTTCTAAAGTTAAAGGTTAAGTATGACAATGATAACATCAATGTTTCATAATGTCTATGATGAAAATTATTATTACTTGCATATCTATTAATGTTAAATTGTCATTCATAGATTTATTATCAAAGTCACTTGTCCAAGTCAGGGTCATGGAGGTTCACAGTCTATTCAGAAGTAGAGAGTGAGACTCGTGCTTTTTGCACGGATACATTTTGATAATTTGGCTCACAAATGTTTATAGATACAAAGCAAAAAGTTCCAAACATTTCTCAGGTAAATGAATTATTATTATTATTAGTAGTAGTGGTAGTAGTAGTAGTAGTAGTAGTAGTAGTGGTAGTGGTAGTACTGAATCAATATAGGATTACTGCGCAATGGCAAAGCATGTCATTGTACTGATAATTATCCTTCTGTACGAAAAATCACGTTTTTATAAACTGTAGTGACTATCTGCTCATGTCACCGTAATACGCAGTGGTTAACATACTTGCTAAAGAATCAAAATATGGCTTCACATACGGAGGTACTCCAGCTTTAAAAAAGCATTTCTAAACATATTTTATTTGTACTGGGCTTTACAGCACTCTTTGAGAGGATAAGCATTTGCCTCCAAAAACCACTTGAACTGATATCTCAGGTGCTGGTCTATTTGTTTCATATATTGCACCACAATGAAAAGGATCATGAACAAACAAAAAACCGTGTTTGTTTGAAAAGAGTAGGTTTCCTTTTCTAGCATCTGCTGAGAGCGCCGAGTTGCTGCCAAGCCAACACGAACAAGTACTGTGGCACTGTACAAAACACAACACTGTTCTGCTGGTCCAATTTTGATGCCACAGTGAGCAATACCTAAGCATTGTGCTTTGCCAAGTTGCTATTCCATCTCATAATCCCAACAATAGTAACTTGCTTTGGTGAATGGCTGATGCTAATATTCCTTTGAAGACAGCTTCTTTAAAAATGAGCTCTGAAAATACGAATGTTCCAAACAAGGATATTTAAATGCAGAGAGGCTTGGCAAGAAAATTCAGAAGAGACTGTGACACAAGGGAAGGACATTTATACACATACATAACATAATAACATCCTACAGTGGTGAGCTCAAATACATATGCAGTATACAAAGCACAGTTACCATGTTGGTAATCATGCCACGCTAATCTATACACCTAGATACTGTTAACAAACATCTAGTTGTGATTACTCCTATTTATGCTGCTGCTTGAGAAAACACTTTGCCTGGAGCAACAGAAAAGGGCTACCATCTGAAACTGTTCTGAATCTCCTCTCCTTGACACCTCACTTGGCTTAAAATTTCCAGAATAAATACTACTGATTCCAGAAATCCTGAATCAGGGTTCTCTTGTTTGTCGAACCAGGCCATTGTCATAGAGATCATAAACATCGAAGCTAACATGGTTAATGGTGGATTTCATGATGCAAAGTAGAGAGCGAGTGAAAAAGAAGAAGAAGTCCTGTCAGGAAAAAGTGGCAGGACTGTCGACTATCCTGTGTGAGTGTCGAAGGAAACCTTTCCCTTCATAAAGCAATGAAGAATAAGTCTTTGCATTTAAATGTCACATATTCTGCCTGAAGTTTTATAAATGTTTAAATTGAGGACACTAAATCCAATCTTCTAAGCCCCCCTCCACAGAAGTGAGTGTTTATGCAGTAGTTCATGCCTCAGAATGATTTCTTGAAGAGTGCTGGATTCTGTTTAGGGGTGTACTGTGTAAGAGCAGAGTAGAAGGAAAGGGAAAACCATAGAATACACATATACATCTTGGGAACAGCTGATAGCATAGTGGTCAGAGTTGATGCCTTTGACACCAAAGGTTGTAGGTTTGAATTTCTCATCTGGCTGTATTACCCTTGAACAAGGTACTAATCATCAGCCCCCCCTCTGAAAAAATTTGCTCCAGGTTAAAAAGTTACCTGTCTGTATAAATAACTAACTAAAAATAAGAAAACTATCAGCTAAACAAGTAAATGTATGTGCATTTCTAAACATTCACAAATAAGCACCAATGGGGAAACAGATGTTGTCACCATTTGGAAAAAAGGAAGAAATACTTATGTTTAATTCCCTTTTTGCACAAACAGTTATTATTGTTGTTGACTATCAACAATACACATATATTCAGCTGAGAGATTCCAGAATAACCATGGGAAAATCAATGGATGGCAAGAGGATCTTCACTGTGACTTGGTTTAGGTAGCTATAGCTCATGTTGAGTGCACATTCGCCAAATAAAAGGGTACACATCCCTGTGTTGTGGTCACCTGACTTTTTTATATCCTCACTCATCCCTTCAGAGGTTTCTCTTTCATAATTCAATCCATGGTCATGAATAATTACTTCTTGCTTTTGTTACACATACTTATTTATTTATTTAGCTGATGCTTTCTCCAAAGCGACTTACAGTGTTAAGCTACTTGCAATTACTCACTCAGTTGGGCAATTTTACTGGAGCAATTTAGGGTAAGTACCTTGCTCAAGCATACTACAGCTTGAGGGGGGGAATCAAACCTGCAAACTTGGGGTCCAAAGGCAGCAGCTCTAACTACTACGCTATTACCTTACTATACAACTTTCATTTATGTGTGTATTCTGTTATACTATTGATCCGCATTACTATGTGTTTCTGCAGGATCTTCTAGAAGCTGGGGGCATGAGGGCCAAACTCCTGGTGGTAAGATGCAATGCTATAAAAGGTGGGTGTGTGATGTGTGTGTTGCATTTCAAGTGGACAAAGCTACTCCCATCAATAAGAGTTTAAAGACTGTTGTGACTGAGCTGCTGTTGGGACCTGTTAAGAGTAGAGGGGTAACATCTGGGAAGAGGTACTATGCAATAAATATCTCATGAATCCAAGTCTCTGCATTTCATTATAGCGTCTCTAAAATAGAGATTCGCCATGACCAACACTTGAATCCTACATGGCACATTAGTCAGCAGAAAGACCTTGCAACTCTAAATGATTCTCAGATTGTGGCTCCCATCACCTAATAAAAAAGGAATCTCCCAGAACCACTCACTAGTGCACAGAGGAGGTCCACGGCCTCCAAGATGAGCTCCTGATGTCCGATGCGGGTCACTCCCAGCTCTTCCAGCTCCTGGTGAGTGATGTGTAGGAGCTGCTCCCCATTGATCTTTTCCCTCTCAAAGTTCTTGATGTACTGCTGGAGGCAATCGTCCAAGCCTGTCGGGGATGGATCGCACAGACAGTTCAGCCTATGCGATAACATGTCCCACAAAGTAATGGAGCACATTATTGAAAATTACTCTAGCATCTGACTCTCAATTAAACACGCCCTTTTGCCTTCTGTCACTTCTGTTCCACAGTGGAAATTACAGCAAAGGATCTGTGTCTTGAAATGTGAAAATGAAACTGTTTGTGTGTATAGTATACAGTATATGTGCTTCTGCGTTCTTGCATTCTGAAATAAAGTAAAGCCATCCACGTAAAGCTCACTGCAAATAATAAAAAGGGACTCCGATGATTCTTAGCACAATTCAAGCTGGATGGTGCACATGCTAGAACATAGTGAACCAAACATCCTGTTATGGCCCATAAGTTGAACACAAACCTTGTGCTTAAATGTACTGCGGAGGCACAAGCAACTCTAATTACCTCCCTAACCACCCTCTTGTTAAATTATAGCTCTTTTGTGATAAAAGGGAAAACTGGCCTCCCAGGAGGCACAGACAATATATCTGTATACAGATGAAATGATGAGTGGTTATATCCAGAGGGAAATTTATGTACATTAATACTCTTGGAGCTCTACTAAAAATACTGCACAGGATATTATTGTCATTGCTGCTGAATGTAAAAGCATTTAGTGTTTGTAGTGCAGTTTCAAACCCTGTTTTCTTTCAAATTTCTACTACAAATATATGAACAATAGCTTACCATGAATGGCGTGCTTCCTACAAAGTGCTAAAAAGCAGCATATTCATCGAAAGTGGTTCATACACAAATAGGTACCTCTGAGGTGTATGCGTAAAATTCCAGAACGAGAACATGCAAAGTAAATATCAAGACAGTAACTATAAGTTATGGATTATATTATGTTTACTGAACTTTTTGTTAGACATTTCTACCAAAATGAACATATGTGTACTTGGTTAGGAAATTATGAGGAAATTTTAGGAGTCACCTGTACAGCAATCAGAAAGTTGTCTAATAAGTTATGTAGCCAGTGAGTTTTGTGCAACCTGAGTGATAGAGATAAAAACCATTGATGAAGTTCAAGTTCAAGTTTATTGTCATGGGTACAAGTACCATGTACAAGTATTATGAAATTCTTCCTGAATGCTTCTCCACAGACTATGGACAAAGACAGAGACAATAGAAAAACTGCACAAACAAAACAACAACAATGACAGTGAGTAATGCAACAGCAATAGCAATAAATAATGGTAACGGGTGGCGCGGTGGTGTGGTCCTGCTCTCTGGTGGGTCTGGGGTTCGAGTCCCGCTTGGGGTGCCTTGCAACGGACTGGTGTCCTGTCCTGGGTGTGTCCCCCTCCCCCTCTGGCCTTATGCCCTGAGTTGCTGGGTTAAGCTCTGGTTCCCTGTGACCCCATATGAGACAAGTGGTTCAGAGTGTGTGTGTGTGTGTGTGTGTGTGTGTAAAATGGTAACAATAATACCAGCTGACAGCCAGAGAACTCAGAAGAGAGAATAAGAATGCTTAAGGTGACAATAATTTACCAATGTGCTTGGGAGGAGCAGTCCAACTCTAGTTATTGAAGGTGGCACATTGGTAAGTGTTGTATACTCTTACAGCAGTGGGGTAAAAGATGTGACTGTACCTAACAGTGCGGGTTCGAATAGACCTGAGCCACTTTGCAGATGGCAGAGAAGAGATAAGTGCCTGTGCGGGGTGACTATGATTCTTCATGATGCGCATTGTCTTTCTGAGGCAGCGTGTGGTGTAGGTGTCCTGGACTGCTGATAGCTGTGTGCCAATGATTCCCTGAGCTGTTTTGACCACCCTCTGTAGGGCTTTCCTGTCCTGTATGGAACAGCTGCCACCCCAGGATGCAATACACCCTGTGAGGACAGACTCCACGGCACACCTGTAGAAAGTGGTGAGGACTGTAGTGGACATCCGGGCTTTCTTCAGATGCCTGAGGAAGTGGAGACATTGATGGGCCTGTTTGATGGTTGATGCTGTGTGCTCAGTCCATGTGAGTTTGGCAGTGAGGGTGACCCCTGGGAATCTGAAGCTGTTGACCCTCTCTGCAATGTTCCCTCCTATGCAGATGGGTGCATGAGTCGTATCCTGTTTCCTTAAGTCAGTCCCCAGCTCCTTAGTTTTACTGACATTGAGAGACAGGTTGTTGCCCTGGCACCACTCTGCCAGGAGCCTCACCTCCTCTCTGTAGGCCGTCTCATCGTTGTTGGTGATCAGACCCACAGTGGTGGTATTGTCAGCAAACTTTATGATGGTGTTGGAGCTGTGAGTGGGGAGTGGGGAGTGGGGAGGAGGTATTACTGCCAATCCACACACGCTGGGGTCTGTTGGTGAGGAAATCCAGGATCCAGTTGCACAATGTGGCACTCAGTCCCAGCTCTAGTAGTTTGTGGATCAGCTTAGTTGTTGGGATGACAGTGTTGAATGCTGAGCTATAGTCCACAAATAATAGCCTTGCATAGCAGTTTTTATTATCCAGGTGAGACAGAATGATGTGAAGTGTGTGTGATATTGCGTCTTCAGTGAATCTGTTGTGGCGGTAGGCAAACTGCAGTGGGTCCAAAGTGTGTGGGATGGTGTTCTTAATGTGTCCCAGCACCAGCCTCACAAAGCATTTCATTGCAATGGGGATCAGTGCCACTGGGAAATAGTCATTAAGGCAGCTCACTTTGTTTTTCTTAGGAATGGGGATAATGGCAGTGTTTTTGAAACAGGTGGGTACAGTTGAGCTTTTTAAGGAGGTGTTAAATATGTCCATGAAGACAGCAGCCAGTTTTTCACTGCATATTTTTAAATCTCGCCCTGAAATTCCGTCCGGACCAGCAGCTTTGCGGATGTTGACACGGCTAAAGGTTTTTCTCACCTGTGCTACAGAGATGGTGAGACTGGCGTTATCATGTAGCGCTGTGGGGAGTTGCATTGGGGAGTCTTTGTTCTCGAAGTTGAAGTGGCCATAAAACGCATTCAGTTCATCAGGGAGAGATGGAGCGGCACCTGTCAATGTCCGCGTCTGTGGTTTATAATCTGTTAATGTTTGGATTCCCTGCCACAGCCTACGTGCATCTTGAGTGCAGTTAAACTCTGATTCCACCTTCCTGCTGTATTCCCATTTCGCGTTGGTTTTACGAAGCTCATACTTGCTCTTCTTGTACGCGTCCGTGTCTCCGGACTGAAACACGTAAGTTCGCGCAGGGATCTTATTTCGGATTACGGCAGTTATCCACGGTTTTTGGTTGGGGAATGAGCGGACTGTTTTATGTGGTATGTAGACATTTACACAGTACCCGATGAAGTCTGTGACCACTGTGGCATACTCGATGAGTTTCTGAACCTGTCCCAGTCCACGGAGTCAAAGCAGTCCTGGAGCCTTTCCTTCGCTTCTGGTGTCTAGCGCTGCACAGTACGTGTCACAGGATCCTCTCGCTTCAGTTTCTGCTTGTAGACCAGAAGCAACAGAATCAAGGCGTGATCTGACTGCCCGAGGTGTGGACGCAGCAGTGAGCAGTATGCACCTTTCTGTGAAGTGTAGCAGTGGTCGAGGGTGTTTGAGCCTCTGGTGGGGCAGGAGATGTGCTGATAGTACTTTGGGTACACATTCCTGAAATCGGCTTGGTTGAAGTCTCCAGAGATAATGAACAGTCCATCTGGGTGCTTGTTCTCGTACTTAGTGACGACGTGGTGCAGTTCGTTCAGAGAGCTGTGTGTGTTCCCTTGGGGTGGGATGTAAACTGCAGCCATGAGCACAGCCGAGAACTCCCTGGGCAGGTAGAATGGTCAGCATTTGATCAGAAAGTATTCAAGGTCCGGAGTGCAGTTATGTGCAATCACTTCCACATGTGTACACCATACATTGTTAATAAGAAAGCATATGCCCCCTCCTCTTTTTCCCCGATGAACCAGTCCAATTTGCGTGGTAAATTGAGAAGTCCTCAGGCTGGAGTGCGTGGTCCAGTATGCTGGCAGTGAGCCACATCTCCATAAAGCAGAAAACACTGCAGTTCCGTAAGTCTCTTCGGAATTTAAATCACCCTCTGAGATCATCCAGTTTGTTGTCCAGAGACTGAACGTTGGACAGGAAAATGCTGGGCATTGGAGGTCGTAACCCGTGGCATTTCACTCTCACCTGTATGCCAGCCCTGCAGCCTCGTTTCCAAGCTCTCGTCTTCTGAGTGGCCCCAGGTGGGTCGCAGTCATGATGCTGGTCACAGTAGAGCGAAGGTAGCGAGTTCAGCTCTCTAACACTAAAAATTGCATCTAACCACACTGTTTCACGTATTTGCAGAAGCGTATGGCGGTCATAAGTAATAAGAGAGTAAACTGGCTGGAGGGATAGTGGCACAAACAAAATAATATATTCTAAACTAATAAGTCTGCGAGGAGAAGCAATCAACACATCGCCTCACGCCGGCGTCATGTTCAGAAAAGAATATACTGGAAATTCAATAGAAATAATCCACTGAGAAAAACACAAGGAAGTGTAAAACACATTTAGATTAAAACAGCTTAACAAAATATCACATAACGCAGGACATGAAATTGCAGTGGCAGTTAGAGACAAAGAGGCAAAATACTGTCTCAGCAAGTAACCACATATTGCAGTATGCACATATTGGAGACATATCTTTCAATACCAGATTTCACAAAGGTACAATAGATAATACAGCCTATTAATCACTACAGAGGTTCCCCCCCAAGTCACTCTGAGCCACCCTACTCCCCACAATGGTTAGGGGTTCACTCATTGACCCCCCTACAATCCCCTAGTGACAAACAGCATCAGTAATGTGACAGCCAATTAGAACAGAACACAGGACTATGTGCAAGAATAGACACTTACACCAGCTATTTACATTAGTTTCCCTTAGCCCCCACAGTGCCGCTACAGTATGTAATGTTGCTAGAAAAAAATTATGTAAAGGAAAGAAATAAATTAGAAAAAAAAACCACAATCATAGAGAATCTGATTTTACCAGCATTGTGAGTTGGTTGATCAGTAAACGTGCTGAAACTGGTGTTATCTCCCATCCAGCATGCTACAAAAGTCATGCTGGGTCGAGACGCGCAACTGAGCACAAAATGGAGCATACACACCACACTCACTGGTCCCTGGTACAGACAGGGCACAAACACCCCAGAAATGCTGAATGAGAGCAAGACACAATACAGCCGAAGTAGGTCCCTGGAATAGCTTACACCACACATCAGCCATCTCCTACACTTTCTTGGCACAGGAGAGTATGTCATTATCATACTGAAATACATTTTCAGCAAGTCATGATGGATGGATGGATGGATGGATGGATGGATGGATGGATGGAGGAAGGTAGATGTTTATGGGGAGAACTTCTGGTGTAGACCACAACATCAAAATACATTTCTTCAGGAAATATGAAAGAGTAGTTAGTCTACATACCATTTCTTCATCAAGAAAGGAGTTTGGGTTGTGATTTAACAGGAGAATACATGCATACACACACAATGTCCATAACTGCTTGTCCCAAGCAGGGTCATGGCAAACCATAGCCTAACCCTGCAACACAGGGCGCAAGGCTGGAGAGGGAGGGGACACACCCAGGACGGGACACTAGTCCGTCGCAAGGCACCCCAAGCGGAACTCGAACCCCAGACCCACCACAGATTTGATTTCTCTCCAACTATGAGAAATCAAATTTTTCTTAAAGATTTCTTGAGCTAGCTAATAAGTGCAACTGAAATAAATATGTGGCACTGTTAACCATTAGAGCAAAGTTTGCCTTTGTGAAATTGAAGCATATAGATCATTTTTGAGACCTGTGTTGTAAACTAAGCAGACAAAGACACATGGTGCTGGCAAGGTGCAAACTGGTACAAGACAGTGAAGGTGCCCTCTTGAAATCCATGCTGTGATGTCGTCAGGAGCAGCTCTGTTGTACTCTGGCCCATTTAATAAATCCTCAAACACAACTGGCAGCACTGGGCAGCATTAAGCTCATCTTGGACTCCCCTGAGCTTACTGCTATCTTTCAAAACACAACGCAAGCTGAGGCTCTTGATAACTGTCCAGTGGGACACTTATTCATGTCTAGTGTTACCGCAATGTTTATACATACACAGATTTTACTCATTTATACAGCTAGGTTGTTTTCACTGTATCAATTTCAGGGTAAATACCATGTTCAGTGGTGCTACTGGAGCAGGTGGGATTTGAACCTGGCTCCTCAACGTACTCCTAGAAGTATTTGTGTTAATGACAATAGAAATGTCACCATTATATTATGACGCTGATGAAGACATCTGGATAAAACGCATTCATCATGTAACAAGAAATACAACTACTTCAGTAAGCTCATGTATGCAGTCCCATCTTTGCAGTTAGTGACCATTATATTATACAACTTGGATCACTAGTAAGTTTTTTAAATGTTTTTTTTTTTCAATATCTGTTTGTCTTTGTTGAATAAGTGGGCCTGCTGATACAATGTGTATTAGCTGATGTCTGGCTGTCTTTTTAAGCATGTTTGCTTTTCCTATGGTAGGGGGCACAGTGGGTTGGACCGGGTCCTCCTCTCTGGTGGGTCTGGGGTTTGAGTCCCGCTTGGGGTGCCTTGCGGTGGACTGGCATCCTGTCCTGGGTGTATCCCCTCCCCCTCTGGCCTTACACCCTGAGTTACCAGGTAGGCTCTCGTTCCCCGCGACCCAGTATGGGACAAGCGGTTCAGAAAATGTGTGCGCGTGTGCGCTTTTCCTATATTTTCATTGGTTTTACATTTTTGTACATTTTCTCTTTCATTTTAAATCCCTTTGGTAAACTGCTTAATTTATAGTGATGCCATTACTGTCTGAAGCATTTCTCTTAAGCCTTGTATTTCATAATAAGGCATTGAGCAGTGAGCTAAATTTGCCTTCTACATTTACTATGTAACGTTACTCTCATAGTGTAATGAATAAATACGTTACTACTGGAATAAAGCTTAGCCACATATTATATTATAACTTCCACAGAAGTTATAATATAATTAGATTATTTATGTAATAAATTGGAAAAAAATTTGCAGCTAAATATAACACCTACAGGGGAGCACGATGGCGTCGCGGGTTTGGCTAGGGCCTTTTCTGTGGTGGGGTTCAAGTCCTGCTTGGTGTGTCTTCCAATGGACTGGCATCCTGTCCAGGGTATGTCTGTTCCTCCTCCAGCCTTGTGCCTTCTGTTGCAGGGTTAGACTCCAGCTTGATACAACACTGCTCAGGAAAGGTCGTTGTAGACATTGTATGATTTTATATATAATCTCCCCACTCGCCCCCCTTTTTGCGGGCGGTCTTATTCCTTCAAGCTCGGGTCCTGTACCAGAGGCCTGGGAGCTTGAGGGTTCTGCACAGTATCCTAGCTGTTCCTAGGACCGCACTCTTCTGGACAGAGATCTCGGGTGTTGTTCCCGGGATCTGCTGGAGCCACTCTCCCAGCTTAGGGGTCACAGCCCCAAGTGTTCCGATAACCACAGGGACCACTGTTGCCTTCACCTTCAACATCTTTTCTAGCTCCTCTCTCAGTCCTTGGTATTTCTCAAGCTTGGGATGGCGACATCTATCACTACGGCTTTCTTCCTCTGTTTGTCCACCACTACTATGTCCGGTTGGTTAGCCATTACTAGTTTATCAGTCTGGATCTGGAAGTCCCACAGGATCTTAGCTTGGTCATTCTCGACCACCCTCAGGGGTGTATCCCATTTTGATCTTGGGACTTCCAGCCCATACTCGGCACAGATGTTCCTGTACACTATGCCAGCCACTTGGTTATGGCGTTCCATGCATGCCTTGCCTGCTAGCATCTTACACCCTGCTGTTATGTGCTGAATTGTCTCAGGGGCATCTTTGCACAGCCTGCACCTGGGGTCCTGCCTGGTGCGGTAGACCCCGGCCTCTATTGATCTTGTACTTAGAGCTTGTTCCTGTGCTGCTATGATTAGTGCCTCTGTGCTGTCTTTCAGTCCAGCTTTGTCCAGCCACTGGTATGATTTTTCGATATCAGCCACTTCTTCAATCTGCCAGTGGTACATACCGTGTAGGGATTTGTCCTTCCATGATGGTTCCTGTTCTTCCTCGTCCTCCTTCTCAGGTTTCTGTTGCCTGAGGTATTCACTAAGTATCTCATCAGTCGAGGCCATCTTCCTGATGTAGTCAAGGATCTTTGTTGTTTCATCCCGGATAGTGGCTCTGACCCTCACTAGTCCTCGGCCTCCTTCTTTCCGCTTAGCGTACAGCCTCAGGGTGCTGGATTTGGGGTGAAACCCTCCATGCATTGTCAGGAGCTTCCTTGTCTTGATGTCAGTGGCTTCTATCTCCTCTTTTGGCCACCTTATTATGCCAGCGTGCTATTTATTTGTTCTTCCCATTCAGCTGACTTCTCAGGACTTGCCTTACTCTCTGCGGGTATTTGGCAGTTGCTGCTTTCCTTGCGGCCTCTTCATGATTTCCATACACCTGCGGGATTCCAAGGTACTTGTAGCTGTCCTCAACACCTGCTATGTTGCCTTCTGGTAGTACAATCCCCTCAGTTCTGACTACCTTCCCTCTCTTTGTTACCATCCGACTACACTTATCCAATCCGAATGAGATTCCGATGTCATTGCTATAGATCCTGGTGGTGTGGATTAGGGAATCGATGTCTCATTCACTCTTGCCATACAGCTCGATGTCATCCATGTAGAGGAGGTGACTGATGTTTACTCCATTCCGTAGTCAGTATCCGTAGCCAGTCTTGGTGATGATCTGGCTGAGGGGATTCAGGCCTGTGCAGAACAGCAGTGGGGACAATGCATCTCCTTGGTAGATGCCGCACTTGACGGTGACTTGCGCAATTTGCTTGGAGTTGGCCTCTAGGGTTGTTTTCCACTGCCCCATTGAGTTCCTGATGAAGGCTCTTAGTGTCCTGTTGATCTTGTATAGTTCTAAGCATTCCAGGATCCATGAGTGAGGCATCGAGTCATAGGCTTTCTTGTAGTCAATCCAGGCGGTGCACAGGTTGGTCTGTCTGGTCTTGCAGTCTCGAGTGACTGTTCTGTCTACCAGTAGCTGGTGTTTTGCTCCTCTGGTGTTTCTACCAATTCCTTTCTGGGCCCCGCTCATGTATTGAGCCATATGCCTGTTCATCTTAGCCGCTATGATACCTGAGAGCAGCTTCCATGTTGTGCAGAGGCAGGTTATGGGGCGATAGTTGGATGGGACTGCTCCTTTCTGAGGGTCCTTCAGGATCAGGACTGTCCAGCCTTCTGTTAACCATTCAGGGTGGGTCCCATCCATTAGAAGCTGGTTCATTTGTGTTGCGAGGTGCTCATGGAGTGTAATTAGCTTCTTTAGCCAGAAGGCATGGATCATGTCAGGGCCTTGTGCTGTCCAGTTCTTCATACTTGAGACTCTTTCTTGGATGTCTGTCACTGTGATGGTTACTGGATCCTGTTCAGGAAGGTTGCTGTGGTCTGCTTTTAGATCCACTGTTATGTGATGCCTCCTTCTCCCATATGTTTTTCCAGTATTGCTCAGTCTCCAACCTTGGTGGGTCTGCTCTCATGTTATTACCCTGCCACTGAGAGTACACTTTGGATGGTTCTGTGGAGAACATCTGGTTTATTCTTCTGCCCTCTATCTCTCTTGTGTACCTCTTCAGGCAGTTAGTGTGGGGATGATGATATCTCTCCTCTGACCTGTCCTGGCTCCCCCTTGCCATAGCATTTGTGTTGTACCTCATCAATCTCAAGTTGTGATAGCAGTTGTTGGAACACTGAGCTACTAGTTCTTTAAGCATTAGTCTTGATGTTGGGTTTCAAAGTATCCATAGGTCCGACATCCTCTTCATGTAACCCCTTTCACTGGGGTTACTTGTGTAGTAGCATTCCAACAGTTCCCTCTTCTCATCTCTTGTCCATGCATGCCTTGTTCTAGTTCCAGTAGCCCACTTATTGTCAGTATGTCCTGGTTCCCCAACATCTGGCACAGACCTTGTTAATCGGGGCAACATCTGAGCCAGCATGACTCTCTTTGTTTGTTTCACTCTCATATCCGAGGTAGGCAGAGCCAAGCGTAAGGAGGTCTTGTCTAAGGACCCCCTACTGGAGGTAGGCCATGACCAGGATTCAAACTCCAGTCTCCCGTGTGAAAGGCAGCAATCTTACCACTACACTGTCCAAATTAATTAATCTAAATGCGCGCACACACACACACACACACACACACACACACACACACACACACACACACACACACACACACACACACACACACACACACACACACACACACAACCTGCTTGTCTAAAGCAGGGGTCGCAACAAGCCAGACCCTAACCCAGCAACACAGGGTGCAAGGCTGGAGGGGGAGGGGACACACCCAGGATGGGACACCAGTCATCACATCACAAGGGAGCCCCAGCAAGACTCGAACCCCAGACGTGCCATTGAGCAGGAGCCAGCCATGTCATGCCTGGTTCTGGAAGGAAGCGGCGAACCCAAGTGCAGAGCAGTATACGTGGTGTATTCAGGGAAATCCAAAAGAGGTGGTCAAAGAATAGGCACTTAGTCTTCGAGGTGCAAACGTCGTTACAGGGAGAATCCAAAAGGCAAGGTCGGTACACAGGCAAGAGGTCGATGACCATAAAGAGGTACAGGATTGTGGGAACATGGGAAGGGATCAGGGAAGGCGTTAGGGAACAGGAAGTAGAAGAGCTAGGAGGTCGCAAACAACAAGGCTGAACAAGGTTCCGCATCAGCTGCCGGTCTGACGCAGCCTTTTGTGCCCCAGTCTGTGCTGCGTCCCAGGTGTTCCGTGTCAGCTCAAGAGTGTGGGCGTGGCGAATCGAGAAAAGAACATCGCCCACCTGGCCTGACATGTGTTGAGGCGCCGTGCTGTCTGCAGATATTGTAAATTCTTATGATCCATAAGTACCAAAAAAGGGTGTTGTGCCCCTTCCAACCAATGTCACCACTCTTCTAGGGCTAACTTGATTGCTAGGAGTTCTCTATTCCCTATGTCATAGTTTCGTTCGGCATCAGACAAATTTCTGGAAAAAAAGGCACAAGGATACAACTTTGCGGGCTTACCTTGCCTCTGTGAAAGAACAGCTCTTACCCCTGACTCTGAGGCATCCACCTCAACCACAAATGGCAACTCTGGGTCCGGTTGATGCAGGATGGGGGCTGTAGAAAACTTATGCTTGAGGATCTCGAAGGCTCGTTGAGCTTCTTGGTTCCACAGGAGACGAGGGGTTTTATTTGCGGTAAGTGCCGTCAATGGGGTGACGATCGTGCTGAAGTTCCTGATAAACCAGCGGTAAAAATTCGAGAACCCCAAAAACCGCTGGAGAGCCTTAGTGGTGGTCGGGCAAGGCCATTGCTGGATGGTCTGGACTTTTCCGGGATCCATAGCAATGCCGTCTCGGGTGAGAATGAACCCTAAGAAGGAGACTTGCTTCTTGTGGAATTCACACTTCTCCAACTTCACATATAATCTGTTCTGCAACAGTCACTGGAGCACCTGTCTGACAGTCAGTACATGTCTGGCCATCGTATCAGAATAGATCAAGATATTGTCAAGGTATACAAGGATGCCATTGTTGATCATGTCTCCAAGCACATGATTCACAAACGCCTGGAAGACGCTAGGTGCGTTCGCAAGGCCAAAAGGCATAACCAGGTATTCGTAATGACCCAGGGTGGTACTAAATGCAGTCTTCCATTCATCACCCTCCCAGATACGGACCAGATTATATGAACTTCTCAGGTCTAGCTTCGTGAACCACTGTGCCTGCTGGATGTTCTCTAGGGCAGCCGTGATCAAAGGTAGGGGATGTGGGTATTTCATGGTAATGCTATTCAGTCCCCGATAGTAAATACATGGGCATAGCCCCCATCTTTTTTTCGATTAAAAAAAACTCGGCAGATGCGGGGACGTGGATGGACGTATGATTCCTGCTTCTAATGCTTCGGTGATATACTTCTGCAAGGCTATTGCCCGGGTCTGGACAAGGGATAAATGCAACTGCGAGGAGGCGTGGTACCTGGCAGGAGGTCAATTGCACAGTCCCACAGGCGATGTGGTGGTAGCTTGGATGCTTGTCTTTTACTGAAAACCTCTGCCAGATCCTGATACTCGGGGGGAACTGGCACCTGTGGGGCAGATTCTGAGCCTTCTATGGATGTAGCTTGACAAGGTAACTTTAAGCATGTCCTCTCACATTGGGGTCCCCAAGCCACCAACTCCCCAGTATTCCACTGAAAAACGGTCATAGTGGGAGAGCTAGGGGAACCCTAGAATCAGAGGAAACTCCGGAGAAGTAATCAAATAAAATTACATTTCTTGATGGCATACCGCCACACTCACGGTCACTGGTACCATCTGGTGGTCCACAAAACCTCTCCCTAGAGGCTCGCCATCCAGAGCTTTCACTTTGAGACACCTCTCACTGGGTTTGAAGGGGATGCTATGCGCCCGAGCAAACCAACATCCATGAAGCACCCTGCTGCTCTTGACCATGGCTCGAGTCTTTATCTGCCCTGAGCCCCATGACAACATAACGGGTACAGCAAGGCGGATACAACAAAGGGTTCCACTCACCTTGGCCTCAGGGCGGACAGGGCACTGGAGACAGAAGTGACCGGTGTCGTCGCAGTAGAGACACAGGTGCTGTTGTAGTCTTTGCTGACATTCTGCGGAGGACAGGTGCCCATGGTCCAACCACATCGGCTCTGCTTCCTCCTGAGTGGGACAGGAGTTTTCTGGGGCAGGTTCTGAGACTGGTTCTTGGATTCTGATCTGGTGATCCAAGGCAATGGCGGTTTCTATGAACTGATCTAGGGTCCATCTTTCTCCCCGGAACGCCATTTCTTTGCGGATGTGTGGGTTTAGACCGCAGCGAAAACCAGCTAACAAAGCTTTCTCGTCTCTACAGCTGCGCTCCGCGAGGGTACGGAATTCTGTGGCGTACTCTGCCACGGGTCGGTTATCTTGTTGTAAGTCCATAAGTTTTTCACTCAGATGTTCTTCTGGGTGAACCAGTCCGAAAATGGCGAGGAAACGGCTCTTGAACTGAGCATATGTGCTGGGTGAGTCATTTGTCCAGACTGCTGTCGCCCAATCAAGCGCTCTGCCCGTGAGCAGGGAGAGCATGTAGGTGATCCAGCTCTGTTCAGTGCTGTAAACAAGGGGCATACTGGGAAAAACGAGTTCGCATTGAAACAAGAAACCTGCACAGTGACCTGGGGTCCCGTCAAAGTGGGTCGGGGGAGACAAGTGGAAAATGCATGGTAAAGACGGCGTTGTGTTCGGCGAGTCAGGTGCTGGAGGACCAGCTGCGCGTTTCGCAATGGGCGGTACGAGTGCTCGCAACGTGTTCAGCGCGCTTACCACTTCGTTGTAGGAGGTGATGAGGTTGTAGAGTGTCTGTTCTATACCTTCCATGCGTGCTTTGCAAGAGTCCAACTCTGCCTGTAGACGGTTCAGCTCCACTGGGTCCGTATTCGTGGCGGAATGTTCTGTCATGTCTGGTTCCGGAAGGAAGCGGCGGACCCAAGTGCAGAGCGGTATACGTGGTGTATTGTGTATTCAGGGAAATCCAAGAGGGGTGGTCAAAGAACAGGCACTTAGTCTTCGAGGTGCAAACGTCGTTACAGGGAGAATCCAAAAGGCGAGGTCGGTACATAGGCAAGAGGTCGATGATCATAAAGAGGTACAGGATCGTGGGAACAAAGGATGGGATCGGGGAAGGCGTTAGGGAACAGGAAGTAGAAGAGCTAGGAAGTCGCAAACAACAAGGCTGAACAAGGTTCTGCATCAGCTGCTGGTCTGACGCAGCCTTTTATGCCCCAGTCTGTGCTGCGTCCCAGGTATTCCATGTCGGCTTCAGGGTGTGGGTGTGGCAGGCCAAGCCTGCTAAGCCATCACACCTCCTAGTCTAAGTGCAAATATCCTATATTGTGATTATCACCGTGTATGCTTATCAGTTGCTAAAAAAAATACTTGAATCCTCAGATAGGTGCTCCTAAATCTTCATTAAATTCTGATCTGCTTACAGTTCTGCTGGGGTTAAATATCAGTATTCAAGATTCAGTTCAGATCATGAAATTTTCCACTTCTGATCCTTTGGAAAAAAACAGGATGGTAGAGGAGAACAGCGAAGGAGAGATCAGGATAGGGGCAGTGCAGCACTCAGAGCAAGAACTGTCAGGAGATAGACTGTCAGCAGAGACAGCTGTGCCCAGAGGGCCTATCCCCACTGGCTTCAAGATGAAACAGGTGTTTCAGGTGGTGGGGGGGGGGGGGGCGTGTCGGTCTCCTCAGGCTCCTAGGAGAACCTCGGGGCCCAAGACTCCACATAGCCCAGTACAAGGTCAGAGTTCTTCACGCTTCACATTGACGCAGCAGCACCACACTTGTTAATGACCTGATGTAAATAAATAAAATAAAATACATAGCTAAGCCCACACAGACCTGAAGGAAAAAATACACCTGAACTTAACGATCACGTAGGTTTTCAGTGGGACTTTAAAGTGTAAAGGCCTGTAGAGTTTGTTGCTGCATGACCCCACCCCACTACCAGTCAGGTCATTAAAATGTATCGTGTGAATACATTTTAAAATACATGTGAATATACTGTATGTCATTCTCTTTTTAATCATTATAACTTTATAGTAATCTAGCTATATATATAATATATATATACACATTTCTGAACCGCTTATCCCATACGGGGTCACGGGGAACCGGAGCCTACCCGGCAACACAGGACGTAAGGCCGGAGGGGTAGGGGACACACCGAGGACGGGACGCCAGGCCGTCGCAAGGCACCCCAAGCGGGACTCGAACCCCAGACCCACCACAGAGGAGGACTGTGGTCCAACCCACTGCGCCACCGCACCCCCCTATATATATATATATATATATATATATATATATATATATATATATATATATATATATATATAAATAAATAAATAAAATGTTTACTGTTATTCTGTTTTGTATTTAGAGCTGTATGTTTGCAAATCACTTATAAATATTATTAATAAAAACTTACAAAATACTGAAAACGTACTGAAAGCTGCATGCTTAAAAATCACTTTAATTATCTGAAGGAAGTTTTTTTAACCTTTTGGTTTTTATTTTTCTAACTACTCAGTTTTTCCTTTTTTGGAAAATTCTGAGAATTATATTTTTAAGAATTCCAATATGTCGTGCCAATGTCAAATTTTAAAATCATTTGGACATGATAGTAATCTTGTTATGCATTAGAGATGTTTTTGAAAAGTTTAATAAACTTTATGTGTGTGTTTCACCCAATATCCTAGTGCTTGAGAGAAAAATTATATAATCTTAAAGGGTGGCAGGAAGCTGGTGAAAGAATATGATTGCTTCCAATTCCTCATTTTCAAAAAAATTATTCTTCATTTATGTATTGAGAGCTGCATGCTTAAAAATCATTTTAAATACTTCTTTTTATTATTTTGGGTTTAATTTTGTCAATATACAATAGTGTATTTCTACACACACACACACACACACACACATTGTCTAAAACCGCTTGTCCCAAGGGGGGGGGGGGGGGGGTCACAGCAAACTGGAGCTTACCACAGCAACACAGGGCACAAGGCTGGAGGGGGAGGGGACACACCACGCAAGGTATCCCAAGAGGGACTTCCCAGACCTAGCAGAGAGCAGGCACAGGCCAAACCCACTGTGCCACTGCGCCACTGCCCCCCCCCCCCGCCTTTGTGTATTTCTATAATATATATAAATATATTTTATATATATATATATATTTATTTTTATATAAATATATAAGGAGGGGTGCGGTGGCGCAGTGGGTTGGACCGCAGTCCTGCTCTCTGGTGGGTCTGGAGTTCAAGTCCCGCTTGGGGTGCCTTGCGACGGACTGGCATCCTGTCCTGGGTGTGTCCCCTCCCTCTCTCCAGCCTTACGCCCTGTGTTGCCAGGTAGGCTCCGGTTCCCTGTGACCCCGTATGGGACAAGCGGTTCTGAAAATGTGTGTGTGTGTATAAATATATATATATATATATATATATATAAAAAAATAGTTGTGATGCACTGGACTGTCTGGTCATTCCAATATCCAGTCACTGTACTCATGACACCATGGGCTCCTTGGTCTTTTCAATGCAGTGCTGGTGTGGTCCTCTTTGTGCTCAGCACGCAGCCTGAACACCTTTCATCAAACTTTGACCAGTATCAAAAAAAATTGAACATTATTTCACTAAGTAAAATAATGATATCCTTGTCCCTAACCACAGGCTTCCATTTACCTTCAAGGTCCACAGTTCTTTTTATGGTTAGGACTGTGTTTCAGAAAACCCACCCGCTTCCATCTTTTGAGAAACTCCTATCAGCAGCCAGTCTTTCAAGGTGATAATTATGGTAACAGACCAGTGGCAATCCTTTGGTTAGGGTGTCCAAGAACAATTGAGATTTATATGTTTGGTCATAGAAAAGCCCAGAAGCCTTAGTTGAAGATTTAATGAACACAGAATGAAAGGGAGCAAAGTCTTGTCTCTGGTTCAAGCCCAGCCCTCCCGGGACAGCTCTAGCCCTGACCTACTTCTGCAGCCACAAAGCTCCGGGCCAGATTAAGCTGGCCATATATTTTTTTAATTAAAATCTGAGCTCCACTTCCTCCAAATACGTAATGAAATAGGGTGCTTTTCAGAGCTGAGTGTGGTCCACTTATAGTTGGGAAGTAAATCTGGCACCTGGCTGGACTGTTGAAAGAATTGTACTCAGGAGGGACGAGAAGAGGGTCAGGTATCAAGGCTAGTCTGTCAAAGCCACTGCAGGTCTTACCAAATTTTAGTTCATGCATGACCCAGCACTGGATGACTGGTTGGAATGACTGGACAGTCCAATGCATCAGAATGTTATTTTTTTAATGCATTTTCATGCATCCAAAATTTTTAAAAACAAACTGAAAAAGCTGTTGGTCACTAGGTGCCAAGGAGGAAGGAATTATATTTTCTCACTAGAATCAGCCTTCTCTTTTCTCCTCATTGTACATATATTTGAGTCTAAAAGTGTGAAACTTTACCTGTAGTTGTCCAAGCCCATATTTGGCTCTATAGGTATACAACTCTACCTGCATTGGGCTGTACAAGTGTATGACTTGTTTCTGGTTCTACAGGTGTATGACTCTACCTACATTCACTTTATTCATTTAGCAGCTGCTTTTCTCCAAAGCAACATACATACACACACTTTCAGAGCCACTTGTCCCATACGGGGTCACAGAGCCAACCCAGTAACAGTGCATAAGGCTGGAGGGGACACACCCAGGACAGGACACCAGTCCATCATAAGGCACCCCAAGCAGGACTCAAACCCCAGACCCACCAGAAAGCAGGACTGTGGTCCAACCCACTGCGCCGCCGCACCCCGTCAAAGCAATGTACATCTCGTAGAAAATACAATTTGTGTCTTAAGTTAGGAGAAAGAGAGACATAGTTGCAGGTGTGATTCTCATCTATAGTTAGTTTGTTTCCTTCACCATATGCACCAATGTTCAACACACAAGTAGCTGCATAAAACTTTACCAGAAAGTCCTAATCACTCTCATAGTAGTTTTTTTTTTTTTGAGATACATATAAACATTTACATTACATTGCAGGAGTGGTGTGTGGTGGCACAGTGGTGCAGTGGGTTGGACTAGGGCCTGTTCTCCAGTGGGTCTGGGGTTCAAGTCTCGCTTGGGGTACCTTGTGGTGGACTGGTGTCCCATCCTGGGTTTATCCCCTCTCTCTCTGGCCTTACACCTTGTGTTGCCGGGTAGGCTCCTGCAACCCCGTATGGGACAAGCGGTTCAGAAAATGTGTGTGTGCAGGAGTAGCTCTGTAGAGGATTGATCTGATCATGAATATGTATATTTTATGGGCATGAACATTTATACCTTACACGTATTTAAGAGGTCATGGGCAAAGTGAGTCCAGAAGAGATAAGTTTTAAGACCCTTTTTAAATGTGGACAGAAATTCAGCAGTTCTGAGTAAGAGGGGGAGGCCACTCCACCACAATGAAGCCAGCACCGTGCTTTACCTTTCATGCGTGGGACCACCAACCCTCTACCATTGTATGATTCTAGCAGTGTAAGCTACATTGACGGAAAACCAAAAGGTCTCTTCTGGGGGGTCTACTGAACAGCTCCTGGGAGTCCAACATGGTCACATTTCTCATTCACCAACCAAACAATTTTTTTTTACAGGAATGACAGATTAACCCTATTGTAAGGTACACCTTGATGCTACGCCTGCCTCAGCTGCCATGAGGGGGTGAATACTCAATTACACATATGGCACAGTGAGTCAGTTTTCTTACTTTGTGGAATGTGCCCCCATCCCTACCACTCCTCCCCTCCTCTAGGTGGTGCCAAAATTCTTGTAAGAACAAATCCACTAGGTCCCCAACTTACAAGCACACTTGAGACAGGAAGTATGTTCTTAGCACAATTTCTTTATAGGTTTAACCCCTACATCACAATCAATAAAAGCTTAATAACACAGATTTCCCTTAGTTTCTTCATGGGTTAGAGGAGAGGGGCCTCACAAGCAAGTTATTTATTATATAACAGTGAAGTCTTTCAAGAAAACCCCCCAGTCTGCCAATTTTTGCTGTTGAGGAACTGAACTGGGGAATATTCTTCCAGGGGGTCCAGAATTTCTCTCTATACTCCTGGTTAGTACTACACTGAAGCCAGGAATCAGCATGTCCCTTTGCAGTTGCAGTTCATACTCTCTTCTACTTCTAGGACATGAACTATGAACTGGCCACCTTCCAGAACAACATAACTTCCTCTCCAAATGGTAAAAGAACAACCATGACTTTCATGTTGTATTTGCTCGTTTAGCTAAGAAAAAAAAACACTTATAATGTTAAACTACCTGCAATTATTTATACTTGTGGGTATTTTACTGGAGCAGTACCATCCATCCATCCATCTTCAGAACCGCTCGTCCCATACGGGGTCGCGGGGAACCGGAGCCTACCCGGTAACACAGGGCGCAAGGCCAGAGGGGGAGGGGACACACCCAGGACAGGACGCCAGGCCGTCGCAGGGCACCCCAAGCGGGACTCGAACCCCAGACCCACCGGAGAGCAGGACTGCGGTCCAACCCACTGCGCCACCGCACCCCTGGAGCAGTACCATTTAATGTAAAGTACCTTGCTCAGCAGTACTACAGCCGGAGACATGATTTGAAGCTGCAGTCTCTTCAACCAAGGCAACAACTCTAACCACGAATAACCAGTTATGCCCCAACACTACTCAGCAATCAAAGACAAGACCAAGAAATATTAAAATGTACAGTTTATTCATACCCCTCTGGCCTTACGCCCTGTGTTTCCAGGTTAGGCTCTGGCTCCCCATGACCCCGTATGGGTCAAGCAGTTCAGACAATGTGTTTATTCATCCTTCAAAATAAGTTAAGTACTTCAAGAGGCATCATCCCAGTATACAATGCAATGTAGAGGGCCCAAAGTCCTGCTACTGAAATACACACACACACACACTTTCTGAACCGCTTGTCCCATACGGGGTCACAGGGAACCGGAGCCTAACCCAGCAACTCAGGGCGTAAGGCTGGAGGGCAAGGGGACACACCCAGGACGGGGGACGCCAGTCCGTCGCAAGGAACCTCCAGCGGGACTCGAACCCCAGACCCACTGGAGAGCAGGACCTGGTCCAACCCACTGCGCCCCCCCGCTACGAAAATATATCCCCATCATTTCCACCAGGAAAAAACTGCATTTAGAAATAAAAAAAATGTCTCCTCTGGACATCCATTTACATAATGTTTTAAATAATGATGAAATATTAAACCCATTTGCATTCTTTAAAGGGGGGTGCGGTGGCGCAGTGGGTTAGACCGCAGTCCTGCTGTCCGGTGGGTCTGGGGTTCGAGTCCCGCTTGGGGTGCCTTGTAGCGGACTGGCGTCCCGTCCTGGGTGTGTCCCCTTCCCCCTCTGGCCTTACGCCCTGTGTTGCTGGGTAGCCTCCGGTTCCCCGTGACCCCGTAAGGGACAAGCGGTTCTGAAAATGTGTGTGTGTGTGTGTGCATTCTTTAATAAAACAACACTTCCACTTAATGAACATGGTGAACAGTGAACAAAATATTGTACCTTTAATTTATCTGTGTAAAAAAAAAAAAAAAAAGCTCTCCACCTTCATGAATATATCGCAACAGAAAAATGCATTCAGCTCATTTGTAATGTTTCTGGAGGGCCCTGTGGTCCCATTCTGTACGTGTAGCAAATTAAGCTGCTTGGTCATTATCTTCATGGACAGAATTTCTAGGCGCAGTCAGGGAACGGAGGGTGTCTGCTTTGGTGGCCGCGAGATCTCGTCTCTGCTTTTTGCGGACGATGTGGTCCTGTTGGCTTCATCAAGTCAAGACTTGCAGCGTGCACTGGGGAGGTTTGCAGCCGAGTGCGAAGCGGCGGGGATGAGAATCAGCACCTCCAAATCCGAGGCCATGGTTCTCAGTCGGAAAAAGGTGGATTGCTCCCTCCGGGTTAGGGGGGAGTTGCTCCCTCAAGTGGAGGAGTTTAAGTATCTTGGGGTCTTGTTCACGAGTGAGGGAAAAATGGAGCGGCAGGTTGACAGGCGGATCGGTGCGGCGTCCGCAGTAATGCGGTCATTGTACCGGTCTGTTGTGGTGAAGAGGGAGCTGAGTCGTAAGGCGAAGCTCTCAATTTACCGGTCGATCTACGTTCCTACCCTCACCTATGGTCATGAACTCTGGATCATGACCGAAAGAATGAGATCGCGGATACAAGCGGCAGAAATGAGTTTCCTCCGCAGAGTGGCTGGGCGCACCCTTAGGGATAGGGTGAGGAGCTCAGTCACCCGGGAGGAGCTCGGAGTAGAGCCGCTGCTCCTCCGCATCGAGAGGAGCCAGTTGAGGTGGCTCGGGCATCTGTTCCGGATGCCTCCTGGACGCCTCCCTGGGGAGGTGTTCCGGGCTTGTCCCACTGGGAGGAGGCCTCGGGGCAGACCCAGGACACGTTGGAGAGACTATGTCTCCCGGCTGGCCTGGGAACGCCTTGGGGTTCCCCCAGAGGAACTGGAGGAGGTGTGCGGGGAGAGGGAAGTCTGGAGGACTCTGCTTGGACTGCTGCCCCCGCGACCCGGCCCCGGATAAAGCTGAGGAAGATGGATGGATGGATGGATGGTTTCACAAGTTCCTCCCTCTACACCACTGTTCAAATGAAACAATCCACTTTAAAAGCAACCTGGCCTAGTCCCAGAGTTACCACAGCTTTCTGTTGTCATGAGGGAATTGCACAAGTAAAGGTACCATATCTGCTGCAGTTTAGTTTTATTTACCTTCCTGTAAGTTTGCTGCTGAAAACTATTCAGCATCCAGCGATAATCATTCTGTATATGTTATATTTCTCAAATGCAGTGGCAATGGTTTTTATGTTTGACTGCATTATAAAATATACGAGACATCATCTTACAAATATAGCTACAAACAAAAATCTATTTGAAATCCCAACCATTACATTACTATCAATAAAATTTTAATAATACAGACATCCCTTGATATACTCACTGGTGAAGTTCTGTGAAAACCTCAGATATTCTATTAAAGCTGGAATTAAATACTCACTTTGGGGCTTTTATTTATCAATTAATAAATGTATATTTTCAGGGGGGTGTGGTGGTGCAGTGGGTTTGGCCGGGGCCCACTGTGTGGTGGGCCTGGGGTTCAAGTCTTGCCTTGGAGTGCTTTGCGGTAGACTGGTGTCCTGTCCTGGGTGTGTCCCCTCCCCCTCCAGCCCTGCACCCTGTATTACCAGGCTAGGCTCTGGTCTGATGTGACCCTGCTCAGGATAAGTGTAAATTTATATTTTATCAACTGCTCAGAGTTACTGTGTTCCAGAGCCTTTCTTGGAAATGTAGGCCATGTGGCAGAAAACACCATAGACAAGAATGAGGTCTGTCATGTGATATTTGTTAAATTATTTTTTTAATTCATTTCAAATAACACATATAATATTTGTATAACATGTAACAACAGCATCTGGCTGCTTTCAGTTTGCTTTATTTCTATAATCAATGAAAGTGTAATAATTGAGATGCACCTCAATTTATTAACTGGGTAGGTTCTGTAAAAGTCTTGAAAATAGCTATAATAATTTACAAATATGCATCAAGATTTTTAAAACTTCTGTTAATTTTAAACTACATTTAAAGTAAAACTAACATTACAAAATAAAACTGGCAGTTCCACAATAAACATTGATTTATTCCATAAACATGGGTACTGCTCCTTATCCCATTATTAATACACACACACATTTTCAGAACCGCTTGTCCCATACGGGGTCACAGGGAACCGGAGCCTAACCCGGCAACTCAGGGCGTAAGGCTGGAGGGGACACACCCAGGACGGGACGCCAGTCCACCACAAGGCACCCCAAGCGGGACTCGAACCCCAGACCCACCAGAGAGCAGGACTGTGGTCCAACCCACTGCGCCACCACACCCCCGCCCATTATTAATAACTAGTACCAAACTAGAGGGCTCGAAAGACAGGAAGTGAGTAGAATGCAGGCAATCCAACATCCCTGTCCTAAAGTCAAGCATTTGTAACATGAGAATGCAGTGTATTTGTATTTGTTTGTACTATTTGTCTGTTTATGTGACATCACTGATTGCTTATGGCCACAGATTACAAGGTTACGGAGACAGGTAGATCTGCATACCTGTGGTGCATTTGTAAACCAGCCCCTCCCTGAATCACCATGCAAAGAGGATCTGAAGGGGGACCTGCCTCAGTGGCATCTCTTAGACCAAAGTGAGATTACCATAGGAGCAGCAGCTGCCCTCTCTTTGCACTGGCCATCACACCCATGGAGCCCTGTCATTCGCGACACAGCTGCTCCTCATCCAACTTTCCCCATTCCCCCACCCCCCACCACTGTGCCCAGCCCTGTCTAGGGCAAGGAGAGGGAGATGGAAAGGACACAAAACAGTCCTAGCAGTCCTAACAGTGACACTTCACCACATGGAGACAGCCAGGATTCCTACTCATGTCCTTGTCTTTGAAATCAGCAAAACGGGCTACATGAAAAAATCTTTTATCACAGCAAAAAACCTTCCAGGAAAATGTCTTTTATTAGTTTAATGAGCAGCACTAAGTCACAGAAACACAGAGAGAAAAAGAGTACACTAAGAAATACATCTACATACATAAAACAAAGTCAGGTCAAAAGTTAGCAATATTTCACTAATGCTGTTATGCAGTACTAATAATAATATCTAATAAGTTTCAGAGGCTGTCCAAATGTTTCTGTAAATCATCATTGTGATGAAATGTTTTTCAGGTAAAAAAATTTAAACTTGGGTTATCCTCATATCAACAGAGAACAGCATTAAGTGTCTCACAAACTGTCACAAGAAAGCGAGTGTAATTAGCCTTCTATATCTTTATTAAAAAACAGTTTGGGTTGGAGTTTAAGAATAAAATGTATACATACTGTATATACAGTATATATGTTGAAGTTTTTGTTAAAATTTATAGAATGGTTGAGTAAGTAAGTTCAAGTAAGCTTATGTGCTCTTTCCCAGAATAAACATATCGAGGTGCAGTAACAGCCAAAACATCTTTTGAAGACACACCGGAGTGAGGTGGATTCTGTGAATGAGCTTGGTTTTGCTCCTGGATGCAGGGAGAAGTGGAGGCAGAGAAGCTATAATAGTTTTTATGATTCTGGTTTGCTGTTGTGACAATATATCTTTTGGAAAGAAATGTGGAAAAGAAAGAAAAATTTTACATTTTGCCACCTACACCATGTGAAAATAAATATTTATAGAATGAAGCAAATGATTATAGGTCTGTCTCATTTCATTGTTGAAAAGTATTGCTTTAGCCTTATTATGTACTTAGCTGATGTTTTTCTCCAAGGCAACTTACAGTTTTAGGTTTGTACACTAAGCTACTTACAAATATTTAGACATTTAGACACTTTAATTTTCATTGTATCAATGCAGGTATAGGACCTTGACTGAGGAAATCAGTCGTTAGGATCTGAACCCCAGGTTATCTGGGGTGGAAGATGACAAGACTTAATACACAATATACAGTACAATACACAATACAAACTGCCCAGCTGAACTTAGAGAAGTGTGTAAAGCACACACAGCTTTCTGCATCATAGTCGGTAGAGCAGGGGAATGAACAGCGAGGTATAATGGTTCACTTTGTAATTCTGTCTGCTCCTTTGCTTTCTAAGCAAAAATTATGCAAAGCAACATGATTCACATTCATAAAAACAAGACAGGCGTGTTTGTTAGAAGTGTGCCATACACACAGCCATACAAACAGCAGAGGGTCAGCAAAACCACACTGGAATTTGTCTTTAGAGCATGCATGTTTCATAATGACCATCTCTGAGATCACTGAGGAGAAAGCTGGTGTGTTGTTGACTTTTATGCTCACTATGGTCTTCTGGGGGCAAACTGAAGAACTGAGGACTTGAAAGTAATGCACACACACACACACACACACACACACACACTTTCTGAACCACTTGTCCCATTTGGGGTCACGGGGAACCGGAGCCTACCCGGCAACACAGGGCGTAAGGCTGGAGGGGGAGGGGACACACCCAGGATGGGACGCCAGTCCGTCACAAGGCATCCCAGGCAGGACTCAAACCCCAGACCCACCGGAGAGCAGGACTGTGGTCCAACCCACTGCGCCACCGCACCCCCTCTTGAAAGTAATGCATCCTTGGGAAATCTAGCTTAGGCTCCATAAAAATGCTGCAGGCCTGTCGTAGGGCCTGGCCGTGAGCCACACAGTGACTCCCGTTCCTCTTATTTCTCACTTGTGCAGTGAAAACATCTTTGCAAAGCAGCTGGCCCCCTTGCACTCATATTCCTAATGAGCTGGACCTGTGCCTTTGTGCAAAGACAAGGTCGTGGTCTGCTGTCACGGTGACAGCTGTGCCAAAATGTGTTCGTTTGTTTTCTTCCATTTACGCTTGTCGGTGACAGACCTACAGCAGCTGGGAATTAGCGTGAGCAGAAGGCATCACAATCCTACACTATGGGCATATCTGAAAGGCCTATTAAAGCACTGTCGGCTTATACACAGAAGAATAATGTCAGACCTCATAGTGCGAAGAGACTTAGGAGGAGACCAAGAGGAGGACAGAAAGACAGAGACACAGACAGCAAGAGAGACTGTTTATGGAATTTGCTTGTTAGAGTTTACTATTATTATTATTATTATCCCACATCCCACATCACCATCTGAAACCACTTGTCCCATATGTGGTCACGGGGAGCCGGAGCCTAACCCGGAAACACAGGGCAAAATGGCTGGAGGGTGAGGGGACACATCCAGGACAGGACGCCAGTCCGTCGCAAGGGACCCCAAGCGGGACTCGAACCCCAGACCCACCAGAGGGCAGGACCCAGTCCAACCCACTGCACCACCGTGCCCCCCATTATTATTATTATTATTATTATTATTATTATTATTATTATTATTATTATTATTATTATTACTGTTATTAAACAATACAGAACTCTTCGACTTACACAAATAGACCTTTCTTCAACCCCTTACGGAGGTAAAAAGTAATGTATTTCAGATCCCCCCTCCTCCCCCAACATTTAACATCATCATTTGCTCCTTTATACGTGCAGCATCCTTCACTATGGTATTTACAGTCAATATGGCTAAACCTGGATTTTGTGCTATAGACAATAATTTTTGTCCACCTTCATACTTCCTTATTATTTTCAATTTCATCTCCAAATTGATTGCTGTATGCTTGAAAGAGAGTTCTCATTTTCCTTCAAGTGCACACCACCAGGCATTGTGAATAATGAAACGAGTAAAGAATATGCGAAAAAAGCACTACACTAAGGAGAGGAGATGCATTCACAGCTCAAAATATGCGAGAACTGGGAACTCATTTTTTTCGTAAATCCATATTTACATAAGTCAAATTTACATAAGTAGAGGAGTGTCTGTATTAAACTACATGTTATTGATAAAATTGATATTACTTGCAAAATACAGTTGATAAATACGATTGTTCAACCATTGCTTAGGCATCAAAAAGTGCCATGCTAATAAACCACACAAAAATTACATACAGAAAGCTGAAAGAGAGAGAGAGGAGAGAGAGAGAGAGAGAGAGAGAGAGAGAGAGAGAGCAGCTGAAGGCTGACTCACTGAGAAAAGACATCATCTCACTGCTTACACCGATGTTCAAAAATGACTTTCAACATTCAAAAAGCAAAACAGTATAAAAAGGTCCTCAAAACTTTACATTTTTCCCAAAATTCTTATAGATCTACTCCTGAAAGATTTTTTTTCCAAGTCAGTTGAGCAGAAATAAGTCTGTAATCCAAATAAGATCACCAGAGAATGTCCATATATACCTCACATATCTTTATTTCATCTAGCTTGTGAGGCTTGCCTGAAATGTCCTGCATAATGGTCATATACGCTCTTCAGAAATCAAGGAGTACATAATTCTAAAATTTCCCCCCAAATTACAGCAGGACTGTATTTCTGAGAAAAGTTCCTCAAAGGCTGTGGAGGGCTTTCCTATAAATATTTGTTCTACATCTATAAGCTCACAAGATTGCCTCAGAATTACTAACTATTCTTTTCATATGTTTTTTTGTATTTACATGTATAGTACATTTATTAATTAAGCAGCTAGTAGCATAGTGGTTAGCATTGCTGGTTTTGGACCCAAAGATTTCAGGTTTCAGTCCTACCTCCAGCTGTAGTACCCTTAAGCAAGTTATTTACCCTAAATTACTCCAGTAAAATTACCCAAGTGTATAAATGGATGAATAGCTGCTAGCAGCTTAACACTGTAAGCAGCTTTAGGCAAAAGTGTCAGCTAAATGAATGTAAAGAGACAACATGGAAATTTCACACAGCCTGAGGTGAATTTGAACCTAAATCTATTTGTAAAGTACAGCTTCTGTGAGCCACCAGCTATATACTCTGCTCCGCCATTAGCATACTGGTCACTATTGTAATGTTAAAAATTATACTATAAATGTAACTACAAACCAGAAGACAGAGAAAGAAAGAAAGAAAAAAAAAAAAGAAAGAAAGAAAGAAAGAAAGAAAAGGAGCAGCTGAACCTGTTGAAACAGAGATTTTCAGATGGAGCTGAAAATGGAAAAACCAGACCCTTTACATAATCAATATGGCGAGGGCCATTACAGCATGAGTGTGAAACCCTGTCATGTGAGCAGTGAGACAGCAGCCTCCCTTTATTCCATACATCCGTTTCCTCGCCTCATGCTTTATGTCAACCCTTCAAGTCCTTGTCTGCTGTGCTGAAAGGATGATTCCAGAAACAGCCTCTCACTGACAAAAGTAAGCCACTCCTCATTTTAGCTACAAGAGCATTTCTAATCTGGCACAAAAGGCATCACAGGATGGAGGAAAGCGAGAAGGTTCAGGGTTCAAACACTAGGTGAGACAGGTGTCCTTGGGGCATTGCCTGGCAAAGATGGCTACAACGAACCCAGTGAATCCTGTGGAAAATAATCCACTACTGCCAAATTATATCCATCTTGAAATGACATCCATCTCAGTCATACTACATCTTTTGTTATCTCTTCCAAGTATATTTGTGAAGGCATCCATATGAATGCAGGTTGCCGAATTAAGAAGTCAGGATTTTTGAATTTGATTTTGTCACTGGATAGCTGACTGAGTTGTACATTTTGGTGTCCGCCTTTGTCTGAATAAAATGCCAAGCCTGATTGTTTGCTTTTACCTGAAGTCACTCTGACTTTTTTCATTATGTTTTGCATGGGGGGAACCAGTTTGGATGGTGATGGAAGGCAGCTGCAGATTTGTGTCTGTGGGTGGAGGAAGGTGACATCGCTAAGAGGCCTGAGGATTCACCAGGGAAGGAGGAGGCACCTGGATGTGGGAGGGCAGGGGCCCCGCATTGATCACTACTTCTTGAGAAGTAGTTCAAGTCAGTCGGTTGAAGTCCAGCGGCAGGTTTCACATCAAAGTCCGCAGGATATCAGTACCCTTGGTGCTGAGGAAGGAGTACTGGGCACTGGGTTGCAGGATGGTGAAAGACAGACAGGTGAGGTTGTGCAGACAGGAGGGGTTAAACTGGGGAAGGAAAAGACATGGGGGCAACAGCCAAAGGTTAAGTGGCCAGCAGGTAGAGAAGCTGGGGTATGGGATACTGTAGATAATGATTTAGTTGGTATCTTGATTAAGTTGATGGGGTCAGCAGAGAGTAAGTTGGATAGATTGGGGGATGTTATTTACAGCTATGGGGTTGAGCGATTTGGGATAATGCAGGAGAGGAAGAAGGAGCAGCTGGGTGTTGTGAAGTCAAGGCGGTAGGTAAAAATAGACAGGCTTGTCCTGGAGAGAAGGCAGCTTAAAAGGCGATGGAGGCAAGCTGAGGAGGGAGAAAGGGAGGGTATTGTCTTGCAGGCAGGTATAAAGAGTAGACTGGCTATATTAAGAAGGGTGGAGGCTCTTAGGAGGAGGAGGAGGGGGAAGAAAGAGTGGGCCGGGGTGGCATTTTTCAGAGAGCCTTTCAAGTTTGTGAAGGCTCTGTTTGGTAAGGAGAAGTCTGGGATGTTAAGGATAGAAAAGCAGGAGCTGGATGGTTATCTGCGTGAGGTGTGCTCTGGTGAAGAGTATGATGGTGGACTAGAGTTGCCTGTAGACACCCCCCCCATAGGGGAGATAAAGTGGGAGATGGATGTGTGCCCCCCGAGGTGGGGAGAGGTGCAAGATGTGGTGCGGCAAGCAAGGGCCTCTTCGGCACCTGGCCCAAATGGGGTACCATACCGGGTGTTTAAATGTGCTCCAGGTATACTAAAATTTTTCTGGAGATTGATGGCTGTTGTGTGGAAGAAGGGGGTAATTCCCAAGTCATGGCAGAGAGCAGGTGGAATTTTTTTTCCTCAGGAAAAGGAAACTGTTGGGGTAGGCCAGTTTAGGCCTATTAGTCTTCTCAATGTTGAAGGGAAGATTTTCTTTAGTGTTGTGGCAACGAGGTTGGTAGCATACTTGAAAGCCAACAGGCTTATTGATACCTTCGTGCAGAAAGCGGGGCTTCCAGGATGCTCAGGGTGCTTGGAGTACACCAGTATGATTTGGCATCAGATTCAGTCTGCCAAAAAGGAGAAAAGAGATCGCCGGTGTAGTGTTCTTGGATTTAGCTAATGCATATGGGTCAGTTCCGCACAGTTTGCTGTCGAAAGCATTCAGGTTTTTTAAGGTTCCTGGAAGTCTTACGAGGCTGGTGAAAGTCTACTTTGCAGATATTCAGTTTTGTTTTAGTATGTAAAGCTATACAACGCCTTGGTATTGATTGTAGGTTGGAATCATGGCTGGATGTACAATTTCTCCATTGGCTTTCACAATGGCAATGGAAGTTATTATAAGGGCTTCCAAATGGGTTCTTGGTGGTGGGAGGCTGTGGAATGGGACACGCCTACCCCGTATTAGAGCATATATGGATGACATGACAACCGTTATGGCAACGGCTCCTTGTACACGTTGTTTGTTGTCTAAGCTCAATGAGAACTTGAAGTGGACTAAGCTGAAGGTTAAGCTAAGTAAATTGAGGAGTCTCTCAATTGGTGGGAAAGTGGTACAAGAGAACTTTTGTATCGATGAGGAAGTAATTCCTTCTGTTCAGGAGAAGCCAGTGAAGAGTTTGGGGAGATGGTATAGTTCTTTGTTAAGTGATAAGGAGCAGATTGTGGCACTAAGGGAAGTGGTTGTGGAAGGCATAAAGAGCATTGATGCATCCCTCCTCCCAGGAAAGTTAAAGTTGTGGTGTCTGCAGTTGGGGATCTTGCCACATATTAGGTGGCCACTTACGGTATATGAGTTTTCTGTCTGGGAGGTGGAGAAGCTCGAGCAGGTTATTAGTATGACAATAAGAAGATGGCTGGGAGTGCCACGCTGTTTAAGTAGTGTAGCGTTATATGGTAAGGGCATGTTGGAGCTGCCGGTATCAAGTTGGTGGAGGAGTACAAGTGTGCAAAGGTGGGTTTGGAGCTGACTCTAATGGAGTCAAAAGATGAGCTTGTGAGGAAGGTGGTGCCATCAGTGAGGGCAGGTTGGGGGTGGAACCCCAGAGATGCAGTCCAGAGTGCAAAAGGGGCGCTGATGTTGTTGGACATGGTTGGCCACATGCAGAGACGAAAGGCAGGGTTTGGCTCTGGCCATTTACGGTGGTTGTGGAGTGCTGCCCCGGAGGTAGACAGATGGCGGTTGGTTGTTGAGCAGGTCCGGGGGCAGGAAAAGGAGGTGAGGCGTGCAAAGGTGGTCGCATTAGTTAAGCAAGGTCAGTGGGTGAATTGGGAAGGCATGGAGAGGAGGAAGTTACGCTGTCAAGATGTGTGGGTGATGGAGGCGAATTGCCTTAAGTTTATTGTTGGAGCGATTTATGACGTGCTACCAACATCACAGAATGTTAAGCAATGGGCAGATGGCGATGGTTCTTGTAAGTTGTGTAGCGGTGTGGTGATGCTGAGGCACATTTGTTAGTGTGTAAGGTTAGTTTTGGGCAGGGGCATTACATTTGGCACCATAATCAAGTTCTTAGATGTTTAGCAGGTGTGTTTGAGAGTAAGCGGCAAGTTGTGAATTCTTTGCCTGTTGGCAGTTTAGCTAAAGCAATTGGTTTTGTGCAGGCAGGAGAGAGTAGCACTGTGCAAGGGCAGATGTGCCCTGGTAGGTGGGGTAATGCACAGGACTGGAAGCTGTTGGCTGATGTGGGAAAGCAGCTTGAGGTTCTGCAGGTCATTGCTGTTACTTCACTGGTCCAGACATGGTGTTATATTCAGAGGGTGAGCGTATTGTGTTCTTTGTAGAGTTAACAGTGCCATTCGAGGATGCTATGGGGGAGGCATACAAGCGGAAACTGTTAAAATATACAGATTTGGTGGCAGAGGCAAGGGACCATGGATGGAGGGCTCATGTGAGACTGGTAGATGTAGGTGTAAGAAGGTTTGTGGCTAAATCAGCTACAGCATTGTTGGGGAGTTCAATATTAGAGGCTGCTCATTAAAGGCTGCGGTGAAGGAGCTGTCTGAGGCAGCTGAGAAGGCAAGTCAGTGGTTATGGTTGAAAAGAGAGCAGAGTAGTTGGGGTTACAGGTTGGAGGGAGATGTGTAGTGGTGAATACGTGAATGTCGTAATATAAAGATCAGAATATTCTCAAGGTAGAGCTATTATGACTGTATCCATGGCAAAAAGTGCCATACTTCTGAGGTGTCTGGAAAAAGAACTTAAAAAGATAGTTGAATGAAGTGTAGTCATTTTGCTACTATGTGAGTTTTCATAACATAAACTAGCTCATACATGACTGGTAAATAGGTGAATGATGTCAGTACATTGCAAAACTTATATTGGCTTAGAAGCAAAATTTTGTCCCCAGAATTTTTTACATTTTGCATCATTAAGTAAATGACCTGAACTTGAGGTAACACAGCTGAACACAGCAGCCCATAGAGTACAGATGACAACACACATGACAACATATATAAGCCTCAGTTCTCAAATATGCTTTGTTTCGTAAATGCTGATTGAGGTTCTCTTCAGTTTTACTGTTATTTTCACAATATCTCTTTATTACCAAAAATGAGTAAGTGAATGTATCTAAGAGTGCTGGTAATGAGAGGCAAACCTGTGCTCCATAATGAGAGGTTTTACAAAGATGCCATCTCTACAAATGGACCCAGTCGAGATCGAGAGCCTTCAGGCAGCCGTCTCAGCACAGAGTGTGCTGGTCAGCTCCGACAAGCAGACCCTGGGGCAGATGATCGACCGTGACCATGCAAGAGCCCCTGCAAGTTCTCCAGCTGGAAACGACCATAGAACTAGACAAAGCAGCAGCCGCCCCTGCACCACAGCCGATGTAATCTGCAGTCGTCCCCTAAACTGGCCACGCCCTGAGGTACAGTGGCTCCTCTGCTACATGCCAGGCATTTATTCTGCAGTGTGAGCTAGTCTTCACCAGCCTGCCACATGTATACAACACAGATGAAAGTAGGGTGACCTATCTTGTGTCCCTGCTGACCAGACCCATGCTCAAATGGGCTACAGCCGTCTGGAAAAGTGGCACCCCCACCACCTACAAGTGCTTTAAGAAACAGTTTGGGGCTGTCTTTGACTACCTGCTCTCTGCATGAACAGCCAATAATCGCCTGATGAAGATCCAGCAGGGTAACCAATCAATGGTAGAGTATGCTCTGAAGTTTCACATGCTGGCAGCAGAGAGTGAGTGGAATCCCATGGCTCTCCTGGCGATTTTCCGCAATGTTTTGATCTCCCGACCTGAGCGTTCGCGTACGGGGAGAGGATTGTGTCGTCAATCAGTTTGTTGAGAATGCGATCCTGATTCACAATCTCGCTTGCGAGTGAACGCAGCAACCTAGGCAGGACCCGTCAGTGTCCGGACCCTTTTGTGACCCCCGGAACTGTTGCAAATTAGGGAAAGCAGCCCTGAACACTTCCAAGCCGCCTGTCCCACTTGACTGTTTCCTAGAGACCTGCGTTAGTGACCTTCTCCAGCCCGCCATGCAGCTGTTAGTGCCAATCACTTTTTCATGGGGCCAAACCAGTTATCAGCGCAGGTTTTTGTGGACTCTGGTGCTGCTAGAGGTTTCAAGGATGTTGCCTTCACCGAGGCTCAGAGCATTCCTACCTGGGGGTTTTCGTAATGTTGGGGGTCAGTGCTCTCAACGGGCAACCACTGGGATCAGGGGTGGTGCAGTGCCACCAGAGCAGCTGCGGGTGCAAGCAGGGGCCTGTCATAAGGAAGACATCACATTTTTTCTCATTAAATCTCCTGACAACCCTATCATTCTGGGGTACACCTGGCTGGCCTGACATGATTTGGTTTTTCTTTGTGGGGCACCAGTGAACTTGTCTCTTGAGAATTACAATGTGCCGCAATCTATTTATCCCTTCTGTTAGAGCTACTTTCATAGACAGCCCCAAAACAGCCCAGTGACTTGAGGTAACATGTGAGTGCCAGGACTTCATGGAGGTCTTCAATAAGAGCAGGGTGCCTCTCCTGTCCCCACACCGGCCATGGGATTGTGCGACAGGTCTCTTATGGGAACCTCTCCCCTTCAGGGCAGGGTTTATCCTTTGTCTCTTTCTGAGCAGAAGGCCATGGAGGAATACATGTCTGATGCTATGGCCTCCAGCATAGTCCAGCCCTCAACCTCACCAGCCTCGGCAGAGTTCTTTTTTATTGGAAAGAAGGACTGGGGATTACGTCCTTCTATCAATTATCGCAGTCTTAATGCTATCACCAAAAAGTATCCCATCCCTTGCTCCTCATTACAGCAGTACTGGAACAGGTCCACGGTGTGCAGGTATTTACTAAGATGGATCTGCGAAGCACGTATAACTTAATTAGGATAAGGGAGGGGGACAAATAGAAGACTGCGTTAAGCACTTCCTTAGGCCATTATGAATATATGGTCATGCCGTTCGGCCTTGCTAACATGCCCTTGATCTTTCAGGCCTTTATAAATCACGTATTAGGGAATCTGGTAAATGAATGTGTGCTGGTTTACCTAGATGATACCCCAGTATATTCAGGCACAATGGAACAGCACACCCAACATGTCCGGCAGGTGCTGCAGCAGTTGTTGACCTCTTTGTAAAAGGGGAAAAATACCTCTTTCCCCAGACACAGGTCTCCTTCCTCGGGTTCATTCTGAGCTCAGATGGAGTGGCCATGGACCCCAAGAATGTCCAGGCAGTGTTAGACTGGCCCCAACCAACCTCAGTCAAGGCTCTTCGGCAGTTTATGGGGTGTTCCAACTTTTATCACTAAGTTTAAGCTCTGTAGCAGCCCCCCTCTCTTCCCTGCTACAGGGAAAGGGTACCCAACTGGGTTGGTCCCCTGAGGCACTGGAGGCCTTTTGGGTGTTCAAAGAAAGATTCAGAACAGCTCCGATACTCTAATATCCTGACCCCACACTTCCATTTGTGGTGGAAGTGGATGCCTCAGTTGTCAGGGTCAGAGCAGTACTTTTTCAAAGACAGGGAGCCCCACCAAAACTCCACCCTGCGCTCATTTCTCACGTAAATTGTCGCCCGCAGAGTGTAATTATGACATAGGGAATCGCGAACTACTGACTATTAAGCTGGCCTTGGAGGAATGGAGGTATTAACTTGAGGGGGCCGCTCACCCATTTCTAATTCTCATGGATTGTCGGAATTTAGAGTATTTTGTGGACAGCTTGCAAACTTAACACTCACCAAGCACGCTAGGCACTTTTCTATAGCCGCTTTTAATTCATAGTCTAGTACCAACCTGCTACAAAGAACACCAAGCTGACATCTTATCCCACATCCATGACAAGGACCCAATCACTACCTCCCGTGAACCTGTCTTGCCTGCTACATTTTTCGTCGCCCCTCTACAGTGCCAGTTTCTGCAGGACCTCAAGACAGCCCAGGAGGAGGAGCCAGGGCCAGCCAATAAGCCAGCCTGCGCATGCACAGTATGTACATAGGCCAGAAACTCCAAGCCAGAAGCCAGCCAGATTACTGGAGCCCCTCCCGGTCCCCTCTATACCGTGGTCACATGTGGCAGTTGACTTTCTCACAGACCTGCTTTTCTTTTGAAGGCAACACTGTCATTTTGGTTATCATCGACCACTTTTCCAAGGTGTGCCGCCTGATCTCCTTGCCTCAACTCCCTACCACTCTAGAAACAGTGGAGACTGTTCAACCAAGTCTTTCACCTTTATGGTCTGCCAAAGTATATATGTTCTGATCAGAGAGCCCAGTTCATGTCCAGAGTGTGGAAAGCCTTCTGGCAGGATATCAGCCTTACTTTGGGATATCATCCCCAGGTGAATGGCCAGGTAGAAAGACTCACCTAGGACTTAGGCCACTTTCTCAGGAGCTACTGTTGTCAGAAGCATCACCAGTGGTTGCATCTTCTGCCCTGGGCAGAATATGGGCACAACTCACTGCCCCACTCATCCACAGGACTGTTCCCATTTCAATGCATTTTAGGCTTCCAACCTCCCCTGTTCCCATGGCACCCTGGTCCTAGCAGCATGCCAGCCATGGACATGTGGTTCCAGAGCTATGGAGGTATGGCAGACGGTACAGGAGCACCTCTGACAGAGCAGCTACTGGTACAAGGAGCAGGCAGACCAACATCATTGCACCCTATTCATCCAGCCTGTGCGGAGGGTATAGTTATCCACAAGGGACATTAAGTTGAAGCTCCCATAAGAAACTCAGTCCCCAATACATAGGTCCCATCAAGGTCCGCAGGCATATCAACCCAGTGACCTACCAGTTTCAATTGCCCCCACAGTTGCATATTTGCCCCATTTTCCATGTGTCTCTCCTCAAGCCCTACTGGGCCTCACTCCTTCATGCTTCTCAGGGAACAACACCACCTCCTCCATTGCAGGTAGATAGGGCCCTGGCGTGAGTGGGGCTGCACGACCTGGTGGATTGGGAGGGTATGGGCCTGAGGAATGGTGCTGGGTCCCTTCTCATGATATCCTTCACCCTTTCCGATTTCCATAGGACCCATCCATACCAGCCAGCACCTTGTCTCTGGGGCCTTACCCCTTCTCGGAGTCACAGGGCAGTGAGAGTGTACTGTCACACCCACAACCTCACCCTTGAAACCAGCACCTGGCCATAATCAGCAGAGTGCAGTATAAAGGAAGCCACACTATTGCTCCCTGGTTGCAGAATATCTTTGAACCCATCATCCCTCCTGCACTCATGATATAACCTTGTCTTACTTGTCCTTCTCCTTGAATCTCCCTCCTTGTTCCCTCGCCCGTCTCCTTGTCCTTATTTCCAGTCTTCCACAGCATTGACCCTCACTCACTTTGTCAACAAAGTCCTCGGATTCTCCTCCTGAACAACGTTTGTACATTGGATTGAACCACGCCTGTCCCCAACCATGAATATTGCTTTATCCTCTGTACTTTGGCAATAAAAGATCCCGCAACTGGGTCCATGCTCCGTTGTCCAGACCACTCTGTGCAACAATAGCAGAAATGACTGTATTTGTTTTCTTAATATTCACAAGTTTCAGAGAACAAGTGAAGTACCAAGTTTCAAATCTCCAGATCTGTTTGCTGCACATCATGCAGTAAATGTGCCACTGTACTTGAAGTGCAGTCATATCAGTTAAAAACTGAGGAGATATATTCTTTAAAGAGTTCTACATCTATGAGCCTGAAATCTGGAAGCATGATCATGTTTCTTCCAAAATGTAACTAAATTGTAACCTCCTAATGCAAATGATGTGCTTTAATGACCTTTGCTTAATTTGCTGTAAGATATTTTTTAATTTTAATTTTTCACAGGGCTGTTTATTCTGTGTGGTGTCACTGTGCTCCACAGCCTATCTTGGAAACATAGGGTATGAGGCAGTGAACACTGTAGAAAGGACGACCATCCATCGCAGGAATTTTTTAATAATCTTTTATTACTTGAAGCAATATTAAAATTGTCTACTTTGGAGTTAAGGCGGGGTGCCTTGTGATGGACTGGCACCCTGCCCTGGGTGTGTCTCTCCCTCCCACTTTACACCCTGTGTTTCCAGGTTTGGCTCTGGTTTGCCACGACCCTGGTTGGGATGAGCGGTTTCAGCCAGTATGTGTGTGTTTATTTATTACAGAGCAATTGTTGGTGTTCTTGTAAACAGATAGCTGGAAGGAAAATGCACCAAAACCATTGTGTGAATGAATGAGTGAGTGTGTGTAGCTATGTACACTGCAATAAACTGGTGTCCTGTCTAGGCTGTATGCTCCTAGCCTTGAGCCTAGTGATTCCAGAACAGGACATAGACCACTGTGACCCTGATCAGGACAAGTGGTTAGTAAAACTGACTGAGTAACCTGAAAAATGTTTGTTCTTCCTGAAAAATGTGTAACTCCAACATTAGTAATATGAGGACTCTTTCTTCATTATTAATATGCATATATGTGCCCTAGAGCTACAGCACAGCAGCTCCAAAAGCACCAGCTTTCTTGCTCAATGCATCACCAGAGAGGGTTTCTCAGACACATTGTAGTACAGCAGCGTAATGCACAGCTGATCATGGCTGAGGTATTTGCCCTACAATACCAAATCTGTCATTGCTCACCATGAGCAAGTGATGGTTGGGCACAAATTCAAAACTGCAAACTGCAGGCTTCAAATCTGCTCTTCTGAGCTCCCAAGTTGAGCATGATGGACTTTGGCAGTAAGGCAGAAATCTACTAAAGCCGGAACTCCTAGTGCAGTACTCATGACTGACATTTCAACTTGTTTTTCAGAATGGTATTGTTTCATTATCTTTGAATCATCATGTCAGTGGTTAGGCACACAAGAGTGAAGTGGAACAAAAAGTCGCCTAGAAATAGGAAGGGTACTCCTGAAGAAGAACATAGTCGAGGTTGCCACCAGAAACCCACAGGAAGTAACTGCTCATTTAACCACGTTTGTTTCAGTTAATCAGTGCAAATGTGCGAGACTACCAAGACAAAAAAGAATTTCAAAATTATATTTCAATAATGAAGGGGCGTGGTGGCGCAGTGGGTTGGACCACAGTCCTGCTTTCCGGTGGGTCTGGGGTTCAAGTCCCGCTTGGGGTGCCTTGCGATGGACTGGCGTCCCGTCCTGGGTGTGTCCCCTCCCCCTCCGGCCTTACGCCCTGTGTTACCGGGTAGGCTCCGGTTCCCCGTGACCCCGTATGGGACGAGCGGTTCTGAAAGTGTGTGTGTATTTCAATAATGTAATTTTCTGCTTTCTTTTGACAGTTCCACAGTGCAGTTTTCCAAAACCAAAGCCCTTGTGAGTTTTTTTTGACCTTCCTGACTGTCTCACGGAAGGCTTATTCTACTGAACATCTGCAGCAGAGTTCTACCATACAGGGTCCCACCTGCACATTTAGACCAGAGGATGATTTGTAAAGAAGTGGAAAACGTAAATATGAGCACTTGCTTCAAGTAAAGAAGTAAACAATGTTTTTTTTTATATATATATATAAGTGCTTTTCCTGTTCAGAAGGCTTCCACATTAATCTGACTTGCTTTAATTCAGTAGGCTTGGTTCCTTGACAACGGTTGCCTGGAGACCAACAGGCAAGCCATTCTTAAAAAACTGAATTATCAGCAATAATTTACTCCTGACAGGCAACGTTCTAATGTGTGACTGATTAATTGTTTTATTTTTAATTTTTTATATTTTTCTAAATGAAATGTAAGCAACTCCATTCCTCAGACACACATGACAGCGACATCAATCAGTGCCACTTGGATGTGGATTTATACTTTTATATTATGTACTGCTTTTTATTTTTGATGTACCCCAGAAATACTTAAGAATAACCTTGTCTCCTATCCATTTTGTTAACTTCCAGGGTGCAGGATACTACATAAACTGCTTACCAAATATAAACTCTGCTTCTAACATGGTTACCTAAACACTTCATTTGAATGTTACTTACACAGAAAGTACAAAAACAAATGAAAAAGAAACATGTTATTGTTTTTTATGCCTCTGTGCCTTTTTAATTATGAATGTTTAGGTATTCTACAGCACCACGACTTCCTCATGCAGAAGAGCAGATGGAAACTACTGTAAATGAAGAAACCCTGACCATTTCCTATCTAAAATGTCTCTCCTCAGATATCCCTCTCATGTTCTTGTGTTATCGCAGTATATCAACCGAGTGTGTTTAAAAGGTACAAAAGGAAAAGACAAGAAGCATACTGCGAATGGATAAGTAAAGCACTTTTTTAATGTAAACAGGAATCTGAGATGTTTTTCACAAAAAATACTCTGGGTAACACCATCGTCACTTCTGGGAACAACACTTTTCTCGCTAACACACCCACACATCAGCTCTCTCTGTCTTTCTGTGGCATTGCCACATCTACATCAGCATCATCAAAATTGTGATCAACGTCATTATCTTTACCATCTCTTTAGCACAATTGCAGTCTGCCAGGTGATTAACAAATTGAATGCCAATTTACAGACGTACCACACTTACCGTGTAAAGTTACGTCTTATAAGTTTTCATTTGTTGCAAATGTAAAATTGCAACACTGATGTAATATCTGCAAGAAATATGAAAAAATGCACTGATTAACATGTGCATCTAGAGTAGAATAAATGTAATTTCTGGAGCAGCAATATCAAGGTTACCTTTAAGGTAAAGTTGACCAGATGGTTGTTTGGTCAAAGTTCTACAGAGAGGTTTTCATAATCATATATCAGGAGTTTGTATTTCTGTATGACTTGCTGTGGACAGGAGTACATGGTAAGAAAGGGAGGGAGATGATGTTAAAACAGAGCTATGAATACAAGACCTTTTGACGAAGCTCACCAGTGGCCTCCTGGACTTGAGTTTGGGAAAACTGTGAAGGCTTCAAATCCATTAGATAAAGCTCAATAAATCTTTTATTCCTAAGTGTCTGCAGTTTACTTATTCTTTGCCACTGCTTAAAATTTCCAAAGACTGGTGAAATCAGTGAAAAGAATGAATGAAGAACACACACACACACATTTTCAGAACCGCTTGTCCCATACGGGGTCACGGGGAACCGGAGCCTACCCGGTAACACAGGGTGTACGGCCGGAGGGGGAGGGGACACACCCAGGACGGGACGCCAGTCCATCGCAAGGCACCCCAAGTGGGACTCGAACCCCAGACCCACCAGAGAGCAGGACTGCGGTCCAACCCACTGCGCCACCGCATCCCCCTGAATGAAGAACATTTCTTTAAAAATTAGTAACTCACAACGAATTCGATATGACAGAGTGAACACTGGAATAATACATTACGTTGAAGAAATACTACAGTTAGCTGTCTGCTCTTTCACCTTTTGGAGAGAAAGGAATTCAGCCCAACTGTGCAAATGATGCAGCATTCTGTGTGCACTGCTCAAATAACAGCACAGGAGTGAGCCGTGAACATTAACGATAGAAGGGAACAAAGAGCTTGAAGACAACAGGAAGACAAAGACAACCACCATCCACTGAGTCAGCAAACAATGAAGAGACTTAAAGGACACCAAGAATTTCGTGCTGAAATTGATTATGAAATATCTAGAAAGAAAACAAAACATTTGACATGTGTTTGGCTTTGCTGGATGCACCAATGCACACATATGAGATGTATATCGCTTTGGAGAAAATGTAAATGTAAGTATATGTCTGTACACCAAATTTACAGATATCACAGAACCAATATGACAATATTTACTTTTTGTTCACCTAACACTTTTCTCCAAAGCAACTTACAGATATTTACCAATTTATACATCTGAGAACTTTTTACTGTATAAATTTAGGGTAAGTTCCTTCATCAAGAGCACAACAGCACAAGGATGGATTTGAACTTGAGACCTGGAACCCAAAAGGCAGTGGTTCTAACCACTGTTAGAAGGTAACACAGGTGTCTCATAGTATCTGGATCATGTGACTGGACATGAGTTTCATGCCCACTCGGTCTGTGTGGAATTTGCTTGTTCTTGGCCTGTATGGGTTGTATGGGTTTCCTCTGGGTGCTCTGGTTTCCTCCCACAGCCCAAATATATGTGCTTCCGGAGGAATGGGGGCTCTTTATTGCCCATAGTGAGTATGTACATATGTGTGTTAAATTACTCAGCTGTCTAGATGAGTGAATGACTGTAGGAAATTCAGTGTATCTAGTATTGTAAATCATATTGGATATAGGTGTCAGCTAAATAATATGTAGTATTAATCATAAGTCCAAAATCATTTGCTAAACAAAGAAATGTAAATGTAAAATTTATTCCATCCTCTGCCACCATACATAAAAAGACAGGCCTAGGTGTTCCGTGAAGAACTTTAAGGTTTACAAAAAGGGTAATGATGCATGTAGCCCAAGTACAGAAATCTTACTAGTTGTTGCAGGTGTGAAACCAGTCCAAGGTCTAGGATTAGCTCCACATACAGTTAAAAAGTGTAAAACCCTGGTAAGTCCCTCCACTGGGTTTGCTATGAACTAAAATGTGTCCCTAAACATTGCTGGCAGGTGGCACATATTTGTTTGTCCCACTTGTTAGAGACAGTTGGGGGGGGGGACATGAATATATTTGTTCATACAGTGGAAGATAAATGCAGACATACATTATGACATTCAGAGGGCCTGAGTACAAATTCAGAAGGATGAGCACTGCATGACAAGACCATGGAGTAGCCTGGGACGATCATGGTAAAATGAGTGAATACATGTCAGTACTGTACAAAAATATTATGCACTGCACAATTAACATTCAGTATAGCATTGTACTATATATTTACAAAAATACCTGATTGTCACGCTCTCAACATCGGACGGGGAGAGCATACCTGCAGCGCGTCAGGGAGAAGCGGCATAAAAGCGCTGCTTGGACACATCGGACCGTGGAACTTCATTCGAGCCACCGCAGCCCTGGCAATTACTTACCGTGCTTCTCTTTTCCTTGTTTCCTGTTTGCCCCTGCTCTTTGTCTTCCTGCTCCTCCCTTGTACCCTTCAGACCTGCTTTCCTGGCTTTTTGGACCTTTGGCATTGTCTCTCGGAACTTTACTCTGGTTTTCCCCTCATACACATCATGCACATCAGTGACCTCTGCCTGTGTTTGGACTTCATCTCTGCCTGCCCTTTTGGTTTCAACGCCTTAATAAACACCAGCGATGACTCTGTCCTTGTGGTCTAACATGACACTGATAAGAAAGTATACAATAACAACTGGGCATGTGGAAAAGTAAGGAATACAGTAAATTTCAAAATACTCGGAATACTCAGTTATTATTGATAATATTTAATATTATTTTGTGTTGCTTACTTGATGTTTTTATACAGGTGACCATTTATACACCCAAATTACTTTACTGGAGTGATACAAGATACATACTTTGCTCAAGGTTTCACCTTATGAAAATTGTGGACAACTATTACAATAACTCCTTTCATTAAAGTGCAATTTTCAGTGTGAACACTGGCATCCATAAATGAGAGTCTGAGAGACTGTGAGAAAAAGAAAACAGAAAAAAACAACAGTCCAAGTGTTGCTTGGAAAGGGGGGTCATAGATTGCCAAAAACAAGTCCTCAGCTAGAGGCAGAATTAGCAGAATGAGATCAGTTTTGTGAAAACTATCTGTTCTCCGATTGCATTGTTTTCTCTAGTCTTCCCAACGCTCCAACTGCAAAACAGCCAAGAACTGGAATGCTAAACCCTGCTGAATCCCAGCTGATGGCACATGGAGTCGCATCGATCCACGAGACAGCACACTTCTATGCACTCTACAGGGACTATAACCAAGTGGAGGGGGTTGGGATAATGTACTACTTTTTCCCTATGCGGTATGTATCAGCAGTCAAGATATCAAAGAGTCTCGTCTGATGCAGCTCTTCAAGATGCCTTTCACATGAAAGTCAATAACTTGACTCTGATCCCTAAGTTATTGCCCCCCCCCCGCCAAATGTCACCATGGCATCTACATCTTACAGTGCACGGGGTGTGCCAAGGGGATGTCAGACCTCAAGCGTATAGGCTGCTGGAAAACAAAATGTACAAAACTGAAACAAAACCCTGACAATTTTCTCAAGCCATGAAATTGTTTATACTTATTTCTGCATCCACTAGGGAAAATATCAGGAACCTTAGGGGAAGCACCTAGAAAATTCAGTGAAACATACACAAAGCTTCATACACCCACCCCTTACATAATGGGGTCCCATGCAACAAAAAACATCTTAAACAACTTGGCAATATCTGTGCATAGATTTTTTTCCTTAGTACAGCAGCATTTCTGTCCTTTACATGGTCATTCTACTTCCATACATTTACATTTATTAATTTAGCAGATGCTTTTGTGCAAAGCCATGTATGTCTCAGCAAAAGTACAATTTATGCATTACATTAGGAGAAAGAGACATAGCTGCAGATATGTGACTCAAGTAAACCTAGTTTGTTGCCTATCACTTGCTGCACAAACACATAAAAGACAGGACTACCAGGCCAAGTTACCCTCACATTATAATTTCCACTACTCCCAACCCTATTATCAGTTCATAGCAGCCATTCAGCACAAAAGCAAAAGATACATAGAATAGATACTCAATGAACACATTTAAGAAAATTACAACACATTTAAGTTTATTCAAATACGTATAGAAACTTTATGTTTAGCATAAGACAAAAATGGAGAGCAATTTACTGGCACTGAAAGTCTTAGCCAGCCACAGACATCAGCTGACATCAGTGTCATGCACAACTAAAACAGCATATTCAATGCTACTATGATTACGGGTGGCATGGTGGTACAGCAAGTAGCGCTGCTATCTCACAGTGCCTGGGTGGTGTGAGAGGGCATTAGTTTGATTCTCACTCAGTCTGTATGGAGTTTGCATGTTCTCCCTGTGTCTGCAGGGGTTTCCTCTGCGTGGTCTGGTTTCCTCCCACAGTCCAAATAGATGCTGTTCAGGTTCACCCATAGTGTGTGAGTGACAGAGTTCCACTGATTTATGGATGAGTGACCCATTGTAAGTAGTGTATCCAGCAATGCAAGTCACCTTGGTGAATAAGGTGTGTGGTCTGGTAACACTACATAGAGTTCATTGGATGTCACTTTGGAGAAAATTGTCTGCTCAATAAGTAAATTATTATTATTATTATTATTAGTATTTCACTTAGCTTGCAGTTTTCTACAAAACAACTTACAATGTTAAGCTACATAAAGTAATTTCCACTTCTATAGGGCTGGATCACGGAGGCACGGTGGATCCTGCTCTCTGGCAGGTCTGGGGTTCAAGTCTCGCTTGGGGTGCCTTGTGACGGACTGGCCTCCTGTCTTGGGGTGTGTCCCCTCCCCCTCCTCCTCCAGCCTTACACCCTATGCTGCCGGATTAGGTTCTAGCTCGCCGTGATCCCGCTCTGGACAAGCAGCTTCAGACAGTGTACGTATGTGTATGTATATTGCTGGATCAATTTTACCGGAATTCAGAGTAAGTATCCTGGTCAAGAGCATTGAAACAGGAGATTTCTTTGGGACTAGGGTCATGTTAATTTATTTTATTTAACACATTTTTCTTTCCAGAATAATTTCAGAATCAAAGACAACCATTCTTTTCTGATGAAAAATGGTTATGCTGAACTCCCACAATGAATTCACCAAATGGGGTGATTTCACGGAACTAATTAACCCCATTATGTAGGGTGTATTTCCTATGTCTTCCAAAAGAAATAAAATGATGAAATAGAAGCACAGCAATTACTGAAACACTACAACTTTCAACAGTCATTACCTTTTTCAGCAGTAGAGTGCAGGAGGAAAATGATTAATTAGCAAAGTCCAGTAAATTTAATGCCGCACAGACTACAAATTATAATTCCACAAGGATGATTCGAGATCCTCTTAAAATCTTGGATATTGGATGCATCTGTGTGAAACCACTGAATTTAAGGTTATTTCCCTAGAATATAAATATAAATCTGTGATTCCTCGGGCATTATTCAAGGGAATTTATCCTTTGATATTTTAATATCATCTGCATTGCACTGCATCCTGAATTTAATACTACCTCTCCTGACCCCCAACAGCTCTGTGCTGCACAAGTAGTGCATACAGATTAATGACCACTTTGGACAATTATATTGCACAAAAAATAAAGGGCCTAAATGCTGAGAGCACAATGTAAGAGATCCCAACGGAACAGTAAAGATTAATGACATTTCACAGGAGGTAGGTTTTACTGGGTTCTGTTAACGACCTAATTTGCTTCACTGGTGAGGAACTGGGAGAGCATGGCGAAACACAGTACACACTTTAATGTAATGTAGGATCATTGAATGGCATGGTTGGTCACACTGCACGCAAACGCCCACCTACAGAGACACACGGACTATATGAACTCCTCCATTAAATCAAGCACATAGAACAGTAAGAAGATCCTAAAGACAATAAAGGAGTTAAATATTCCATCATACATCCTCAGTGTTATTGCCACATCAAGATTGACTAAACATATCAATCATTTTCTTTTACAAGTACAGCTAATATGTGTAACAGTGAATAATTTTGGATTTGCTCAGCTCTCTTGACAATATATGATAAACCTTCCTTAGGCTGATGAGGCTAGATTTACTGGTGAGAATGTAGTCATTTTCTCATCGACAAAAAACAAGCAATCACATGGGCTTTGTGATGAGTGAGACCTGTGGTGCACATGGGAGTGAGTCCCTGAGGGTCATATTCTCACTCAGACATCTTGCACACATTAAAAAGGTGAAAGTCACTTGTGTTGTGCTCATTCACTCGAACCAAGAGCCTGTGAAGAAACTTAGCTAATCAAAAACTTCTTAAAGAAACTAGTATTATGGTAATTACATGTCTTTCTATCAGCAAAATGATTGCAGTCAGTTCCTTTTTGAAGAAAGTGGAATGGGTGCGAGTGCAGTGGGACCCTATTTTGTGCCCAGCGGGGATTTCAAAGGTTCTATTGATCGATGTGTGCCTGGGTTCCTGCTCACATGGCTCACATTGCTGTGCTCACAAGTACTGGTGAATGAAGAGTGGCTCCCGTTCCCCCAGTCCCCCACCCTCCACTCAGCTCTAACCGAAAGTCGGGCTCCTGCGGAAGCCGAAGGACCCACTGTGCCTCAACACCACAGGAGTTGCAAAAAATACAGCTTAATTTTTCGGAAAGAGGCTTGTTTCCGTCACACCACGCTGGCTCCTAATTGAATGTTCCTGGTGGGGGGGGTGGGTTCTGTTATTCACCACCCACTGGAGACGCAACCCTGCCATCCCACCAAAGCCCAGGAATATTAAGTCCATCACAACAGTTCCCTATGAATGAGCGTGCCTCATGAGAGCATCCTGTAGATCTCGTTTAGCAGCCCCACTCTGCTTTCATGCCACAGCAACAGCGCCAGCCACTTCCAGGCCTAGCCACACACCAGCACTTACTGTCTCCCACTGTTATCTCCTGGGTGCCAGTGCAACACATTTGGAATTTAAATCTAATTTGTTTTGAACTTATTCAAAATTATGAAGCATAATGATAAATTAAAAGATCTCATTTTCTTTTATCTTCAGTATCGACCATTATAGCGGAGTAAGGTTCTTAGTCTTTCCATATACACGGGGTCCTCAACTTAAGGTAGGATTGAGTTCTGACAATTGTGTCATAAGTCTGCTTTGTCATAAACTGCAAATCTTGTATACCGTATTACATGAATAATAAGCATATATAAACAATTAACATGCATATACACCACATTGTATAATAGGGCTTTGTTGTATTTTTTCATTAATTTCACACATTATATTTAGTGTTGTTAATACTAATATAGAATAAACATAATATAAATAAATTACAGTATTTTCATTTCACATTACCATTTTCATGTTCACTTACAAATCTTTTTCTTTTTCTTTTCAGCACCACCAGAACACTTTTTTGCTTGCTAGCCATTGTAAATAAAAGGTAACTTAAAAGGAATCACGGATTAAAAGTTTTTTAAAGAAAACATTGTCACTATTAGACACCCAAACAATAACAGATATGGTGCAGCCAGACAATGTTATTGTACAGCAGATATTGTCTTCCTTTGACATTACAACCAAATGTCAGGCCTACAAAATCATGTAAAATGGTTATACAGAAATGGCCATCATTAGTCTGGGTCGTCTTAAGTCGTATATGTCATAAGTCAAGGACTGCCTGTATATTAATATCCTGTTAGATGAAGAACATAACCACAGCTTACACTGTTTGTCCCTCTTGTGTCCTGCACTCCAGCAGGAATTACTGTATGTTCATTCTCAGATGGTGCTCAGACACAAGATAAGCAACAAAAAGTTTACAGAGTCAGACAATGGTATGGATTTAAATGTGTTAAATGGGTTTATACTATTCCAAAATATTAGTAAATGTGAACCAGCAGAAGTGTGTTAAGCTTTACCAAATAATTTTAGTAATTATTATTGTACTCGACCCCTGTTTGGCACTAGTTCAATGAACAGGAGTAAATTATGGTACAGATAATATTCCTCGGTATACACTTTAATTCTGAGCATTGCAATTGGTGTTATTTGCTGAACAATGAATTATACATTTTTTGTGCAGGAACATCTCAATCATTTTTACACTGTTATTGTTAATGATTTTTGTACCAGCTTTCACCCAGAAAATTTAGGGTCTGTGCAGAGGGCCATCAGACAACCCTCCATCCTCTAGTCTGAGATAAACAAATAGCAGGAGTGTGGTGGACAGCCAAATGCTTAGCATTTCTCATCTTATTTTTGTGCATAGATTTCAGCTCTTTCTCTTTCTCTCTCTCTCTCTCTCTCTCTCTCACTTGATAAAGCCACAGTTCCAAACCGCATATTTTGCCATCATTTATAAACAGCAGTTACATCAGTTCATCTTGCAATTAAAACTAATATTCGGCTAATCAGTTACGCAAATGAGAACGCTGACAATGATCTTCAGGTCTGCTGATTCTTCTCATTTATCCAGCTGAAATTGGGGCAGCAAAATGTAAATATTAAAAACCATTTTTGTGTTACGGGGGTGCGATGGTACAGTGGTGAGGCGGGCTTGGCCGGGTCCTGCTCTCTGGCAGGTCTGGGGTTCGAGTCCTGCTTGGGGTGCCTTGCGACGGCCTGGCGTCCCATCCTGGGTGAGTCCACCCCTTTGACCTTACGCCCTGCATTGCCAGGTTAGGCTCCAGTTCATCGGGACAAGCTGTTTCGGCCAGCATGTGTGTATTTTGTGTTGAAATAATTGAGATAAAGTTTTAGTCTATCAGAAATGAGTTTTGACATTTTGACAGTTGTCCATCTTTCACTGCACATGCTTATACAGATCATCTGCTATCGGACTTTCCTTCCACAGATTATTTTTACCAAATTATTTAACTGGTCACGTGTCTGTGTTAATTATGAAATTATGGCACACCTTGAGGGACCCAAGATTCAGAATATAGTGTTCCACTCACCGAATGACGAAAAGGAGTCATAAAGGCTTTTCCATGTTAACATAACCTACCGATTGGGCCTGGTGATCCTATCTTCTATCCAGACTATGACTTAAAACATCTAAACTGAAAAAAAAAGCCTGAATGTTACAACTCTTATACAGTAGGACATGACTGGTCACTATTGTATTATAGTAACAAACACTGTTTTGGTTTATAAACTCAGTTTGACCACTGAAAAACCCACAGTAACTGCTACAACATTATCTCCGTATTTAAAGTCATGTTTACGATATGGGCAAAGGGCCTGGATTGTTAGCTGGACCAACATACATGTTCACGTTTCACTGTTCAAGTGGGAGCAGGCAATATGTTTTGAGATTATGTGAAGACATTGCACCACTGTTGCCAAAATAATTTCATGGTTGAATTTGTCAGCATGCAATAAAAATTAATTTAAGAGTGTACAGTAACCAATATAATACAGGTGAAGTGGGACCTTGCTCATTAAATTATAGCATTAACCCCTCTCACCATTAGTATTCAAATCTACATGGAGGGGTGGGGGTGCCATGGTGGTGCATCCAGTAGTGCTGTTGCCTCATAGCACCTGCGTGGTGCAAGAGAATGTGGTTTTGATCCCACTCTGTCTGTGGAGTTTGTATATTTTTCCTGTATCTGCTTGGGTTTCCTCCCAAAGTCAAGCAGTTCTTTTAAATTTGTGACTCTAAATTGTAGAATTTAGCCTCACACACAGTGCTTCCCAGATTGGTTCCAGTTCATCATGACCCAGCTCAGGATAAGCAGTTACTGAATCTGAATGAATAAAGGGGTGGTTTATGGTACAATTTCCCAAGTTAAATCGAGACCTAATAAAACTGGAGGAGTGGATGTTCATATAAGTAAAATACTGGAATGGCAATGCGTTCCATAATTAATCAACTTTGATAAAATTTTGAATATTGAACTGTTAAATCTTTGTCTACATTTATGAAGGATCTTAAAACTCATTTCTTCCGAACTCACTTCACCCATGATCTCTTAAGTTCATGTAAGGTATACGTGTTCACAATCATACTCGAATCAATCCTTTACAGAGCAACTCCTGCAATGTAACGTAAATCTTTATATGTATGTAAAAAAAAAAAAATTACTGGGAAAGTGATTAGGAATCATTGATGTTCTGGTAAAGTTTTATGCAGCTACTTGTGTGATGAACGTCGGTGCATATGGTGAAGGAAACTACCTGTATTTAAGAGTCACACATCTGCAGCTATGTCTCTTTCTCCTAATGTAATGCACAAATTGTATTTTCTATGAGATGTACGTTGCTTTGGAGAAAAGCGTCTGCAGAATAAATGTAAATGTATATACAGTATGTTATTAAGATGAGGTGACTTAATGTAAATGCACGCATATTTTAGTTAATGCATCAGGCAATCCTACTGCCTCAAATTTTCTGTGCTGTAGGTTCAGACATGGGTTCGAATCTGCTTCAGTCCCTGTGGAGTTGGTATGGTCTCCCTGTGTTTACCTGTTTCCTTGGGGTGCCATGGTTTCCTCCCACAGTCCAGAGGTATGTGAATTGGTGACTGGTGGTTCTAAATTTCCTCTGGTGGGCATGTTTCTGTGTGTGTGTGTGTGTGTGTGTGTGTGTGTGTCTGCACTAGGATGTCCAGGGTATACAGCCTCATGCCCTGTACTTCCAAAGAGGTGTCTGACAAGCATTGGACAAGTGGTTATTGATGATGGATGGATGGATGGATGGATGGATGGATGGATATTTTAATTCCCACGTAATTTCCACGTGACTCCATTTACGAATATATTTGTTTCTCAGCATTATGTGAATGAACCCTTTGCACAAATCTCTCGACAGCAGCTGTGAGAGGAATTGTGAGTTAGTGCAAGAAAACCTCACCCTCCCTGCATAAAGTCATCGGATGACCGCGCGTGCTTGTGGGCGGAGCGCCTGGTCTTCGATCACGTGTCCAGTGAAAGCCGTTCAACCGTTACACAGGATACCAGTTCCAATCGATGAATAAACGGATTTCAAATCAAAATGTTGTCAGCATGCAAAGTTCCCGAACGACGTGTTACAGTTCATTTTGCATCCGCAAACGTCCGCTTAAGTTCTAACTGACCTTATAAACGTCCAAAGGTTGTAATTTGGTGAAACAAAAGTTTGACATCATATCAGCTTCTTCATTATTGTTTTTGTTATTGATAATAATAATAATAATAATAATAATAATAATAATAATATTTAAAAATTTCTGGTCAGTCTTAAAAAGTAAAATGCATGTCCGTTCGGGTGATTTCAATTTGAATGTTGCATGCGAAATGAACACACCTAAGGAACATTAACATAGAGAGTGCACAGTTCAGCTCTATACGAGGAATCCGACGGCTCCAGGTTCGATTCCCTCTGTTACCGCAATCAACCCTGTATAGGTCTGGTAAGAATACCTTTCTGCAGAAACGATTAAATTATTTAGATACTGTCTGTTTATCTAAGTGGCCTTGGACTAAAGTGTCATCTGAATTTAGAACATTGATCATTTTATAAGAGCGGTTGGTCCAGCAACATGACACGGCAATTTCACTACATGCTCTGGGCCGATGTGTAAAAGACACACTGTACTTGGTCACATTTTACAGTAAATAACTGTCCTCCGGACTAACATCCGGTAGCCCACACGACACGGTGCATTTTTGCCTAATGTTGTTGTTTATTAATCGAGTAATTATGGTTTAGGTGTATGACGTCATGATCGTTTGCCACACCAAAATGACATCATTAGAGCAATCCTGGGAAACTGGGGGATTTAATATCTTGCAATTGCTGTTTTTTCATGCTCTTGCCGACCACAGTCTCCATCACCAGTACAGATTACAGTAATTCCATCGTATTAATAGCGACACATTACGTCTTAAATAGGGCTCCTGTGTCGCTGTATTATTTTTCAGATATACAAGTACATAAGGAAATATGACTTCAGTTAACGGTACTGTTGAAATTGTTTCAGTGAGGTGCAGCAAAATCCGTTAGTTTCGCATGTGTAGGAATAACGGAGAAACCACGAATGAGCATATACAAAAGAAATATGAAATATGGCGTTACTGGCTGCTTATGACAGTGTTCCTGAAGCATCGGAACCGCTACAGTGTTCGAGTAGATAACGCGATCAGCGCTCTCCATGGTGCTGGACTCAGCCGGAGCTGGACTCAGACGGAGCGCCGGGCGCTGTGCGCGCGCGCGCGTATATGTTTGTGTTTATTGGGGGGCTATGACAGACAGCACAAAAAGAATGAAAAAAAACGTAATCACTGGGCATGAGTACTGGCTTGACAAGACTGTATCAGTTAATTCACCCGGTCGGCTTCCCTAATCAATGTATCATTGGCAGGATTGAATACCACAAACAACGAAATAAAACATTCTTCTTATTATTTCTACTTATTCCCACCGCAGTGGCAGATTCGCACCGAGAGACACGGGAGGCGGTGGGAGTCCAGAAGCACGGCACGTTAATGCGGGAGCGCACGCGTTTTTTTTTCCCGATAAATTACGTCAGATCCACGGGCATCACCGTAGCCAAGGCCAGTGCGGTGTACCACAGCATGCAGCCCCGACCTGCGACCCGCACGCGAGTCACACACACCTCTCGCGCCGCTGAGCACAACACATATAATACAGTACATTACCTTTCATCCAGTCCAGAACTTGCTTGGGTGTCCACTTACTTATAGGTTCCATTACCAGTGCCATAATCTTCTCAGATAACTGCAGAGCGAACGTCGCGACTCTCAGTTAACAGCGCCAAATAACGATAATAATAATAATACACTATAATTAAAAAATGTCATGTATGCCGAAAGCGGTGCCAAAATGGACACGGTACTTCAAAGCATGGCTGGTTGTGGAGTCCGTGCAAGGGGATGCGGCGGTGCAGTCCACGCGCGCGCGCACTCACACGCGCACGCACAGCTCTCTCATACACACACACGCGCGCGCGCGCGAACACACGCGCTTTCTCTCCAGTCTCTCTCGTGCGCTGCTCACTCCTCACCACTACCCCCAAGCAGCTCTGGCCGATATCTCCCCGTGATACAGTGAAGGAGCGCCTCCCATCCTCCCCCTCCCGCTCCCCCAAGCCGCGGCCGCCGCAACATTATCACCACGCACTACGGGCGGGAGACAGCTCAACGCGAAGCAACATGCAGAAGTTACTCTGTTTCACCCTGTTTCAGGCTAAATGCCTTAACCTAGGGCGCTACAGCAGAAGTAGGGATTCTATCTTGCAGGTGGTAAAGCTACAGCCGTAACCACTGCGCCACCTGCTGTTTACAAAATTAGGACCCATAAATCATTATAGCGCTAACCAAGAAGCTTTTTGCGAAAAACAAGATTACAAAGCAAACGAATAACTCTGAAATTTTTTTATTAAATGATTTTATTACAGTTATTAAGTTTGGAAAAGTTGATTTTCTTTTTTTTTGCCCGATGTTACAATGTACATTATATTTAATTGTTTAGGAAAGATTTACAAGGACAAGCTGAAAAACCTCCGCAATACTTAACTTACACGTCTGAAAGTTTTGACTTTATATTCTGAAGGTTCTGAAGGTTACCGTTTTGAATTCCATGTCTGCTGTACAGTAAAGCATCTTGAACTGCTACAGCAAGAAAACCGTGCTACATCATGGAGTAAATCACTGGAAAGTTGTTCGTCTGGCATACATGGTAGCATGAGCAATGCTCATTGTTTTAACTTAAATCACTTACTATATGGTAAATGATGCATATACAACATGCATGTGGTATTTTTAACAAGTCTGAACAAGAAATTTCATTACATAAATTAATTCTGATTCGGTCTGAGTTAAATTAATTTCATATCGTTTGTATTAAAAAAGAACTAATAAAAACACTGATTCTTCAACTAATGTGGGGTATGTCTGCATTTTCAAAAAACCGTAACTCCCTACGTTCATAACACGAGGAGTAGTAGCGAGGCATTCCGACAGAAAAAAAGACTCTTCTGGGGATTTCACTGTTAGATTGCTCGGAACCTAAAGCAGATGTTGGATATTGTTCCTAAATATGGAGTCGTTGCCATCACTTCACAGTTACATTCTGTTGGATATAGCATATTGCTGATACCTCTCAACTGACAGCATAAAATGACAACAGCTGTTATTTTACCTTTACATACGAAGAGAAAGCGCGCTTCAAACAAGTGACAGCGACCCCTGCTGTTAAAAGCAATGTTCATTTTATGACGTCATGCTTACGCGTTTATGTTTTTCTGCACATAGCTCTTTTATCCATCCATCCATCCATCCATCCATCCATTAATTTTCAACAACCGTTCATCTTTTTAATTTTTGCTAATTAGACACACTGACTTCAGAGTTTACTTGGAGTTGTAATTGCTGCAGGGGGCGGTGGTGACGCAGTGGGTTGGACCGGGTCCTGCTCTCTAGTGGGTCTGGGGTTCGAGTCCTGCTTAGGTTGCCTTGTGGCGGACTGGCGTCCCGTTCTGGGTGTGCCCCTTATGCCCTGCGTTACCGGGTAGGCTCCGGTTCCCTGCAACCCCTGTATGGGATGAGCGGTTCAGAAAGTGTGTGTTTGTAATTGCTGCACTCAGTATAAAAGGATTTTTTACATTTTTTGGGGAGGTGTGGTGGTGCAGCAGGTTTGGCTGGTGCCCGCTGTGTGGCGGGTCTGGAGTTCGAGTCCTGCTTGAGGTGCCCTGCGATGGACTGGCGTCCCATCCAGGGTGTTTCCCATCTCCCTTCAGCCTTGCACATTGTGTTTTCAGAATAGGCTCTGGCTCACTGCGACCCTGCTCAGGACAAGCAGTTGTTGACATTGGCTGGCTTTCTCTTTCTTTCATTTCTAAATTCAAAGCATATGTAGCTGGAAGTTCAAGTATGTAAAGTTGGTATTCAGAGATGCAATACATCAGCGGCACAACACCTTGTCAGGCATGAGGGTGAACCAATAAATATCAGCAATACTATTCAGTTGAGTTGTCTTCTTTGTTTGTATCAGTTTTTCTTGCTGTATGCCTGTGTTAAAGCGTTCTGTGTCACTGTGTGAGAAGAGTGCTCTATAAAAATAAAAATAAATACGCACACACGTTCAGAGCCGCTTGTCCTATACGGGGTCACGGGGAACCGGAGCCTAACCCGGCAACACAGGGCATAAGGCCGGAGGGGACACACCCAGGACGGGACGCCAGTCCGTCACAAGACACCCCAAGCGGGACTTGAACCCCAGACCCACCAGAAAGCAGGACCCGGTCCAACCCACTGCGCCACCGCGTCCCCTCTAAAAATAAATAAATAAAATAAATAAAGTTATAGACAAACAGGTGGTGCAGTGGGTTGGACCGGGTCCTGCTCTCTGGTGGGTCTGGGGTTCGAGTCCCGCTTGGGGTGCCTTGCGACGGACTGGCGTCCCGTCCTGGGTGTGTCCCCTCCCCCTCCGGCCTTACGCCCTGCGTTGTCGGGTTGGGGTCCAGTTTGCCGTGACCCTGCTTGGGACAAGCGGTTTCAGACAGTGTGTGTGTGTAGCTCAGTGAACATCAGGAGTGGTGCCCCATCCTAGCAGTGTTCAGGAGGTCTGCAAATGGCTAAGAAGTCTCATCACATGGCTTATTGTTTTGGGAACATCAGTAAAACATGATTCAACAAATAAGAAATCTAGTACATGTTTTTTCATTTATAACTACAGACATTGCTGCCCTACCATCCCAATGATGAATATGCTATTTTGAAATACTCCTGCAATGTAACGTAAATTTTTATATGTATCTCAAAAAAAAAAAAAAACTAAGAAGGTGATTACGAATCATTGATATTCGGGTAAAGTTTCATGCAGCTACTTGTGTGATGAACGTCGGTGCATATGGTTATGGAAACAAATTAACTGTACTTAAGAGTCACACATCGGCAGCTATGTCTCTTTCTCCTAAGGGAATGCACAAATTGTATTTTCTATAAGTTGTATGTCGCTTGGAGAAAAGCATCTGCTGAATATATAAATGTATGTAAATGTAAATATTACACTTTTTTCTTTTTAAATCATATGAAAAAGAGAACAGAAAACTATAAACAATTAAATTTTATTTATAGATGGTTGATGAAAGATGGTTTATAGTTACTGAGATGGTTTATTAATTCCTGAAAGAATGTTAAGGTAGGTGAGTGCCACTGACTCAGCGTTGACTCTTGGCAATTGCTCCTGTGGTCTTTCCGATAAGGGAATGTACACAATTGGTTTACCATAGCCTTCTTCTGTGAAGCAAACCCACACAAACACAAGGAGAACACACAAACTCCACTTAGCCAGACCCAAACCGACTGCCAAGGAGCTGTGAGGCACCAGTGCTAATTGCTGTGCCACCATACCACTGAACAACACAGCACACTAAACACAGACTCAATTAAATAAAACACATTAAGAAGTTTGCTACTGTGAAGATAATACAGAGCTGTATGTAAATAAGAAACACTCACACACTTCCAGAACCACTTGTCCCATACAGGGTCACAGGGAACCAGAGCCTACCCAGTAACACAGAGCACAAGGCCAGAGGGGGAGGGGACACACCCAGGACAGGACACTAGTCCATCGCAAGGCACCCCAAGCAGGACTCGAACCCCAGACCCACCAGAAAGCAGGACCGCGGTCCAACCCACTGCGCCACCGCACCTCCCATAAGTAAGAAACAATCTGTGGAAATACAGTTTATGGCACAGACATAATTTGGAGATAAGTGTCTGCTAAATTAATAAATGTAAATAAATAAACAATAAACCTAGGTGGTGGACAAACAGAACCTCAAAGGGCACTTTTGCATAAGCCCCTCTTGTGGAGCCCTTTCTAGACAGCTGTGTAATATCCAAAGAGCTGTGATGTACCAGAGTCCTGGAAGACGAGCAGATTAATCTGCACGGTTCCTTAACGACACAGTAACAAGTCCCACTGAAGAAAACCACTGCTCCTCATAGTTCCCCACCGCAGCAGGAACTCTAGGTGCAGAGAATGGGATTGGGGGGAAAACAAAACACAGTAGATTAACCTTCTGCCTTGTATCACTCTGTAATTGCCAGAACTTCCTTCAAACTGAATCCAACTCCTCGAGTTGTAGAACTCTTAGGACCCCACCATGTGTGCCAGCACACAGTTATTTCAAACACAAAACAAAAGACAAGCTGTCGGGTTAAATCCCAGTCCTTAATCGTTCAGTGGGCTGTTAACTGCTTGCGTCAGTAACTCTGCAAATGGACATTGCCACAGGAATAGTGTTTCCAGTTTGAGGGTAGCATTCCACACAGGGCTCCTTCACTCTTCACAGGCAGCATGTCAATAACTCATGTAAAACTGAGCAAAGTTTCTTTTGTTTGGTTATTATTTGCTGTGTATTGTACTTTTGTAATCTTTTTTCTTTTTTTTTTCCAGCAGGAACTTTTTTCTTTCTTCAGCTTCACCTCATCCCTGAGGCAGTTCTGCATGGTGTGATGGCCACGAGCTGCAATACATCTGAATGTTTTTTGTTGTTTTTTTTTTTTTTGTCAACAAAACATACTTAACCTTTTGATGGGCCTTAATCACTTTTATTAGAAAGGTAAATAAAAACAAACAAAAAAAAAATCAACCTTTGAAAAATGCTCACTCCTCCTTGGCTTTTATTATCATAAAAAGACACAGCCTGAACATGTTTCTGTTTGAATTTGACCTGTTGATAGAAATCTTGTGTTTAACCACACACACACACACGCATTGTCTGAAGCCGCTTGTCCCCTGCGGGGTCGCGGGGAGCCGGAGCCTAACCCGGCAACACAGGGTGTAGGGCTGGATGGGGAGGGAACACACCCAGGATGGGATGCCAGTCTGTTGCAAGGCACCCCAAGCAGGACTCGAACCCCAGACCCACCAGAGAGCAGGACCCGGTCCAATCCATTGCACCACTGCGCCACCGCACCCTCCCTCTGTTTAACCATTTGATCCAAATTTGCTTGACTTTCTAAGGTTAAATTCATGAGGTCACCCTGTCAGATATTGTGTATTGCTTAGCAATATGAAGACAGAACAGCTACCCCCAAGGTGATCCCAGATGTTGAAATCCCCAATATTCACCAGAGGCACCACCTGTGATTCATATGATTCATATACATTGATACATTCATTGGGTTATGTGATTCATAACCCAATGAACCTGTTTTCAGTTAACCTCACCACCAGTCCACAGCCCTATAAAGGGGGTAAAGGCACATCACAAGTTTCTGGATTCTTGATCAGGTCTGGACTCCAGTTATGTAGTTATTTGTGTTCCTTGGCCTGGTATGCTTCCAGTGTGTTTCTGTTATTCCTGAGCTACTGTAATGTCTACCAGTTGTTTATGAGCCTGCCCAGGTTCTGTGTACCACACCATTGCTGTTGCATGCATGGAATTAAAACAGACAACAGTGTCTTACACCATGTCTTCTGGGTCACTCATGCACTTTCTCTCTGGGTTTGCACTGTGGAATTGTATGTATGCTCTGCTGTTGAGCTCATTGCACTTTGTGTCCAGACATTGGTTCTGAAACAGTTGTTGAAACACAGCTCAAGTGAGGGGATATATAAGATTAGAAAAACTGTTTAATTGCTATAATATTATAATTATAATTTACATGCCACTTTCCCAACAAGTTCTAACAACTGCTGTCAAGTACATTTACATTTATTCGGCTCTCAGATGCTTTTCTCCAAAGTTATGCACATTTAAAAAATAGTGTTATATCAAGAGAAGGTGATCTAGATGCAGGTCCAGGACTCTTGAGTAGAGTCAATTTGTCATACCACCCTATGAATCGGTGTTCTTTACATGAGTAACTGAATATAGGCTTTTTGTATTGCTTGTACTTGTATAGTAAGCACTTGGATCAAGGGGGATGAGAGTTCTAAAGAGATGAGTGTTGAGAGTGATTCAGCATTTCTGAGGGACAGACACAGAACTGACAACCTTTTAATTTTGGGTATATTTTGCATGGGACCACCAAGAGGGCACAGGTGGAGGAGCATAACAGGCTGGTGGGTTGTGATCAGGTCTTGTAAATATCGGGGAGCAAATCCGTTAATGGTTTTGTAGGCCATAACCAGAGCCTTGAATTTGATCAGGGTAGTTAGAGGCAGCCAGTGCAGAAAGACAAGTAGGTCAAACATGACAAACACGAACACACACACACACACACACACACACATTTTCAGAACCGCTTGTCCCTTACGGGGTCACGGGGAACCGGAGCCTACCCGGCAACACAGGGCGTAAGGCCGGAGGGGGAAGGGGACACACCCAGGACGGGACGCCAGTCCGCCACAAGGCACCCCAAGCGGGACTCGAACCCCAGACCCACCGGAGAGCAGGACTGCAGTCCAACCCACTGCGCCACCGCACCTCCTAAACACGAACAAACTAATTAATTCATTTTTTCAGAACAAGTTGCGGTATTTGATCTATGTATGTAGTAAATTGGGTTAAATATCATATCATATTCCATAGTACTACAGCAGTTACAGGGAATGGTGCTTGAACCATCAATTATCATTTTGCAAATGCACAATTATAAACTGAATACAACATATTGCATGAAAAAAGGTCAAAAGGATTTGAAGATATGTGGGACTTTTCCAGGAACAACTCAACCAACTATATAAGTGAGCTGTTTTTTTGTACAGGGAAAGGCTTATGTGCTTGAAAAATGGCAACTACAGCTTCCATTAATGTCTGCAGAGTACAGGGAAAAGGAATTTAAAATGAGAACAGGTTTCCGATATTATTTATTTGACTATAAACCTGGAATATGCGATGAATAGGACTATTTCCCTCTTTTATGAACAGCAGTGGGTCACAACAAAATAGGAATAGAAAAGGTACACCCAGAAATTACAAAGGTCCATAGACATAAAACACATAGCCTTATCTAATAAGTTTCAGAAAGGTGTGAAGACATTCCAGAATTCCTTTGAATGGTCATGCAGATTAAATGTTTAAATTTCTTCCACAACAAAAAATGAACTGGTCATCCACATAGAGACAGAACATGTTATGTGGACTGAAACATCTTTCCATCCATTTTCAATAACTGCTTGCCCTGATCAGGGTCACAGTTGTTGAAATGTGCTGCTTGCATTGTTCCCAAACAAGACACATTTGCCTCTTACTTAAATAACGGAATAATTCATTTCTACTGATAAGCAATTAAACGTGACATTTTCTGGATACAAAAATCACTTTGTGCAGGGCTCATTGGCCAGGCTGTGAACCCATTGTGAAAATGACATCTAAAGAGCATACTATAGCAGAGATACACACACACACACACACACACACACATTTTCTGAACCGCTTGTCCCATACGGGGAACTGGAGCCTAGCCCGGCAACACAGGGCATGGGAGGGGACACACCCAGGACGGGACATCAGTCTGTCACAAGGTACCCCAAGTGGGATTCAAACCCCAGACCCACTGGAGAGTAGGACCTGGTCCAACCCACTGCGCCACCACATCCCCCTATTATAGCAGAGATAAAGTGATCCAAATACATAAGATAGGAGAAGGGTACAATAAAAATATTAAAGTGCTTGAATGTCCAGTGAGCACTTTTTGATCCAGCATCAGAAAGTGAAAGGTGTATCTCACCATTCATTCACTGTGCGAAGAAGGATGTCCATCAAAACATAGTGCCCAAGGAAGACATAAGGGAAGCAACAAAGATACCAGCCACCACTTTAAATGAACTACAGAAGTCAGTTGCTGAAACTAGGGTACATGTGCGTGTGTCACCAATATCAAGAGCTTCCTATAACACCGGCTTATTTGGGGAGCAAGAAAGAAGCAATGACTCAAGAATATCCATAAAAAAGTACCTCTGGAGTTCACCACACTGCATGAGAGGGACCCAGCTAGGATGTGGAAAAAGATGTTGTGGTCAGATGAAACCAAGAACTTTTCAGCCAAAATTCAAAGTCCAATCCAAACACTGACCATGCCTCAAAAATACCATTCCTACAGTGAAGTATGGTGATGGCAGCATAATGATATGGAGATGCTTTTCATCTGCAGGGACTAGCAATTTTGCTAAGACTGATGAAATAATGGATAAAAGTAAACAAAGGGAGATAGTGGAAGAAAACCTGTTCCAAATGGGTCCGAAATCAACGTTTGGAAGAAGGTTCAGGAAGGTTCAGAAAGTTCCTACCAGCAACACAACATTGAAGTGGGTCAAAAACAATAATGTGAATGTCACACAATGGCCTAGTCAAAGTCCTGATCTCAACCCCACTGAGAATCTGTGGCACTTTCTGAAAATTGTAGACCCTGGTCATCAAGCAATTTCAACCATTTATGATTTTGGAAAGATGAGAATATTACTACAACATTACTGCATATAAATGAGTTAAAGTAGTGAAGGAGAAAAAAATGATACTTTGTTAGACAAGACGGCTATAAAAGCAGTTTTCCCACTAGGATAAACATGCAACTTCACTTTTACAGCATCTTTTTATGTTGAATTATGCTGTGATGCGTCAGAAGTAACTATGCCTAAAAATAAACAGGGTTGCTTTTTAACTGAATTCAGGAGACACTAGCTGCCTCATGCTAAAAAATGTACATTTCAACCTACCAGGTGGTAGTTTCACAGAACATTCAGACATAAATTTTCTGTGTTTTATAACAACATATGGGATCACTCAAAATACAACTATCACTATTCACAAAACAATAAGACACAAAAATCATGAAAATTAATAAATCAACAACTGTGCAAGTAGGAATGTACAGATTTTATTTGTAAATTCAGAGTTTGACCCTGACACATTTGAAATTTCATACATAAAATATGACCTACTACACAACCAATTTCTTGTAACTGCAAGAAGGCAGCATAAGTCAAATCACCACTTCTAAAAGATTTTCAAAACAAGAACTTTTTAAAGTTGTAAAAACACGTTAGATTAAAAACATGCAGAGGAATATAATCACAAAATCACAGAATATATTCACAGTTCAGCAATCATAACAGTCAATAGTCGAGTGTGACTATTTTCTACCGTACATTGTATTTGTATGTATATTGTAACTGAATGCCCTTCTTAGCCCATTATTAGTTCCGTTCATACTATTCAGAATGTACTCCGCATTCTTTGCTTATTAGCTACATGGACGATTTTTTTTTTTTATATACTACAAGTAAATACCAGAAGACACTGTAATTTAAGGGTGTTGGGACGAAGAGCGAGGTTATATTTAAGGCTATGTCTAGGGCTGAGAGGGATTCTCCGAGGGCTGACCTCCCCTCGCGCGGGCAGCCCGTCCCCCTATTCCAGACCACAAAGTCAGCGATGGGCGGGACGACAGTGCTCACTTTTCACTGAGCCGCAACTGTCATAGCCCTGATCTTGCGCTCCCATTGGCTCCTGTCTGCTCCTACGTCACGATCATGATTAGAATTGATGATCGGACGTTTTGATTTCATTGTCTGGCGGAGGGGAAGTCGGGAAGAAATCTGCTGAATTCGGCCGTTCGTTTGATTTGTCAACAAAGAAGGTACAGAACGAAATCAATTACTTTGTCGCGTTCTTGGTTTTAGACCGAGAGCTCAGCGCGCTTTCTGGAACGGCCCGGTCCATCGCGCGGCGCAAAGTGGACGTAGGCAGCCACAAGGTATTTAACGAAGAAAGTTCAGCTGGCCGCACACAAACGGGCGGCCTCTCGGGCCTCTGGGCCTCGCCGCCGGGTCCTGCGTGGGTGCCTCTTGGTTCCTCTTTTGTTTCTGCGACGTTCAGTTGGTGAAGGGAAAGTTACCGCGCTGTTTTAGCTGCTCTGTCTTTCTAATCCGGGAGCCAGCTCGTCCTTGCGGCGGGCAGATAGCAAGTGTCTGCGGCGTGGTAGCCGTCAACGCTCATTTTCACGCTGACGCGCGGTGTGATACGGCACCGTGCAGCGCGGTGCGGTGTGCTATGGTGTCTCGCGGAGCGGCCATGCGCAGTGCGCCCATGCGCGCGGAGGGAGAGGTACAGTGCAGTGCTGTATAACCCTCACAGCGCCGCTCTCCTCCAGCGAAAACACACACACACACACACACACACTGTGACATACACACAAGTAACACGATCATATCTCGTTTACTGAGTCTCAGTACAAAACAGTGTCATTTATGTGTACAACATTTTTTTTTTTTTTTTACGTGTACGCCTGTTTGTTTGGGCTTGAATGGAATTTTGTCTTTGTAGAACAATAGGTTAGCCGCCTAGCTTCAGAGCTCCACTGCGTTCTGAAGTACCAAACACATCATTTTCGGGAACTTAGGTTCCTTGAATTAATCGTCCTAGTTAAATGTGGCTCCTCCTGTCATTCAATATTGTGTTTTAAAAGCTCGGAGTTTGGTCAGTGTCATTAGACAATAGTACAATATATTTAACATGGCCAGAGGTGGAACAAAAACATCTGCACACAGTTTGAAATGTGACTTGTGCTTTAGATTTAATTTAATAGGGTTATCTGCTATGGCCCCGGCCGTGTTCATCATGGATTACAGTAGTTCAAGTTGCTTCATAAAACAGTTTTGCCACTTTTCAGGTACTTCATTTGGAATGATAAGTTACAGATTCATTCAGGCTGCCTAATTTCTGTAAATAATCTGTTGTTGTGACAGTTACTGATTAAATAATTAATTTATAAAACGGTGAAAGAAGCAATTTCACGTAAAAAATATTTGAACACAGGAAAAAAAACAGTGTAATGATGGGTCCCAGTAAAGGTTCTATATGTGTGTCTGTGAATAAAATCTAAAGATGATCTGCAGGATCAAAATTCTGCATTTTGTTGTGTATTAAATATTGGAAAATATTAGGCACAGTTTCGGGGTTCATCTTCCTGCTGGAAGTACACATTTCCTTGGATTATTATTATTATTATTATTATTATTATTATTACTACTACTATTATTACTGTTAACCTTTATTTAGCTGGCACCTTTGTTCAAGGTGACTTACAGTATTAACTTCACAATGATTTACCCATTTATGCAACAGTGTGTTTTATATTGCTTTGTTTCAAGGTAAATATCTTGTTCATAGGGTACAACAGCATGACATGAGATTCAAACTGGAGACCTTGGGATTGTAAGAAAACAGCTAAACAGGTTTACAATTGCATCAGTTCAGTTACATGATGTTTCCAATGGTGAACATTGTTATATTATTTACAGTGATTTACCTGTTTATATAGCATGGTAATTTTTACTGTGTCAGTTCAGGGTAAGTGCCTTGATCAATAATACTAAAACAGCAGGTAAGATTTGAATCTGCGCTCTTCAGGTCTAAAGGCAGCAGCTCTACTCAGTGCACAACCTGCTGCCAAATTATAGCGTCTCAGAAGTCAGTCAAAAGTATTTTGCTGTTCCAATTACAGTTAACCAAACAGCATGTGATTTTCAATATTTTGTCATGCCAGGCACACAGTATTTCATGGCAAATGTGCTTTTAAAACATTTACACACACACACACACACACACACACACACACACACACAGAGAGAGAGAGTCTGAAACCGCTTGTCCTGAGCGGGGTCGCGGCAAGCCGGAGCCCAACCTGGCAACACAGGGCATAAGGTTGGAGGGGGCACACCCAGGACGGGACGCCGGTCTGTTGCAAGGCACCCCAAGTGGGACTTGGACCCACCAGAGAGCAGGCACAGGCCAGACCTGCTGCGCCACTGTGCCCCCTTAAAACATGTACATTAAATTTATTCACTTAACTGACACATTTCTCCAAAGCCACTTACAGTATTAAGGTTCCAATTATTTACTCATTTATACAGCTGGGTAATTTATTTTTTTAGCTGGCGCAATTTAGGGTAAGTACCTTGCTAAAGGGCACTACAGCCAGAGGTGGGATCAAACCTGTGAATCCAAAGGCAGTAGTGCTAACCTCTGTGCTACCAGCTGTCCCTGTTTTTAAAGATGTGAATATTTTTGCTTTTCACATTGTTTGGCTGTTGAAAAGTCAGTGATGAGGTACATTCCATTTACATTTATTCATTTGATGCTTTTCTCAAAAGTGATTTAAATGTTAAGCTACCTACACTGATTTAACCATTCATACAGCAGAGTAATGTTACCAGAGCAATTGAGGGCAAATACCTCAATCAGAGAGGCTGCATTCAATCTTGGAACCTCTAAGTCTATAGGCAGCAGCTCCAACAACTTCTCCACCTGCTGTAGTTGTTTTTTAGTCACAGTCTCTGTCTTCCTCAGCTCCCCAGTGTGCTGGTACGACAGAGGCGTCCAGACGGACACAGCTGTAGCTTGGGGAATGCTTAATGCCCTGGGACGATCCACTGGGCCAAGGGTCCCTGTCCCTGAACTGCAGCTCTGACGCACGTGGAGCAGCAGCAAGAGCAGAGTCACGCTCTCCTGCCACAAAAAGAAGCCAGCATTGCATGCACCTGCATGATGGTCGACATGCCAGCGCTCCACTGATCACACAGACAGACTTTCCTGGGGTGTCACCTAGCACACCCCTCACTCTCCCTCTGGCAGCATGGACGCGTGGCCTGAGAAAAGGACCGTCCAGACGGTAAGCATTTCACCCAGAGGGCTGTGGTAAGCTGTCATGGTATGGTATAAGTGAAGTAAAATGGATTTTTTGATGAAGTTCATGCTTAAAGGAACTTGATGGCTGACAGAGGCCATGTGATGCCTGCAAATGGAGTGTGACTGTGCTTCTGCCTCACAGATGAACCTGCGCTCCGTCTTTACACCCGAGCAGCAGCGCATCCTGGAGCGCTACTATGATAACGGCATGACCAACCAGAGTAAGAGCTGCTTCCAGCTCATACTGCAGTGTGCCCAGGAGACCAAGCTGGACTTCAGCGTGGTCCGGGTACGATGTCGAGCACCTTGTAGGCAGCACTACCATCAAACAGTATGCTCCAGTCCTATGTGTAATGTTGCCTGTCTGGCAGCACAGTGTCCGATTTGGTATGTGAAGATCAGCCAACGTCCTCCTCCTTCCACTGGCTGAAAGCCTGTAGAGTGTTATTTTCTCACTTTGTGTTTTGTTGAATACAGCACTTCACAGGGCCATTTGTGGGCAAACTAGGGCACAGCACACAATAACACAGCTCAGATGTCCTTGCTCTTCCTCAACAGACGTGGGTGGGCAACAAAAGGCGGAAGTTGGCATCCAAGGCTGATCAGAATGGAGGCGCAACGCAGGGCCCAGGCAGCCACACCTTAGCAGGGGCTGTTGGGGGTTCGGTGGCAGCTGGGGCCATAATGACCCCAGAAATGGCTGCAGCACGTGGCGCACAGCGAGCTGCACACCTCCTCCCTCCCCCTGTCGCTTCTTCTTCATCGTCACCGCTATCGTCCTCCCCGTCTTCCTGCTCTTCCCACAGCAGCGGAAGCGTGAATGCAAATGGCAGCAACAACGACGTCATTGTGACTGGCATCTACTCACTGGCACGCACCTCCAGCCGCCTTGAGCCCTCCATTCAGGCCAGGACCACTGCCAAAGCCTTGCCGCTGCACACGGAGGCTGAAATACCTGCCCAGGTCGGCACCCGTCCTGCTCTGCAAGTAGACACCTCAGTTCTCCACTCCAGGCTGGCAGCCCTCCCTCGCAAAGTGCCCCAGCTCAGCAGCTCTTGTGGGCCGGTGCAGCAGGCTAGGAAGGCCTTCCCCCCTAGTGAGACGCCAGCCATTGCCCGCGCATGGGCTAGGCAGTCTTGGCCTTTTTCCTCACAGGCACACACGCAGCCTACACCCTCTGTCACGACTGCAGTGCACTTGGCTTCCCAGCCTTGTACCAGTGATCCAGGCGTCAGAGTCCAACAGGTCTTTTCCCTGGCCACTCTGGGAAATGGGCAGCACAGGTCTGCACCAGAGAGCAGCCTGCTTCGAGCGCCAGTCAAGACACAGCCATCTGATAGCATGGGGTGCTTTTCCATCGCCATGGAAACTGGGGATGCGGATGACGAGTATGCCAAGGAGGAGGAGCTGGCCAGCATGGGTGCACAGATCCAGATGTGCCCAACGGGTGGCAGCAGCGGAGGTGTGAGCTCAGGGGCCTGTGCCTTGGGAAAAAGTCTCACTTCTGGAAAACCTGTGAGTGCTGATCCCTACGTGGGAAAAGGACACCAGACAACACCCAGCTTGTCTCACTGCCCTCCAAGACAAAGCTCCTTCTTCAGCAGCAGTGCAGGTTCTCGAGGAAGCTACCCAGCGAGGCTTCCCCAGCAGGGCTCCCTGCAGACAGTGTCCACGCTCCAGGTGAGTTAGGACTGCAACCATTCCACTAGAACCATCACAGCCCCTCCTTCTGTTGTTGTTCAGAATTTATATTTAAGTTAACTACATTTACATTTTAGCATTCAGGAAACACTTTTCTTTGAAGCTACATGCAGCTTAGTCAAAATCACACAACAAACAAAGGCCTGGGAACATACACAAGGTTACTGAGCACATACACACACACACACACAGACTGAAACCACTTGTCCTGAGCGTAGCTGCAGTGAGCCAGATCCTTACCTGGCAACACAGGGCATGGGACTAGAGGGGGAGAGGACACACCCAGGACAGGACACCAGTCTGCACCAAGGCACTCCAAGCAGAACTCAAACCCCAGACCTACCAGAGAGCAGGCACAGGCCAAACCCACTGCGCCACCACACCCCCAAGGCTACTGAAGCACAGCTGATTTGTTCAAATCAAAAGTAGCATGTGGTGAAAGGCTAATTTGCAAAGGTTTAAGGACCTCGGAAAGGAAATGGGTCCAAAAGAGATGGGTTTTCAGAGCCCTCTTCAATCCTAGAAGAGATTCGGGAGTTTTAAGGTATAGAGGCACCTCATTCCACCACATCCAAGGTGAAGACTGAGAACTGATGGGTTTTTCATTTAGTTTAACACAGTTTTTTGTTTGTCAACTTTTGTGTGTTGCTCACCTTACGTTATTTAAACAATTCAATGACCCTGTATTTGTGTGTCTCCTCTTTTTCTCCTATGTCAGGCGTCTGGCAGCCTCTCTGCCCCCTGGATTACTAGCAACTCTCGTAAAAGAACGGTAAGGATTGTGTGGTGTTGGCAGCACAGTCAAAGGTCTCCAACAGCTCAGGGGATCTGCAAGTTTGGGTTTCCCAGCTCAGGAGTGGGGTCACCTGACATCTCACTAAAGTCAGTGTCATATTTATTGTGGCATCCAGTAGCTGTATCATTAAAGGCAGACAGTGCTCTGTATCAGTGAAAGAACATGTGAGGATCCAAATGACAGGCAGCCCCGTATGCTACACAGTAGCCAAGGCCCTCAGAAGGATATTAGTGACTGGCCACATGAATGAATGAATCCCCAAAGAGAAATTATGCTGGGTTGCAACATTATCAACATCCGTACAGGGACAAACTTGAAGAAATCATATTTAGGCACAGAGGGGGAGTATGGAAAATTTAAGTAGTATAGAACTGTATGAGAAAAACCTTTTATCTTATAAGTGAGCGTAAGCAGTTTTCAGAAACCATACAGTACAATAACCTATACTACCATGTTTTTTCTGTGTCTGTGCTTTTCTGCATAAGCCAGTGGAGCAGGAACGTGCAAACTTACCTTTTGCAGACAAGTCTGTATGTATGTTTGTACTGATTGCCCAGGAGTTCCTGCTGCTTACTTCACCAGACGGAAAGCCTCTGCTGCTCTGTTTTTCCATTTACTTAAATAGATTCCTCAGGATGCCACAGCACTGGCTGTTGTCGGGCCTCAAAGTGCTTTTGAGCACAGTAAGATCTGATTTTTACGGCATGACTGGCAATTGTGAGAATGCTAATAACCACTGCAGTGGCACAGCTTTTCCTGAGGCAGCGGTAGCTGGAGTGTTTAAACTGCTTTGTGCCTAAGTGATGCCCAGCACTGGAGGTGGACTGTTTTAATGAACACATTAAAATGCTATCTTTCTCTTCCTAAACCAAACAAATGCCAGGCCACAAGATGTCAGGCTGTGAGTGTGTGGCGTGACGGAAGATCCAAATAAGCATGTCGAAATTCGAAGCAGGCAGTGCCTCTTGTGCCATTGACCGCTTTAAAGTGGAATTTCATTTACAGCTTCAAGACAGGACACAGTTCAGTGACAAGGACTTGCGTACCCTGAAGAAGTACTGGGACAACGGCATGACCAGCCTAGGTTCTGTCTGCCGTGAGAAGATCTCAGCCGCTGCTAATGAGCTTGGAGTTGACAGCGAAATCATTAAGGTGTGTGGAGCACTACATGTAGTGGTCTTCACTGGTACCTTCAACACTGAATCCAGAAACTTGGGTTCTGGGATTAGTTCTGATTGGTTTGGGACACCTTACGATTTTCAGTGCTTAAGGTTTAGATATAGCCTCTTCAATACAGAAAAGAAAGATTGGCACAGCAGTGCTTCACAGGTCCTAGGCTATGTGTCTGGATATGGGTTCAGATCTGCCTGGAGTTTGCATGTTCTCACAGTGTTTGTACATTTCTCCCACAGCCTAAAAACGCCTGTTTCAGTTAGTGCAGAAATGTATGCCCATATGTAAGATGAATAAATTGTTAAATAAGTCAGTTGAATAAAAACTACAAAAATATTAGTTGAAGACAGAAATGTTGTATTAAAAAGAAATGGTTTAAAGGAAAACACATTAAAAGGAACATATTAGAAAACTGTTGGTGATGCATTTATGCTAATAAAATTTTCATTTTAATTTTAAAAGAATAAATTAGTAATTTTAAGTAAATTGTTGAATAATCTAAATTACACAATTTATAAAATCCAGAGAATGACAGCATAGACGGTCATTATACTCACTGATTAACTGAAATCCCAGTCAGTTTTTTTTTTTTTTTTTGCTTTTTCTGAAGCACAAAGCAGAAAAATGTTGTTTACCTTCTATTGTTGTGAAAATACATATATTTGCAGTTAATACCAAATGTGTGTAAATAATTAGTATGATCTAAATCCTGACAATCAATCAATGAATGCTGCTGAGTAACTTTTCAGGTCAAGCAAAAAAAAAAAAAAAAACCACACACAAAGGGTTGGTGGACCATGATTGAGGACCACAGAGGAACATTGTTTCGTTCACAAATGTCAACATTTATATTACAACTAGCACAACTCAGTTTTGTCTGTGTTTTAATTTCTTGGGTTGGGTGTACAACTTTGGACAAAACCTCTTTCTATGAAATACCATGGAAATGCTTAGTTAAGTTCCTTTTAGAGCCAGGCATGATTTTTCTCTCATGGATGAGCTGCATTAGCTGATTACACACTAACGTGTCACTTACTCTTTTTGCCAGACCTGGATAGGCAATCGGCGCAGAAAGTACCGGCTCATGGGCATTGAGATTGCGCTCCCAAAGGGAGGCCCCCCTGCCTTTATCGACCATTCATGTGCAGAGTCTCCTCGCTCCCTGACATCTGATGGGGACGAGGTAAAGACCTCCGATCCAGGAGAGGACAGTGAGAGAAACGATGAAGTGTCCATCTGCTTGTCAGAGGGTGAGAACTCGCGAGCTTTTATCATTAATATCCTGTGTATTCCCACTGACCAATTCCCCACAAGTGCAAAAAAATGGGTGAACTGACTGTAGGTAAAGTGTGAAGGTCTGTTAAATAAAGCAGTTTCCCTAACTGCATCTCCAGTATATCTGTGATAAATATGCAGTGTTAGGAAATTGTGAAATAAAACTTTTATGCATAACAGTGCAGAAACACTTTCTCCATTGTAGAGCGTCGTTGTTTTGTTTGTTGTGGAGGATGTGTAGTAATAAGTCTGCCATCCTAATTAATATGTGTATCATGCATAATTGTATTTGATTTGGGAAGAAATTTTGTTGCGATTAATTTGAAGAATTAGCAGTACACAATGAACAAATTGCAAATATACTAGTCTGAAATATAATTATAAAAACATTAAATGTTACAAAATTGGGGGGGTACGGTGGCGCAGTGGGTTGGACCAGGTCCTGCTCTCCAGTGGGTCTGGGGTTCGAGTCCCGCTTGGGGTGCCTTGCGATGGACTGGCGTCCTGTCCTGGGTGTGTCCCCTCCCCCTCCGGCCTTACGCTGTGTGTTGCCGGGTAGGCTCCGGTTCCCCACGACCCCGTATGGGACAAGCGGTTCAGAAAATGTGTGTGTGTGTGTGTGTGTGTGTGTGTGTGTGTGTGTTACAAAATTGGTGTACTTATTTCTATGTTCATTCAAGTGAATTATGAGCAGTTGTAGCAGAACTAACAGCATAGCAAATAAAAAGTAGTATTTAAATAATGTATATTTTTGTGGTGCCTTTTAAAGGGATCAATTGGAGTTTCTCAGAGATCAATTTATTGAGATACAGAATGCTTAAGTCTTGAATAAAGGCCTCCTTTGAGCAAACAAATGGTAATTGACTATTACGTAAAACCTTAGTTAAAAGCTTTATACTGAAAAACACTACAGGAGGTACCTCAGTGAGAATAAGGTATTTTGTGTCTACTTTCGCACATTTCTTAAAGGGGACTTGAGTGTTTGTAATACATTATCGCTAAAAAAAAGGTCTTCAGTATATTATATCAGGCCCAGATTGCTTCAGGTTTCATAGCTACAACTTACATGTGACAGATGTTTATTTTGTCTGTATTTTATTTTGGGTGGTGGAGGAGTTGTTCTTGTTATTTTGGACTTTTCTTTGAGGGATTTGTTTGGTCACGCACTGCCTGTCGGGTTTAGAAGGGTCATGATTCTGTGAGGGATAAACAATGGAGAAGATCCCAGCTCTTGGAATAATCCCTGCTCACATCTGATGGAGCTCAAACAAGAGGATTATGTGGAGGCTGAGGAATGCGATGTTGTTGATCCTGCTCAAACAGAAGCTCTGCCACCGAGGGAGAATCAGTCTGGCACTCAGCTTGCCTCCTCATTGGCTCCATTGTTTACTTCTAAGACCCATTTTCCCAGCAAACTTCTGCTCTGTCTTTTTTCTTAATAAGAATTATACTTTTTGTGATTTCTCTTATGTAATTTCATACACTTGGCTCAATGCAGATGATGGTGTTACAAAACAGCTAATATCACTGTTTTGTATATGGGAACACTTCTTTGTATGAATGATGTCTTACTTTTTCTTATGTATTTTATTGCCTATTGATGAGTTCCAGTAAATTATTAGGTTGTGTGTGTCAGGATGCTTGTAGACTGACAAGGGGGATTAAGAGAGTGCCCTGTGCGACTCTTTGATTCACCGACACTGATGTTCACACAGATGGTGCAAGTGACTCCATTCAGAGGGATGAGGATGAAGACTTGGATGAAGAGACAAACAGCACCTCTCTGGCAGACAATGTGGTATGGATTCAGATCGTCTCCTGTTCTACACAAATAATAGGAAAACTCTAGTGCTTTGGGAGAATTTAATCCAGGGTTTATTTTTGCAAGGACTTTGTTCACACTTGGAACAACCCTAGTGGAAAAACTAAATGACAATAGTGAATTATATGCATCAGCAGAAGTAGGGAAAGGAATTCTACACCTATTGCTATGTAGTCATACTTTTGATTTCTAAATAGTATGAATAGCAATAAGCATAATTGTTTCGTTCTCTCAATTCCTTTACTTGTAAGCCCACTTTTGGACTCATCCACTTTGCTGTTTGTCAAGCTAGATAAAAAATCAGATTTTGATTAAAAAATTACCACAATTTCATTTGTAGCTGGAGCAAAGCAGCTCACGGCTTGTTTGAAGGATTGTTGTAACACACTAGTTTGACGTGTATAACATTATTCAGGCATCAGAACAGGCATTCACACCATGAATAGGTAGTGCACCTTGATATTTCATTTCTCAGTCATGATGGGCCTGTAAGTCTAATTCTAAAAATAGTGAAAAGTGAATTTCCTGAATGATAACAAAGCTGCATTTTTTTTTCATATTTTGAAAAATACTCACTTGCTTTTCAGATTTATTCTCATAAATACTCATATACTATGGACTACATGAAAATTAAGAATTCATAATAAATGAGTGTTCTAAGTGATGTTTAATGTAATATAGAATATTACATAATATATAATGCCACTCTCTTCTTATTACATCTTAATATGATCTTTCATGTTGGCTTGCTTTGCCTACAGAAGATTGAAATAATTGACGATGATGAAGACGAAGAAGATGATGGTGGTATAATTGGCTCAGACATGGAACATTTGCAGAACCTTCTGGAGTTCAAGGTAGAGGGGAACTGTGTGAACAAACCAGTGGTTCTTCTGATAGTAGTTATGGATATAATATTTTCCTACAGAAAAACATAGACCCAAGTAGTATAGGGTTTAGGGTATTGACATAACATTTCCTATCTAGTTCAAGTCCAATCCCTTGACTGAGCAGATCTATTTAATTTCTCCAGCATAATATTTAGCTGATCTCAGATTTTGAGATGTTTAGATCAGACATGTCAAACTCAAGGCCCGCGGGCCACATCCGGCCCGTGATACAATTATATCCGGCCCGCGAGATAATTTCATATGTCTATTATTAATGGCAGGGGGTGCGGTGGCGCAGTGGGTTGGACCACAATCCTGCTCTCCGGTGGGTCTGGGGTTCGAGTCCTGCTTGGGATGCCTTGCGACGGACTGGCGTCCCATCCTGGGTGTGTCCCCTCCCCCTCCGGCCTTCCACCCTGTGTTGCCGGGTAGGCTCCGGTTCCCCGTGACCCCGTATGGGACAAGCGGTTCCGAAAATGTGTGTGTGTGTGTGCGTGTGTGTGTGTGTGTGTGTGTGTGTGTGTGTGTGCGTGTGTGTGTGTGTTATTAATGGCCCACCGGTAAATCGCACTCACACCACTCATACTACAAATCCCACAATGCATTGCAACATCTGCTGTGCAGCAAAGAGCTGTGAGCGCCAGCCCCTTCTCCCTGCTGCTTTAATGACACACTCATCAGTGGTCAGCGGTGAATGCATGGGTCAGCACCTATACTGTGACATTTAAGATAGCCACCCCCCAAAAAATGGCCAAACGAAAAGTGGACTTTAAAAACAGGGGCTTTCAAAACAGGTGGGAGGCAGAGTACCTGTTTGTTGCAACCTCTGTGCCTTACTGGCGGAGCTAATGTGGCTGTAATTAAAGAATATAACATAAGACAGCACTATGAGACGAAACATAGGACAAGTACAAAAACCTGGACACACAGCAGAAGCGACAGAACGTAGAAGAGTTTAAAAAGAGTCTGATGTCACGGCAGAATATGTTCACAAAAGCAAAATCACAAAGTGAAGCTGCTGTGAAAGCTAGTTTTATAGTGGCAGAAGAGATAGCCAAATCAGCCCAGCCATTTACTGAGGGGGAGTTTTTGAAGCGCTGCATGATTAAAGTGTGAGACGTCTTGTGTCCAGGCAAAAAGCAAGCATTTTTAAATGTAAGCCTAAGCAGAAATACTGTTGCTGATTGGATATGTGAGCTTGCCACTGATTTACAAGCACAATTGATGGAAAAGGGAAAAGACTTCATTGCATATTCCCTTGCTGTGGATGAGAGCACTGACATGACTGACACTGCACATCTGACAATCTTCATCCGTGGAGCGGACTCCAGTTTATGCGTTACAGAGGAACTTTTGGGTATTAAATCAATGCATGGCACTACCACGGGAAAATACATATTTGAAGAAGTATCTAAATGTGTAAATGACATGAAACTGCCCTGGGACAAACTTATGGGACTGACGACAGCTGGAGCACCTGTGATGTGCGGGGTAAAGAGTGGATTAGTGGGAAGGATGCGAGAGAAGATGCAGAGCGAGAATTGCACAGGTGAGCTGACAGCGTATCACTGCATCATACACCAGGAAACATTATGCAGCAAAGCCCTGAAGATGGAACATGTAATAAGCACTGTAACACAGACAGTTAACTTTACAAGAGCCAAAGGTTTAAATCACCGTCAATTTAAGTCTTTTCTGGAGAAAATACACTCTGAACTTGGTGATGTCCCCTATCACACAGAGGTGTGATGGCTAAGTCGAAGAAAAGTGCTCAACAGATTTTTTGAGTTGCGTGAGGAAATCTGTCAGTTCATGGAAAGTAAAGGAAAAGGCTCCACAGTGCTGCAGGATGAAAAGTGGCTGTGTGAGTTAGCATTTCTGTGCGACATAACTAAGCATCTCACTGTGCTAAACCTCCAGTTTCAGGGACGGGACCATGTGATCACGGACATGTATGATGCAGTGAAAGCTTTTCAAGCTAAGCTGCGGCTGTGGGAGACTCAGATGCAGCAAGGAAACTTGGGTCACTTTCCCTGTTACCAAACAATCACAAACCAAGTCTCCACTGCTGTGTTCCCAACTGCGCATTTTGCTCATAAACTGAGCACACTTCACATGGAGTTCACACGGCGCTTTGCTGACTTTGAAGTGCAAAAATTCCATTTTGGACTGCTCAGTAATCCATTTGCAGTTGACGTGGAGAGAGCACTTGTAAACATCCAGATGGAACTGATAGAACTCCAGTGTAATGGCACACTTAAGACAAAGTATGACTCTGTAGGGCCCGCACAGTTCCCCCGGTTCATCCCCGAAACGATGTCCCAACTCTGCCTACAAGCTCCTCGAATGCTCTGCATGTTTGGTAGTACATACCTGTGTGAGCAACTTTTCTCCGTGATGAAGATGAACAAAACCGCACACAGAAGTCATCTCACTGATGCACACCTCCACTCTATCCTGAGCGTTTCCACAGCTCAGAACCTAGCCCCAAACATGAATGAACTTGCAGCCAAGAAAAGATGCCAAGCATCCGGCTCGGACAAAATGGCATGAGAGAGAAAACTAAATAGCCTATATGTTTTTTCTTTGTTTTTATTTTTTTTTTTTGCACTTTTCCTGAAATCAAAACACAGTTTTTATTTGAAAGATTTGCAAATTTTCATCAGCTTGTTCATATTTGAAATATTCTCATTTTGCTTGAAGGTATTGTTAATGAAAAACACTTTTGAATTTTATTTATTTTTTGAGAAAAGTAAGGGGGGCGTGGTGGCACAGTAGGTTGCACTGGGTCCTGTTCTCCGGTGGGTCTGGGGTTCAAGTCCTGCTTGGGGTGCCTTGCGATGGACTGGCGTCCCGTCCTGGGTGTGTTCCCTCCCCCTCTGGCCTTATGCCCTGAGTTGCCAGGTTAGGCTCTGGCTCACTGCAATCCTGTATGGGACAAGCGGTTCAGAAAGTGTGTGTATGTTTGTTTGTTTTGAGAAAAGTTATTGTAGTCTGGCTGTTCAAATTCACATTTCTATTTAAATCATAGCGGGGTGCGGTGGCGCAGTGGGTTGGACCGCAGTCCTGCTCTCCCGTGGGTCTGGGGTTCGAGTCCCGCTTGGGGTGCCTTGCGACGGACTGGTGTCCCGTCCTGGGTGTGTCCCCTCCCCCTCCAGCCTTACGCCCTGAGTTGCCGGGTTAGGCTCCGGTTCCCCGTGACCCCGTATGGGACAAGCGGTTCTGAAAATGTGTGTGTGTGTTTAAATCATAGTTTTAAACTGTTGAATAAATGTTAATCCTGTTTGGCCCGCAACTTAGACCATGTTTTAAATTTTGGCCCCTTCTGTGATCGAGTTTGACACCTCTGGTTTAGATGAAAGAACTCACCATGCAAAGACTATAGATGATAATAATTATGGTTTTCCCCACCGACCAAATACCCTGTTTCTCATGGACTACAATGTAGAGGAAGACCTTTTTTGTCTGATATTCTTAGTACTCTCAGTGGCTCTCCTTTTGTCATCCCTTCTATGACATGCCTGTATATATCAAGGCTTTTTGGTTGCAATACTACATCTGAAACCTTGTCAGACCATAGAAAAGAGGGGTAGCCACTCCTTTCTCCCTTTCGTTGGCACTCTATGATGGGTTCAGTCTTTTCACCAGCAGTGAGAGTAATGCAGCTTCAGGTGTCTCTGCGCTAGCCAGCCAATCCCAGTACAGTGGCATAGATTGAGGCATGCTCAAGGCATGTTTTCTTCAAAAGCAACTGCATGCAGAGAGCCGCAAGGCTGCCTACCTGCTCATTTAAATATGGTACACGTTGTTACTTGTGGCCTTGCTTTTTTCATTGGGCTGGTCATTTTAGATGTGTAGCTACATGCAAAATTATTCTGTACCCTGAACGGAGCTACACTGGTGTGTCTCTCATTGATCAACATCCTCAGAAGGACAGTTCATTTTGTAGGGAATTTAACTGTTCCAGAAGAAGTCTGTAAAAGCAGAGAATGAACAGAGCAAGCCATCTGGCTAACATTGGACCAAGCATGAATATATAGACCTCACAGTATATTTCACAGAATTAAAATATACAGTTTTGTTACGCTGACTGAAAACAATTATTACACATAAATGTTTCTGCAGCATTAAAAACACTTTTGTTAAAGTCAAGAAAGCAATTAACCTTTATATTGTAGCGCGCTGCACTCTGGGTTTTTTGATGGGGTGAAGAAGGATGTGCGGACAGTGTTCAGTGCGGACATTCGTTACAAATGTTTATTGAAACACCGGCACACAAGGAAATAATGCTCTTAGTCCCTTTTCCTCAAGGACCTGCACCTTAAGCCAGCCCTTCCAGCCTGCTTAGCACCCCGTGGGCTTTTTTTTCTCCCACTGTCAAACACAGTCACCCCCTTTACATTCCCCATACATCCCCACAATGGTTAAACAGAATTTAATTTTACCAATAATTCAGCTATTTCCAATAAACACATTTTCCCACTCAAACTCATGGTAACTCCAGTCATTGCAATATAAAATTTATGTATAAACTGTACTCTTGGGGGGACATGGTGGCATGGCGGTTTCGGCCAGTGCCCGCTGCATGGTTAGTCTGGGATTCGAGCCCTGCTTGGGGTGCCTTGCAACGGACTGGCATCCGGTTCTGAGTGTGTGCCCCCCCCCCCCCCCCCCCTTTGGGCTTGCACCCTGTGTTACTGAATAAGGCTCTGGCTTCCTGTGACCCTGCTCGGAACAAGCGGTTGTTAACAATGGATGGATGGATATACTGTTGTGTGATTAATGTGATACTTCAGTAGATGGAAACAGTTTACATACATTTCCCATAGTGTGTGAGTGACAGAGAGAGTGTGTTCCACTGATGTATGGATGAGTGACCCATTGTAAGTAGTGTATTTAGCAGTGTAAGTCACCTTGGTGAATAAGGTGTGTGGACTGATAACACTACATAGAGTTCATTGGAAATTTATTTGGAAAAAAGTGTCTGCTAAATAGATAAATGTAAATGTACATACAAACCCTTTGTCAAGAATAGGTCTGTTGACGCTGCTTCATATTGGATTTGCCTGGTAAAACTATTAAGGTAACATGTTTATTTTCGAGGGGGGGCGCGGTGGTGCAGTGGGTTGGACCACAGTCCTGCTCTCCGGTGGGTCTGGGGTTCGAGTCCCGCTTGGGGTGCCTTGCGACGGACTGGCGTCCCGTTCTGGGTGTGTCCCCTCCCCCTCCGGCCTTACGCCCTGTGTTACCGGGTAGGCTCCGGTTCCCCCGTGACCCCGTATGGGACAAGCGGTTCTGAAAATGTGTGTGTGTGTGTGTGTGTTTATTTTCACACCACAAACATTAAGTAATGGTAATGTTTAGAGTAGAAACTGACACGCAGCATGTCTGCATCCTTATACAGAAAGCACAGCTGCACCCACTTATGGTGTATGTCATTTTTAAACGCAAAGCAGTGCAAGTACAATCATGTGGCATCCCATCCCTCAAACCAGCCTTGCAGCCCATCGTTTCTGATCACTAGCATGGACATTACTGCTTTGTAGAGCCACTTTCACACTAGGAAGCAGTGCAAGGTTTTCCAGCCTTGTGCATGAGAATCATAACTGGCCATTCCAGAGGTTTCCCCAGTTTCTACTGATACACCTGCTAAACTGTAGATCAGGGAAGGCATTTTTAATGGGATAAAACTGATTCTGAATGGCAGTAAATGTGGGCTTCTTTGTATTTCTGCTTTTGTTGTGGAGGTGCTGTGGGTTTCCTCAAATCTGGGGAAAAAAGCAGAGAGACAGGGACACGTCTGGTTTTGGTTCTGAACAAACCAAGAAGGTTTAATGGGAGCATATTGTATCCTTTCCCACACTTGCAGATTCAGTAGACAAGACATGATTATGGACCTAAGCAACTGCTTCATAAACTGCTTTGCTGTGACATTAAATTTAGTTTTTACAAGTCTATGCAATTCTGCACTGGCTGGGAAGAAGTGATGAATTATCACAAGTAAGCTCTGGAGATTTTCATCATTTCGGGTATTTTACTGTGCTGCGGTGTTTCCTTGCAGCAAGAAGAGGTGCGGTACCTTGAGAGCGAGCTAGAGAACCAAAAAGAAAAATACCACAAGCTGCAGAGCTTCACTCGAAATTTACTGAGTGCTGTGAAGAACATGGACAAGGAGAAACAGCAGGTGAGAACCATTCCCCGACTCCTGTATAAAATTTACATCAACAAGGTAGAAAAAGTAAATTGTGTGTCCCTATCATTGCCTGTAATTGTGAAGTAGCTATACTCTGATGTATAGTAGTTTAATTGATGTTAATGAAATGGCTACTTCTCAACTGTATGAAATGTTCAAGTTTTATTCACTGTTATATTAATATTAAAAAAATATTTTATTCCTCCCTGTTTTTCGATATTATTGCATTTTTTGCAGTTAATCGAATCCTCAGTCAAAACATAACATTAGTGAAATGGAGGCTGGAGTGATAACACAAAATTGTGGTATTTATTAAGGGAAGTTATGCAAAAGTATAGCATGTGAGCGATTGCACTGTTGGACTCAGTAAGTGAGTAAGAATTTTATTTATTAATAACTGCTGCTGCTATTGATCATAGTGGTGTAGTACCACATTAGCAAAAGCCAGTGCCTCCTGGTTTCTGAGCTGTAGAGTTGGGTGTAGGTTAGAATCTGGCTCAGAGTGTGTGTAGTCTGCATGTTCTCCCTGTGTTTGCAGTTCAGATACGTGTGGAAGAAGGCAATAATGACCCACTTCTTTACCCTCCCTTACCAAGAAAACCACATGAGTGGTCAAACATCATCATAAGTGGAGCTCAGCTCAATGGCACTTAAGTTGAAAAATTACTGATTAGCCTATCGGCACTATGGAGGTATTATGGCCCACCCCTTTATGCAAACCACCTTCAAATCAGTGACACTGGAGGTTTTCATACGCAAACTGCCACAATATTACAAAAGGGTTTAGATCTGAACTTTCACTAGGCTACTCCACTACTGAAAATTTCATATTCATCAACCATTGAGATACTGACTTGCTAGTGTATTTTGTAGTATTGTCTTACAGCGTGACCCAGCTGTGCTTGTGTTCGGGGACAGATCTCCAGATTTTTTTTTTAGAAAAATTCTAATGTAGAGCGGAATTCATGGTTCCTTCTCCGTTGATAAGTGTTCCTGATGTCAGGGCAGCAAAGAATCTCCAATGACATGAGAGACTGATAATTTCAAAAATGTATAGTGTGTGTATGTATGTATTTATGCAAGTATGTGTGCTACAGTTTCTCTGATGTGTAGATGGAGGAATTATCATAAGCCATCGTAGGTCACTTTGGATAAAGGTTTAAGGTAAACACTAGTTAATAATCATTTTGACTTTGGAGAAAAACATCTGTGAAATGAATAAATGTAAATATCTTGTACTCCAGGGGGGCGTGGTGGCGCAGTGGGTTGGACCGGGTCCTGCTCTCCGGTGGGTCTGGGGTTCAAGTCCTGCTTGGGGTGCCTTGCGGCGGACTGGCGTCTCGTCCTGGGTGTGTCCCCTCCCCCTCCGGCCTTACGCCCTGTGTTGCCGGGTAGGCTCCGGTTCCCCGCGACCCCGCATGCGACAAGCGGTTCAGAAAATGTGTGTGTCTTGTACTCCTCTGTTGTCGGAAATCACGTAAAATCCAAATCTGGTCCTCGTAAACTCAAAATGCCTGAGAAACCAAAATAGGAGTATTAAATACAACTCCTTGTAAAGATGAACAACTCAGAACATGGGATTATCTCAGGTTATGATTGTTTTATACTGTTGCATTGATTTCAATAGGACAGCCACTCCTGGAAAATTTACTTCTGTCCCAAACTTTGTCCATTTTAACAATTTGGCTTTTTCTCTGATTTAATAGAGACTTAGAAATGGCTTTATATTTTTCTCAGATCGATTTGCATCAACAGCTTTTGTTCAGAGATCTTTCAGATTCTCATTTGATTTTAGCTTGATGTCTTTGCATTTGTGGATTGACAGCTACACACTGATGGTAAAGGCAAAATGTTGTTGGATTTATACTGGGCAGGGCTCACCTTAATCTGGGCTGATTGTTAAAAAGCAAAACATTTAAATAACTGACCCTAATTATTCTTTTAATTGGACTGAGATCATTGGGGAAATAGCATTTCCATACCTGAAGATTTGTATGAATGATTACTTTGGACACCAGAATGAAACCCCTGTTGGTCCATCCCTCTTCCCCTACCCCAAGAATGATCTGTTTTACTGCTACAATCCATTAAGAGATCTAACCAGAATCATGTTGGATGTGCAAAAAAAAAAAATCAGTTGCTCCTATTTATCTTATGTACATCTTGTCAGGATTTTGTAGGATAGGGAATTACATGGGGTGAGGAGTTCAGCCATCTGGGAAGAACTCACAGTAGAGCCACTACTCCTCCACATTGAGAGGAGACAGTTGAGGTGGTTTGGGCATCTGGTAAGGATGCGCCCTGGGCGCCTCCCTTTTGGGGTATACCAGACATGGCCAACTGAGATGGGACCCCAAGGTCAGCCCAGTACCCGCTGGAGAGATCATATCTCCCAGTTGGCCTGGGAGCGGCTGGGGATCCCCCAAGTTGAGCTGGAGGGAGTTGTAGATGACAGGGACGTCTGGGCTGCTCTGCTCTCTCTATTACCACCACGACCCTAGTAGGACAAGCGGGTAAGAAGGTGGATGGATGGATGGATGGATGGATGGATGGATTGATTGCATTTGTGCCTTTACAAACCCTGCTTTCCTTGCTTTCAATAGGAGCTGTTGGCCAGCCTACCTCAAGAAGTGGAAGACGACTGGGAGATGAGCTCTGAGAGAGATATAGAGCTCAGTGCCCCTGCACTCACCACCCACAACTCCTCCTCTGCATCAGAGGAGACTGGGGCAGCAGGACCCTTGTGACAATGGCCCCTGGCTCCTCCTGCTCTTTTGTCTCCATGCACTCCACGCAGTGCCTGCCGAAACTTGCCCAACTGTTACAGGCTCAGAAGAAGGCCTTTTTCTACTGCATATCCTGCTGCCTTGTGAGTAGGTTAAGTATAAGAACAATAAAAGCCACTGGCATCACTGGATGTGTGTCTTTAGTTTCTCAGTTTCTGCAAGATGTCTTTTTGCTACTAATAACGCTTGAGTTTCTGTGAGAAACACACGTAGTTATCTTGAAAGCACACTGCACTATGTCTGGACCGTTTTTAATCTGATTTTGATTTCCAAGAAAACCTCCAACAGAAAGAAGATTCTGTTTTAAGTCCCACAGTAGACCATGATGTTGAGTATTAACCAGCAGCCAGTTTTGTTGGAATACTAAAATGAATACACCAATGGGGAAAAAAAAATGTAAAAACTACAGAAAAATACATTCATCACATTAATTAAAGTAGCAGGTTTATTCACTTTACATGCAAGAATTCTTAATAGCAGAAGGTAGAAAGCATAGGGACAATGAATATATTGTTAATTACAAATGATCACCAAACTGTAAAGTTTGTAGAAACATCTACCACACTGTAGATGTTTACTGTATGTTGTGGGCACCAGAAAACACCAGAGAATTCTGAGCATTCAAACATCTATAATGAAACTTCAAAAACAGACTACAAAAGGCTGGTAGACCATGAGCTACTAAAGCTATCATCTCCTTCTCAGTAATGGAAAAAAATCAACTGAGCAGGGAATTAACTTTTTTAGAGAGACAGCTGACAGCATTTTCCATAGCAGTGTCAACACCCTGAAGTAAAACTGCATTGTAACCCAGTGAGGACATCTGGGAGTGTAGTGGATAGCGTTGCCGCCTTTAGCCCCACACCTCCCAGGTTTGAATCCCACCTCCAGCTGTAGTACTATAAAGTAAAGTACCTACCCTAAATTTAACCCATAAAATTGCTGAGCTGTATAGAAGGGTAAATAATTGTAAGTAGATTAATATTCTAAGTCACTTTGGAGAATAGCATCAACTAAATAAATAAATGTTTGTTTTCAGTTGTCAACCATGGGTGGTTCAGTTGTTGACCACTGGTGGTCAAAACCAGCAGTGCATTTATTCGTTTAGCAGATACTTTCTCCAAAGTGATGTACATCTCATAGAAAATACAATGTGTACATTACATGGAGGAGGGGAGGGCGCATGGGTCAGGATTCAGCCAAAGGAACTCGACCACCATCTGCAAGATTTGAACTGAGGTTGTTTACAAAGCAAGTTGCCGGTCAAAGTGGTCCTGTACAGTCACAAACTGACTAGCCACTGTGAAACTCTTGAGCATGCCTTTTGGGACTGCAGACAGGTGTGGGAGGTCTGGCATTTGGTGACTCGCCTGTGCAGGAAGATCGATCTGCAGATGGTTTGACGTATGACAAAGTCTTGAGGGGATTGAACCCTGGCGCTCAGAAGGCAGCAGTCACCCAGATGTGGTTGGTGATCAGCGTAGCTAAGCAACTGCTTTGGAACACAAGAAATCAGCTGGTCCAGACAGGGGTAGACTTGGGCATCCAAGATGTGTATCATAAAATCCAGGCTAACCTCACATTTAGGATGGAGAAAGATGTAATTCAATGGGGTTACTTAGAACCCAAGAGAGGTGGAAGGGCCTCTTTTGGCTGTAATCCCACAGGTTTGTGGCAGATCCTCCATCTTGGGTAAGTAACACAGGTCCTTTGGCACTTACAAAATACCAGAACCCCTATTTGGTGAATGTAAATGGTGTGTTATTTGTTTTATGTAAGGTGTAGGGTTTTGATCCCTCGGGTCGGTCTTGTCCTCCTCCTCCTCGGTCTCTTCTCTCTACTGCTGGGCACCGGGAAAGAAATAGAGGATGAAATCAGCCCCAGCTCAGCTGTGTGGCTGCTTTAACCCCGTCTCCGCCCCCTCCCCGGGCGGCCTCGGCGTGCTACAAGCACATTTTATTTAATTGTATATTTTTTTAAATAATTTATTATAGCACTTTGAAGTACACACACACACACATTTTCAGAACCGCTTGTCCCATACGGGGTCGCGGGGAACCGGAGCCTACCCGGTGACACAGGGCGTAAGGCCGGAGGGGGAGAGGACACACCCAGGACAGGACACCAGTCCATCGCAAGGCACCCCAAGCGGGACTCGAACCCCAGACCTACCGGAAAGCAGGACCGTGGTCCAACCCACTGCGCCACTGCACCCCCGCACTTTGAAGTAGTCACTTGTAAATTACTACGTCACGTGTGCTGTGTGTGTTTGTATTAATTTATTGTCATTTATTCATTATTGTTATTTATTTTTAGTAATTGTAGGGTTCCTTTACGAGGATGTTTATTAATTTTTTGTGTATATGTATCTGTACCATTCACCTGTTTTACTAAAATGTCAATTGGGAGACGTGTTGTGAAAAGGAAAACACCCAACGGTAGGTAATTTGCATGGTAATACCCTGGGAACAGGGGCGTGGTGGCGCAGTGGGTTGGACCACAGTCCTGCTCTCCGGTGGGTCTGGGGTTCGAGTCCCGCTTGGGGTGCCTTGCGACGGACTGGCGTCCCGTCCTGGGTGTGTCCCCTTCCCCTCCGGCCTTACGCCCTGTGTTGCCGGGTAGGCTCCGGTTCCCCGCGACCCCGTATGGGACAAGCGGTTCTGAAAATGTGTGTGTGTGTGTGTGTGTGTGTGTACCCTGGGAACAGGCCAGAGGAGCGCTCCTCTTGAGCAGTACTGTGGTGTAAATTCCTTTTAATTTATGGTTTTAAGCCTTGGGGTATGTGTGTTTTAAAAGTTCTGTCATGCAGTCCTTATATTAATTGGTTTTATTGATTTCACTGTTTTATTTTAGATCTTATTACTGACATGACAGTTTTTATTATTATTTTTTTTAATTGAATAAAGATTTTAATAATCGGAAATGATCATTATGATGAATGGAGAAATTTGTACCTGTCGAGCTGGACAGTGTGTGGAACCAGACACCTTGGTGATCCGTTCTGGGAAAAAAAAATAATAATGAATAAAGGTCTTGGGGTCCTCGGACCGAGAGCATTATTTTCCAGTGCCGGTGTTCTAATAGAACGTTCATCACACATGAACGCTCCTGTGTGTGTGTGTCCTTCTTCGCCCCATCCGAACCCAGCGGTACGCGCCACGGTATCAACAATTCAATTGCATATTATTCCCATTGCTTATCAGTACCTGCTGGAATGCATACTCTGTTGAGTTCACATATACCTGCAGTAGTGTCTTGGACGCTGTATGAACGCCTGATAAACGCATAGGCTATGCGGATAAGAATGCAATTTCAGCCTAATTTCTCGTGTGTGTATCTTTTTTGCTTCAATTAAATTGAACAGGACGGGATTCTTCTTTGCGCGTCAAAACTCACTGCTTTCATTGAAAGATTCTCGTCGTTTATGATTTATTTTAAACTACAGTGACATATTTTTCACTTTTGTCATACGTTGGTTAATATATTATCATTGGGTTTACTGTCATTTTCATTATACGTAGGTAGCTTTCTGTCGCGTATAGTAGTTGCGATGGGGAAACCCTGAAAGTACTGAATGTTCGTCAGAGCTGCGTCAGCTCGAGCTCAGGTGATCCGCGGCCGCCATGTTGTCTATTAGCAGCGGGAGTAGCAGCGCGTGCTCGCGCCACTCTGACATTCCCCGGGAGCTTCCAGCACTGCCCGAGCCCCTCCCCTTCCCCAACCACGTCGTGGGACCCGTACTCCGCGTCATTAACTGTGGGCTTGAGCACGGAGAGGGGCGTTTCGGCGGCGCTCGGCGCGGGGTGATACGCGCGCTCGGACTGTGGTGATGATGGTGTAGTTCCACTGCGGGATGCCTTTCGCCCAGCCGCGCGATTGCGGGCACAAAATGGAGGCGCGCATCGTTAACGCTGAGGTACGTACGTGCCTCACGGTCCGCATAACCTCGCCACGTCCTTTTTTTCTTTCTTGTCTTTCTCTCTGTTCCGGGAGAGACGAGGAAGGGCTGCAGCAGCATTCTTCTCAAATCCGGCCTGACCCTGCCTGACGGGGAGAGTTAAGCCTTAGGTGCTTTTCGTTCGTTGTGTGTTCTTACACTACAATCTTGATAATAATTCTGTATCATCACGTGGGAATTGTTTGTCTCAAACAGTGGCCGCAGTGTAAGAGTTGGTGCGGGAGCGCGGCGGTCCGCCAGTGCCGGCCGTTAGAGTCCACAACTAAACTGCACGCACGGCATCGCTGGGTAGCGCTCGCTGCGGTGGATACACTCTCGCACACACTAGTCCTTGGTCCCAGGAGCTGAACTCCACCAGGTGTATCCCAAAAGCAATGTTGGTTCACATGGGAAAACTGGTAAAAAAAAAAAAAAAAAAAAGGCTAAATGCCCAGTTTATATCGTGTACTTTTGAACTCTGTGAGTTTTTTTGTGTGTGTTGTTTAAAACAGTGGAAACAGACGTTCCTCCTGTGCAGTAAACTGCTGGGTGAGATAAGTGTAACTGCAGGAAAATGTCCTCCCTCCCCACCTGCCTCTAAGTGACAGGTAAGGGCCAAAACCCAATCATCAGGGCACATTTTTGGCACAGAGATCTTGTTTACTGTGTTTAGTATTAGTATTAAATTCTCTTTAAAGCCTGTCTTTCCTAATATGCCCCTCCACATGGCTCAAACATCCAAGCTTCTCGAAAACCAGGACACGGAAGAGCAGCTGAGCAGCGAAGGACAGTTCTCTTGTGCCAAGTGTTGCAGGTCTTGATTTTGTAATAGCTCTAGTAAGGATAAGTCTTACTTTGCCTTGTGAATAGTAATGTGTTACTGAGTGTGTGTGTTGTGGGACAGCTGTCTCCCAATGTGTGGATGGGGACCATCTGTGTGTTGCTGCACTTTTTTTTGTTTTTTGCTGGTGAAACGGATGTTGTCTGCTGACAGCAGACGACGGCAGCAGGCAGGGAAACAATGAGGTACTTCAGAGTGGTGACAATGGAGCTGCGGCTCGGTGCACAGTGGTGGTGTTCCTCGGCTGCCCTGCTCTGTGGCCAGCTGGCCCCCTCATGAATGCTTGTCTGTAGGGCCACAAAGATACGGCAGAAAAGGAGGGCCACTTTGGCCTGTGGCAGGATGAAAGGAAGGGACATTTGTTTGCCAGATGGCTTATAGGAGGCTTCGATGGCAGGTTCCCAAATCAGTCTCCTAACACCAGTGCTCACTTGCCCATCAAATATGAGATGGGCACCTGAAATGAGCTCCTTCTGTCCCTTGGAACTGTTGAACCCATCTTTTCAACAGAATTACTCAGTGCTGAACTGAATTGGCCTTAATGCAAAAGTGATGAAGGAAAACCAAGAGATGAAGATAACTTTATGTACCATTGCAAAAAGTTAAGTGGCAAGTGAGGAGAGGAAAACTGAGGGGGAGGGACTCCCAAACCAATGAAATGGGAACAGAGTAAACATTGCCTGTCCAAGAAAAGTAAGTTAGTGGCATTGAATTAAACTCATGCCAACAGCTTGTGTGGTTTTCATGATAAGGGAAGCTGTGTAAGTAGGTTACTATTCCCTTCTTATGCACACTTTTAAGGTTATGAATATGTAAACTCTTTACATCCTGAGCTGGATTTGAACCTATGACAGAGCAAGTAACCCAGGAGCTGTGAGGCACTCATGTTACCTGCTGTGCCACTGTGCTGGTTGGGATCCAAGTACCATCTGTTGAATTGAGTTTGGGCAGACTGCTTTTCTGATGGTGGATAGCTGGTGATGCAACATGGTCTCTGGTTGCTATGCTGTGAGTGCTGGCTACTGTCAGCACAAATGGCCGGATGGCCATGAATCATATGAGGGAGTGAGGCAGGAGAGAATTCAGCAAAATGACCATTGCTCATGTTTGCATGTATAGTCCTTGGCAGTTTGGCCTGTTTTCTTGCATTTATCCAGTCTTTCATTACAGTATTTGACACACTCACCAATTGCAGTGTGTGGCGTTGACAGCTTGTATCTGATATGTGTGCATTCCTCCTTAGCAGATACTTCTACTCAAAGCACCTTGGAATCTTACTGACTTAAAATGGGTACATTTTTGGAATTTTATTGTAATGGGTATTGAATATACCATTATGCTCTTGCTGTTTTATGGTCTCATCTGCCTTAGGGTCATTACAGGTAGTTCCCTTAATGTTCAGCATTGGCAACTTCTTGTACATGGTGCCTTAAAATCACTTTGTTTCTAGTCTGTTATTGTTTTGACTGTCCTGGGGATATGGCTATGTATATTTTTCTGGCCAAAATGCAAAGATGTCCAGTCCTGCAATAGCATCGTTCTGCATCGTTCCTCCTCCCCACCCTTCACGACTCTTGATAAAGCGGCATGAGTCATCTTTTCTCACTGTTGCCAAGAACACTTCAGATTGACCGGCTGAGTAATGCTGCAAATGTGATGAGATGGAACCGCAAAAGGTTGGGATGTCCAGATATTCTCCCTCATTTCCGTTATGACTTTGAGAAATAGGGCAATAAGTGCTGGCAGAACAGAGTGCTCATGACCACAGCTTCCTCCTGTGCCCTTGGGTGAGTGGGGGTGCATGATGGACCTTTCTGAAACTGGTCTCTGATTTTGGCAGAGGCAATCATTGGGGATGCTTCACTGGCAGCAGCTGATAATTGCACAAATGAATGGCTGATACTTTGTGTTTATGTAACATTTTCAGTAGTAAGGCTGGTCTCTGGTGTACCTGTTTCGTTGGTTAGAAGGAATGTTTTTGTGGCTTTTTTGACGACTCCTGCATTTGCAAGTCAATCATTTTCCTGAAATGGCCAAATGGATGCAGGAGGGAAAGTGATTCACCAAAAGGAGTGTGAAGGCAGTGGCATCAAAGTAACAAACTGCACAATTACACATCAATCATGTTTTGTTTGTCATCAACACCCAGTGGTATTCTACAAGTCTTTTCTCACTGGCAGTTTTAATTCAGCTTGGGATCCTGGGGGTTGTATTTTCTTTACAGTCACAAATAATACATAAAATGGTATTTTGCACAGTGATCACATTTTGTGAATTAAGGATGGAGATCCCAGTTTGTCTGTTCTAACATGACTCTAAAACAGTATTGTGTTGCATGTAAGCATTTTGTTTTCATGCTCTTAACTGTAAGTGCTTCATGTGTTTTCTTTAACAGGAGGCTACATGAGCATCTTAACTGGTAAATCATTGTCCTGTTACTAGCTCATTACTAAAGTACATTATTCTGTGTAGCTATCCATAATCTTAGCAACAGTACCTATGTTAAATTATACCTGGACTTTTCAAAACGATTTCCCTCAATTTGAATTGGCATGGTGCCATGGTAAAGGTCACATCTGACGCTTTGTTGGATTCCATTTCCAAAATATTTGGATCCTTGAAAACAGCTCCAGTGTGAAGGAATAGATGGCTAGGCATGGTTGACTTGCCTTGGGCTGAAATGATGCTGGGTGAAAATGTCTTACTCTGAAATGTGCTGGATAGCTTCTAAAGCCCCACATCATTGGATGCACTCATTCAGAAAAATACATTCACCATCAGTAGATTACAATGACAAGGTCTTTTTGCTGACATAAGCCTTATTGGATTTCAGAAGTTCTACATGTCTAAGAAGTGTCAGAAGTTGAGGTTTAGGGGAAGATGTACAAGCCTGAAGCCTTAAGGCATGCTTTCTGTGTGTGTAATCCCAGAAATCTTGTGTACGTTGGATGGATATGGATACATCTAAAATCCAGGAAGGCGGTGGTTTCCTTCTGCTCATTCTAGGAGCTGTGTGCTCACTGTGGCACTTAATTGTATGTTTATCTTTTGGTGCTGTCTGGCCTTATTACTGCTCATGGAAAAGCCTGAGCATTCCTTTTTTTGGGAGTTTAATTTTAGAAGATTAAGGAAGAGATGGGAATAGCATATAACGAATGTAAAACCAAAGAGACCTTTTGGTATAGGAAAAACATTGACCAGCCATTTAACAACAAATACTATCAGCTACCTACAATGTAAGTTTAACCTTGTAAGCACTGCAAATACATTTACATTTATTCATTTAGCAGACACTTTTATGCAAGGTGACGTACTTCTCATAAATAGTTTGTGCCTTATATTAGGAGAAAGAGACATAGCTGCAGATGTGCCTCTTAAGTAGTTACTTTCATCACATGCATCAATGTTCATCACACAAGTAGCTGCATAAAACTTCACCAGAATATTGCCAATTCCTAATCACCTTCCTAGTTTTTTTTTTTTTTTTTTTTTTGAGATGCATATAAACATTTACGTTACAATGGTAAATGTATGTTACAGAGTACATCAAGGGTGATTCTTGAGACCAAAGTCATTTAAAACCTTACTCTTTTTGCCAGGTGAGACTATTTTGAAGTGAGGAATTTGAGGTGGCGCAAAGGAGCAATGCTTCACTAACTGCTCTGAACTCCTCAGCTGCATAGTGGCAGCAGTCCACTGAATAGCCTTGGTACTTTCTTATATTGTAGTCAGAGAGCAGAAGTGAGAAATGCTTGCCTGACTCCTTTTTATTCTCCCTGTTTGAAATCTACTTCTCTACCATGAGCATTAGGGCATCTTTGTAAAAGTGTAAAAATACTGTAGGTGTTGAGTTCTGAGTGTGACACATGAAAATGTGTGAATAACCACAAGGGCAGACCTGCTGGAGCTTTGTGGAGTGTTGCGAGCTTCAGGTTTTTGTAGGGGGAGCCTTGATTTGTAGGACTACTGTAAATCTGGTTATGATGAGTGTGTCTCAGACTTTTGACTAATGACTTGTAATGGCTCTGTGAGCCCGCTGCTCAGACATGCAGGATGTCCGTCCGCTGTTTGTGGACTTCCGATGCAGTACTGGGATCCCGCTAAGTAGCCTTCTTTCCCAGAAGGAGTATATAGTATATCCATCTCTTGAGCCTGGAAGTATGGAGAGGGAGGAAGGAAGAAGTCTGCTTTGAGCTTGATGCCAGGAACACTTTGAAATGGTTTTTAGCTGGAATAAGAAATGGATTTTCTTTGGACTGGGTATAGTTTTTATATGCTTATAATTGTTAGTATGTGGTATAATAGATACTTTAATGGTTTTTGGTTGGACAAAATTTTGTCCTAATATTTTTATTGCATGAGTACTTCTTTTCTACATATTATAGGGAGAACTGGTAGTGTAGTGGTTAATGCTGCTGCCTTTAGCCTGAAAGGTTGCCAGTTTGAATCTCACATCTGGCTGTAGTATCCATGAGCAAGGTACTTAATCTAAATTGCCCCAGTGGAATTACACAGCTGGATAAATGGGTAAATAATTGTAAAGTAGCTTAACATTGTAAGTTGCTTTGGAGTGAAGTGCTAGCTAAATGAATAAATGTGCTTAATTCTCATACTGTATAGATCAGTTTCATGATTTTTTTTTTTTTTCTCTCCCCCATAACTTTTTATATTTATATACTCCGATGCCCAAAGGCTTCTTAATTTACAAGTGCGATTGGGACCAGAGCACTATTTGTAACTTTTCTATGTGACTCAACCTGTGACTTGCTTAAACTATAAGATGTTTTGAAATTGTACTTGATCAATTTTGAGCCTCATTAAAGATAAAACTAAAAATAAAAATCTTGTCTTTACAAACTCCAGTTGTTGATCAGTTATTCCATAATCATGTGTCTGTTCTTCTCGGTATATGTAGTTTACTTTATTTCCATGAGAATAAATCGTGTTAGTGGTGCCATTAGAACACTCTGGAACACCAGACACAAGCTGTAAACATTGTGGATGTAAGTTGAATTAGGAGGTCCCTTGTACATATGCATATTTCAGTTTTTCTTTTTCTTTGAACTGTCAGAGGCTATGTTCATTCTGCTGTGAACAAATTTTAGAAGAAAAATGAAGAAAATGTAAATCAATTGAAAAGTGTTCACATCTTAGAAAATGTTGAATCTTCATCCCTGATAACTTGAGGGACCAGCCTACACTGGCTCCTCACATCAAAAAGTGGTCAATTAAAAAAAAAAAAAAATTCTGATACGTTTTCATTTTTTAAATTTTAAAGAATTTTCCCCAACTTATTTTTGTAAATTTTAATGTAGTTCAGTTAATAAAATAACATAAATCTTACCCATGCGTTCTTTACATATTATGGCTGTGTCCAAGACTTTTACAGTACCTTTCCAGTGAAATAATCAAGGTACACTTTTATTATGTGTAAATCACCTTGGTGAATAAGGTGTGTGGGCTGATAACACTGCATAGCGTTCACTGGAAGTTCTTTTAGAGAAAAGTGTCTGCTAAATAAATAAATGTAAATACTTATGAACACACTTCCAGTCCAAGTTGTTTTCATGAGGTCAGGACCCAGTATATTTTGTCAATGTCAGTCTTCAGTTACACCGGTTTGGGATCTCCAGCAATCTTTTGATAACCATCGGGTATGTTTTGTTGTGCATCTCACAGTCTGGACTTGCACTGGTTGCATAGCTGTTGGGTGTCCCTCACCCCAGCTGTGATGGGCATGATGTCAGTGTCCCTTCTGTGGTCATTTGGCACAGGGTGGTGGTGCATGGACTCAAGTCGACTGTGTACGCCACACAGACCATTAGGTCATGGTGAGACAACCATAAACACTTGTCGCGTTATTGGATTTTCAGAGGTGCTGCTGGCTGGTCGGTCTTTTGGCATGGTACGTTCTGCCTTGTTTATGGTGATGGCATTACTTCTACTCTAGGCCAGAGTGTGTGTGGGGGATACAGCATTTGTCCACAGTGGCTTTTCTGGCTTCAGAGGACATGCTGCTCTCCTCTTTTCTTCCTTCTCATCCCACCTCGACCACTGTAACTTCCTCCTGTTTGATCCTCCAGCTTTTACCATAAAGCCTCTTCATCTGATCAGAGCTGAAGTAGTGTGACCTTCCATAGCATTTCCATGTATCTCCTCACCTCATGTCTCTTCACTGGCTGCCTGTGGCTGCTCAGGTTAAGTTGAATCTCTGGTTACAGCCTAAATGTAAAAGACAGTCAAAGGGTCTGTAGTCCAGTACATCTCTACAACCCAGCAAGAACGCCATGTACCACCACCTCTGCCCGCTTTGTGGTCCCAGTCGAGAGGTATGAAAATGAAACTCGGTTCTCTGTTTTGGCTCCGATGTGGTGGAATGATCTCCCTCTGTCCCTCAGAATCACTGAATCCCTTGCAAGATCAACCCACTTCTCCACATATGTATTAACAGCTACTTAAATATGTCACACTGTCTGTCTTGATCATATTTGTGTTTCCTGTTCATTGTATAGGCATGTGAAATGAGTGGTATCAGACGAATTAACTGTACTTCAGAAATTGCCAGTCTGCATCCAGAATTCTTGATGCTTTTTTTTTTATATTCTTTTTGTATGTAGTTGTACATCTCTTTGGAGAAAACCCATCCTAAATGAATCAATATAAATCTTAGGTCTTTCTTTTTTCCCCGAGATACTGATTGTGGCCATTATGTTAATGTGTTTTGTCATGCCTCCTTTTCCTCTTCCCTCTTAGGTAAATGGACATCAGATGATGGATGAACCTATGGAGGAGGGCGAGTCTCTCTCATACTGCGTGAGTACAGTCCTGGGACACTCCCAGCAGTCTCTTATTGTTCAGTTTTTACTCCTAGCTCTAAGGAAGATGTTTTTTTAGGCTAGCTATCTTGGTGGAGAGGACTTCTAGGACATACCATGGTGTACACCTGCTCAAGCACTTTAGTACAGAGGCGCCTGATGTGCAGCCTGCTGGTGGTGGCATGTAACTCAGCCACTGACACGCTAAGCTTATGAGATGCTCTTTGAAACCCTGGGGGCCCTTTGTAGCCGATCTTTGCTTTCCCAGCAGTGGTGAGCTCTCTAGCTGCGTCCAGTGGAAGCTTTTTGAGCGCGGAGCTCAACCTTGTGTTTCCACATTGCTCTAGGGAAATTATTTTAGAACTTTCTTTCATTCCTGGACACCTAAATACTCTGTGTGCTCCACATGAGATTTTCCACTGTTGAAGAAATTAATAGTGAGTTCAGGAGAACTGTACTATAAAGCAGACGTAGCAAAGTTGTTAAAGCTGTTGCCTTGTACACGAGGAACTCTGGTTCAAATCCAAGGTTCTTCTAGTACCACTGATCAAGGTACCTACTGCAAATTGTTCTGATAGAATTATGCAGCTCTGCAAATGGGTGAATCAGTGTTTGTATCTTAATATTGTGAGAACAGCTAGTAGTATTGTAGTTAGAGCTGCTGCCTTTGGACCCAAAGGTCACAGGTTCCAATCTCACCTCCGGCTGTACATTCATGTATTTAGCAGACACTTTTCTCCAAAGCAAGTTCCAATGAAGTCTATATAGTGTTATCAGCCCAGATACCTTATTCACCAAGGTGACTTAAACTGCTAAATACACTACTTACCTGAGGAACCCTGGTTCAGATCCAAACTTTCTGTAGTTCCCTTGAGCAAAGTACTTACCTTCAATTACTCAAGCAAAAATTACCCAGCCGTACAAATGGTTAAATAACTGAAAGTAGATTAACACTGTAAGTTCCTTTGGAGAAAAGGATCAGCTAAATGAATAAATATACATTTGTTATATTTACTCATTTAAATATAAATATGTCCCAAACCCAGTTGAGTGGCTTTTTTGTCACACCTCTGGTCAGCGAGTGACTGACTGACAGTTTATCGAGTGCATTTCTTATCGTACTGTATTAAGGAAACAAATGTATGGCCACCGTGGGGCATGTCTCCCCAGGAAGAGGGTGTGTACAAAGAGATCCCCATCACTCACCATGTGAAGGAGGGCTGTGAAAAGGCGGACCCCTCCCAGTTTGAGCTGCTCAAAGTGCTGGGCCAGGGCTCTTTTGGAAAGGTGGGTTGCTGCGTCATCTTGTCATGGGTTCCCTTAGTGCCATGTCTGTTTGTCTCTTTCAGTGTGACTGTCAGTGGTTACCAGTCAAATTTTAGGTACACCTGCTGGAAACTATTTTTTATTGTCATAACTGGCAATATTTTATGCCCAGATTATTAATTTGAATTGTTGTCACTTTATATCTACACCAGATAATTTTTGCACAATTTAGTGGTGTGTTTGGGGTTGATAACTTACTGAAGAATGAATGACTGCCCTACTAGCCATAACCCTGGTGGAACTCCATGCCTCTGAAGTATGCCGTGGTAGCTCTGCTGGTTAGCATTGCCATGGATTCGGTAAAGGTTGCCAAATCTGTGACAAGCAAAGCATCCCATAGCATTCTGTTGCCTTGTCCATGATGGCCAGTGGGAACCACACAGACACAACTCATGTTCGTCCCTCTCTGGGTTACAACCATTCAGCAGTTGGACCCAAACATTTCAAATGTTGACTCATTGGTCCATAAGACCAGGTCCTACTCGTGAAATGTCCAGTTCCTGTGCTTTTGTCCTTGGCCCACGCAAGTGTAGTTTCAAGAACATCTTCTCAAACCTTTAATTGGTATTGTACCTCAAAGTAAAGTAAAAAGCCAGTGCCAGAAGTCTAAATTGAGTAGCACCACACCCCATGAGGAGGTACTTACTCAACATATTTAGGATAAGTGCACACTTTCATCAGTGAGCCACATTGTGATAAATCTTTAGAACACAATGTGTGGGTGACATTACAAAAATACCAAAATAGGTTTACATTGCACTAATAGCATAGGGGGTGCTGTGGCTCAGTGGGTTTGGGATGTGCCTGCTCTCGGGTGGGTCTGGGGTTCGAGTCCTCCTTGGGAGGCCTTGTGACAGACTGGAGTCCCGTCCTGGGTGTGTCCCCTCCCCCTCCAGCCTTGCGCCCTGTGTTGCTGGGTTAGGCTCCAGCTCGCCGTGACCCTGCTCGGGACAAGCGGTTTCAGTCAGCGTGTGTGTGTGTGTGTGTGTGTGTGTGTGTGTGTGTGTGTGTGCGCGCGCGCGCGTGTATATACACACTAACAGCTCTGAACAATGCTGTTTGTTAATACAAACATGTGCAAATAATAATAATAAAAAAACCCAGCAGCACAGCAATACCAAATAGTGTGTGAATGCAAGACTTTGCATTCTGGGAGGGAAACCTGTTTTGATGTTGGAAATCAGACTCCTGGCTGGAAAGAAAGGTGTGGTAGGTTGGCGGGTTTGTTCATTCATTTCTTTGGCAGGTAGTGGAACTGGCTTTGTACTGCCAATTTAAATGACTTATCTGAACAAAAGAGGCCGCGAAGATCCCCCCTCCTCCATAGTGGTATCTGATTGTTCAGGTTATTACTTACTGGTTTGTCTCGGGTGGGCTCTCCCCGTAGGTTCAGTCCGTCAGGGCCTGGGGAGGAGTCCCACTTGACAGCTGTGGAGGATGGAGATTTTTATTTAGAAAAACTCTTTTAATGACTGATTTTTAATTTTTTAACTTGTAGATTTTGTAGCATTGTAAATTTAATAATGTTTTAAGTTTTAGATGTGTATTGTATGAATGTTTGTGGTTTTTGATGACAGAGCAGAATCATTTACATTTATTCATTTAGCAGACCCTTTCATCCAAAGCGACATACATCTCAGCAAAAGTACAATTTATTCATTACATTGAGAGAAGGAGACATAGCTGCAGACATGAAAGTCTCAAGCAAACCTGGTTTGTTCCCTACCACTTGCTGCACCGAGGTTCATTGTTCAAGTAGGTGCATAAAACACAGGATAGACCATTCCTGATACCTTCCTACCATTTTTTAAAAAATATTATAAGATACACAAGCAAGCAAATGCAGTGCCGGAGTAGTGGCTTAAAGGCTTTATCTGGTGATGCTCATGAAGTTACGGTGCATGAGCATTTACACCGTACATGAGCTGGAGAGATCTTGGGCAAAATGGGTCAAGAAAAGGTGAGTTTTCAGACCCTTCTTGAATGTAGACAGAATTTCCACAGTTCTGAGTGAGAGGGGAAGGTTGTTCCACCACAAAAGAGCCAGAACTGAGAACCTCCGTGCTTTACCTTTCATGCGTGGGACCACCAAGCGAGCAGAAGTAGACGAACGAAGGGGTCTAGCTGGGGTGTAGCGGTTGATCAAGACCTGTAAATAGCTGGGAGCAGTTCTATTGATGCATTTGTAGACAATAACCAGGGTCGTGAATTTGATTTGGGCAGCTGTAGGAAGTCAGTGCAGAGAAATGAGAAGAGATACGTGGGAACGCTTTGGCAAATCAAGCACAACCCGTGCAGCAGCATTTTGTAGATGCTGCAGAGATTTGATGGCAGTAGCAGAAAGGCCACACAGGAGAGAGTTGCAGTTTTCATGTTGAGAGTTGCAGTTGTCCATGGCCTGGACAAGTAGTTGGGCAGAGTCAATTGTGAGGTAGGGACGGATCCTACGAATATTATGCAGGATGTATCTGCAGGACTGAGTTGTGTCTTCGATGTGCTGAGAGAAAGACAGACTTGCATCAATCGTTACTCTTAGCCAAGGAGGTAGGTGAGATGAGTGAGTTGTCCGGTTTGATCGATAGATCGTGACAGGAGGATGGGCCAGCTGGGAGGTAAAGAATTTCTGTTTTGGAGAGGTTGAGTTGGAGGTGGTGATCAGACATCCATAAAGAGATGTCTGACAGGCAGGCAGCAATGCATGCGGGGATGTCTGATGCACCAGGTGGAAAGGAGAAGAGCTGAGTATCATCGGCACGTTAGTGGTATTTGAATCCATGGGAGGCTATGACCAGACCGAGGGAGGAGGTGTAGATCGAGAAAAGAAGACGACCCAATACCGAGCCCAGCGGGACACAGTTTGAGAGAGGCAGAGGAGAACAAGAGTTCTGCCAGACCACTTGATAGGATCTGTCAGATAGGTAGGACTGAAACCATCTTAGTGCCGCACCTTTGATCCCAAGCTGGTTAAGAGAGGAGAGTAGAATCCGGTGGTTGACTGTGTCGAATGCTGCAGACAGATCAAGGAGGATGAGGACTGAGGAGAGGGAGGCAGCTCTAGTGGCTTAGAGAGCATCAGACACCACCAGAAGGGCCGTCTCAGTGGAGTGACCAACTTTGAAACTAGACTGATAACCATCGAGGAGACAGTTTCGGGTGAGGAAATCAGACAGTTGATCACAGGCTGCCCGCTCTAGGGTTTTAGACAGGAAGGAGAGGAGAGAGACTGGTCTGTAATTTTCAACCGGATTAGGATCCAGGGAAGGTTTTTTTAACAAAGGTGAAATTAGAGCAGTTTTGAAGGCAGCTGGGAAACAGCCAGAGGAGAGCGAGGAGTTGATGATCTTAGAGATGAAGGTAGAGAGTTGCAGGGAAATGTTCTGTAGGAGTGATGATGGGATGGGGTCAAGCGAGCAGGTGGTGGCCCTGCGCAGTATCATGAAGTTGGAGATTTCTGATTTGGAGAGCGGCTTGAATTTGGAGAGGATAGCTTCGCAGGGAAGTCCAGCGTGAACTGGGCAGGTTGAGAACTTGTCAGTGATTGCTTTGACTTTGTCTCGGAGAAACAAAGCAAAGTCGTCAGCAATGAGAGAAGAGGGAGGAGGAGGTGGCGGGGGACACAGAAGGGATGAGAAGGTTGCAAAGAGTCTGTGTGGTTTTTTTAGATGCAGACTGTATTTTGTTGTGGAAGAAGGAGGTTTTAGCTGAAGAGACAGCAAATTGAAAAGCAACTAAGAGTGACTGGTAGGCATCCAGGTCCGATGGAGTTTTGGATTTACGCTATCTTCGCTCTGCAGCCTGCAGTTTGGTCCTCTTAGCACATAACGTATCAAACAGCCATGGGGTAGAAATGGGGTGTCCTGGTCTAGAAGACAGAGGACAGAGAGAATCAAGAGAGGAGGATAGGGCAGAGATTAAAGTTTTAGTGGCATCATCTGTAGATAGATCCGAGAATTGCGCAGCAGAAGGGAGAGCAGCCAGAGTAGCAGAGGCAAAGCAGGAAGGTGAGAGAGATTTTAAGTTACGGTGAAAGGTGACAACAGGTGCAGAAAGAGGCGAGGAGTTAATGGGGAGGCAGGGTTGAAAGGAAATGAAGAAGTGGTCAGAGACATGCAGCGGAGTGACAGAGAGGGCAGGACAGCCACAGTTGCAGGAAAATACAAGGTCAAGACAGTTGCCCGCTTTATGAGTAGCAGGGGATTAGGACAGGGAGAGATCAAAGGACTGTAGGAACAACAGAAGGCCGCTTGCATGAATGTCATCAACATGGAAGTTGAAATCACCCAGGAGAATCAACGGAGCATTATCCCCTGGCAGAGAGCTCAACAAGATGTCAAGGTCATCTAAGAAGCAGCTGAGAGGGCCAGGAGAGTGATAAAGAACAACCACAACAAGAGTGATTGGGGCAGTGATAGACAGCATGCCATTCAAATGAGGACAAATCATGCATGTGAAGAGGAAGAATAGAGTATTCCTACTGGGGAGAGATGAGCAGGCCTGTCCCTCCACCTCTGCTGGAGGAACAAGAGGTGTGAGAGAAGGAATAGTTAGTGGAGAGAGTTGCAGGTGTGGCTGAGTTGTCTGGGTGATCAAGGTTTTAGTTAGGGCCAGGAGGTCCAGTGAGAGATGGGAGGCGTAGGCTGGTATGAAGTCAGCCTTTCTCACAGCGGACTGGCAGTTCCAGAATCTCATGGAGAAAGTAAAGCAAGATGGAAGGTTTGACAGGTGAGGATAGATTAGGTTACTGTAGCAGCGAGAGCGCCCAGGTGTTTGGCGGTGGCGAAGTTGCACGGCTCGCTTACCGTAGAAGACTTTGATGGTTGACTGTTGGGTGCATGATCCCTTGTGGACAAATGTGCCGGTAGCCTTCCTCGGTGGACCCCCACAGGTAGACTCCCTTGTCTTTGCACCCCAAGTCTTCGCACCAAGAGACTGCCACTACGGATCACCAGCCACTGTTTAAACTGGGCTACTGCCTATCAGCTGAGATTCCTAATCGAACCACCAAATCACACCCACTCCCTGCTACGGGACACAGAAATGATCCGGAGAATGTTCACCCAGGAAACCACTAAATACTATTTAACAAACAAATTAGTGCCACGCATCACTACACAGATACACAACTGATTGTGTCTATCCGCATAGCTACACAACACGAATGTGCGTCGGGGAAAAAAGCAGTAGCAAAACAACTACACTTACTTGAAACGCAACGAACAGCAGCGACGGACCTCCAACGGAAAATATAATGCACAATCAGAATCGGAGTGTAGAGGTTTGACATGGGCCCTTGGCTGTTTTTCTTGTGGGGGTGACACACTGATGTATTATTTCTTGCTGTTTTTCTTAAAACACTTTTAATGGTTAAGGGTTTTAAAGTCTCATGTTTTCTTGTCATAGTGGATAATTATACTTGTTTTTAAACTGTTTATCACTCCTTGTATTAAAATGAGGTGATGTTTAGATGAATGAATAGGCTGTCATGTTTGTTGAGAAATGTCTTTATGATGATATTTTTGGGTGTGTGTTTGTGATGTAGAATATTGGAGGGTTTTAGCTCTTATTCTTGTGGTATGAAATAAAGTAGGGCGGGGGGGAATCCCAACAAAAGAGGAAGCCTCATAGAAGAATAGCCTTGAAGCCCTGAGGATGGACATCTGCTTTATGGAGTAACACCTTTTTAAATATATTGTACTTTCTTGCATCTTACCCCCTTGTATATTTAGATTTATTTCTTTATTTTTTTTTTAATTTAAGATGTGTGGACTTTACGTGCATGTGGGATTTCATTCACAGGTTTTTAGTAGCTTTTGTTTTACTTGGGTACCTTGAGAACTTTTAACTGGCTTTTGATGTTGATGATAATTAGTTTACTATATGTGTATGTGTTTTTTTTTTTGTGTCGATTATTAGTTTTATGTTTTAAGGGGTTTGGTAATGTTTTGCACTGTATTTTATAAGATGATGATGTTTTGGAGATGCATGTAATATGTGTCACGTAGGGCTGCTAGTGGGGGATGGTCCTTTCCTGGTTTTGTTGGTGTGTGGAAGATGTAATTTAGTTGTACGTTTATTGAAGCCAGTAAGGGGATTGTGTTTTTTTTTTTTTTTGGGGGGGGGGTTTATATGCATGTTATTGGAGAAGGACTTCATGTGATTTTTATTGTGACAGTGTATTCCATGTAAAGATTTTTTTTTTTTTTCTGGTAATGTTTTTGTTGACCAACCAAAGGAAATGTAGTTGTTTTAAAATTGGTTTAATTTTTCATTGTGTGTAACATGAAATAACTTTATTCCAATGAAGTTTTTAACAAAAAAATCTGAACAAAAAAGGAGGAGACACACGGGTTGTGGATCGCATCTGTCCTGTAGCTTTGTCAGTTTGAGAATCCCCTGCTCATATTTCCTGTTATGATCTCAGTATATTAATAAATAAATTACTAATAACATATCTGATATAGAAGAACTTAATTTGGGCAACATCCCTTCCAGCTGCAAGTGTGTCACTATTGTTGTGTATGCAGAACTGTGTAATGATCTGAGGTCATGTTGTTGTTTCCAGGTGTTCCTTGTTCGCAAGGTCAAAGGTCCAGATGCTGGGCAGCTCTATGCAATGAAAGTACTGAAGAAAGCGTCCCTGAAAGGTGACCGTTGAACTGTTCCATGTGTGTGTGTTTTTTCTTTCCCCCCCCCCTCCTCTTTTTTGGTGTGATTATTCAGAAATGCTGGATCCTACAAAAGTCGGGACTTATTATTTTCATGTCTCAATCAGTGTTCCAGTCAGTCTGACTTTTGTCAGATGTCTCTTGAATTAAGTCTTTCCTTTTTTTAATAGAAAATTGTGTAATTCAATTATAAAATATTGCACATACTGTATAAACTTTTTTGGACTTTCTTTGTGGCATTTATAATTTATTTTAGCTTTCAAATACTTAACACACTTTGTGCTTTGTTCTTGTGACTTATAGTATCTCCAGTGGGAGAATTGATGGAAGGAAGGTACAGGTATATGATACTCATTTAGGACAAGCAAATATCCACTACTCAGTAAACATTTGATTCTTCTGCATACTTTTCTAAATTCAGTTCAATTTATTTTTATAGAGTGCTGTTCCCATGCAGTGACACATAGCTTTTGAACACAGGCATAGGGCAAAGAAACAAATACATCAGACCAGGAAACAGAAGACAGTTGACTACAGACTAGTGTAATACATTATCAATTCTTTCATAAAGTTATAAGTAAGCCTACTGGCCATGGAGAAAAGGAACAAAAGACTCCCAACTGAAAGTTAAGGGAGGAAAAAAAAAACATCTGGGGGTCCAAGTGCCAGTGGCTGCCCACCCCTCCTGCGGATTCTAGATTAAATAATAATTCTAAATCAGATTACAAGTAATAATGGCATTGTTGCTGTATGGTACCTTCCTTTCCCAGTTCAGCAAGGTATGTCAAGGTACAGGGGAGGAAAAAAAAAAAAATTCCTTTTGCCCCCCCCATCCCTCAAGGTCTTTCACTCTGTGTCCATCTATAAATGTATGCTTTTTTCATTGACCCCATTTCCCTCATCCCCATCTAGTGTACACACTTGGCTCTACACGGTGAGGTTTCCAGAGAACTTCTTTGCAGTTTGTAGAAGTGGTTGTTTTTCTGTTTAAACTGCAACAGTCACTTATTGCTCTGCATAGAAGTACATATCCATGTTGGCTGAAACCGCTTATCCCGAGCCTAACCTGGCAGCAGAGGGCGTAAGGGTGGAAAGGGAGGGGGTGCCAGTCCATTACAAGGCACCCTCAGCAGGACTTGAACCCCAGACCCACTAGAGCGCAGGATCTGACCAAACCCATTGCACCACCACACCCCCTTCTGTAGAGCTAATGTCTTTCAAAGTAGAATAAAATAAACATTACCCTACAGACCTTCATCCAGGAATATAGATTGTCCCAGAGTCGAGCTGCCTGACTTTGGACTTTTTGAATTAGTAGTACTTTACCAGCTTTACTTCATCTCTTGTACCTTATTGTTTTTTGGCAGAAATTCTCAACTTTTCAAGGCCATAAACATCTTTAAGAATCTGATAAAAGCTAAGAACCCCTCCCATGAAAAATGTCTATAAATTAATTCTGTAAAAAAAAAACGTTAATTTGTTTCACTGAAAACTGATGAAATAGTTGTTTGTCAAAGGTGGGAAGTTTTGCATTTTATTTTCGCATTATTTTCAAAGCAAGCCTGCATTTTTGAATAATTTTGGATAAGAACGCTTGTTCTGAAGTTCATTGTCTTTTGCTTTTATTAGCCTGCTGGTATAAAAGCAGGGCAGCTTATAGCATAGTGGTTGCCTTTCAATCTGAAGATTTGTCGGTTTGAATCTCACATACCTATACTGCTATAGTACCCTTGAGCAAGGTACTTACCCTGCATTGCTCCAGTAAAATTCTCCAGCTGTATAAATGGGTAAATAATGTTTAGCTACTTAAAATTGTAAAAGGTCAAAAGCTATAAATAACTGCAAAACTCTAGCCCTGTGGACCTCCTGCCTTGGTGGGGATGGAGTGCCACTGCTTCCTGTTTCACTTGCCATATCCTTCATTTTCTCCATAGTGAGGGACCGGGTTCGCACCAAGACGGAGCGGGATATCCTGGTGGAGGTGAACCATCCCTTCATTGTGAAGCTCCATTATGGTGAGTCTGACACGTGTTCCCACATTGTATGTGTAGCCCATGGTTTGGGGGCATGAAGGAACTGTGGTTCAACCAGAATCACCGATCTCTATGTGTTTAGTACATGCTTTCCATTCCTGGTCATTTTTTTGGTCTCGTTTTCTATTCAGCTGGCATGTTCCCTTTCTGAATGGCATCTTCAGGGACTGCCTTACTTTTCTATATTCCTTTCTGCCTCACTGCTCTGTTTTAACATTTGGGCTTTGATCATGTGAACGCAGATGAACTTGGATCCAGTTTGTAATCACTGGGTTTTGTTGAGGAACCCCTGTGGTTGTAGAAGTGATGTCCTACTTGGGTTTTGCTTTTCTGCAATTCTTGTCTCTGTCTGCTGCAGCCTTTCAGACAGAAGGGAAGCTCTACTTAATCCTGGATTTCCTCAAGGGTGGAGATGTCTTTACTCGTTTGTCCAAAGAGGTAAGGTGGCCTTTCGTTTTTGTTTATTGTGATTTACTACTTGTCCTTTTGCCATCTTTCATTGTGCGTAGTCAGTGTTAAAGGAAACACTGCTGGTTTTACTCATTCCCTGAGCAAAGTGACAGTAATATGAAGAGTCTTGGCTACTCTGTTCTGTGGAATCAGATGCCCATTTATGGTTGGTGTAGATGCTCACCGTGTGTAATAGTGTGTGTTTTCACTCCCTTTATGATTACTGACTCAGTCTTGTAGATAAAATGCACCTATTTTCTGCATATCTTAAGTCCTGAATGTGAAATATGTGCTATGCAAACAGAACTTCAGAGATGCAGTCTCCCCCGTAATTACCCTGTAAATGACTTTTGTCCTTTTTAAGGTCATATGTATGCCTGTCCTTGCATGAATAAAAATCTGATTTTACCTTTTTAATGATGTTATGACTGTTGATGACTTTTGATGGTGATGATGTCTTTGTTTGTGTGTGAACAGAGATCAGAGGGTAAATCTGTCCAGTTCTTATTAGGTTATGTTTACAGAGGAGGATGTGAAATTCTACCTTGCAGAGCTGGCCCTTGCCTTGGACCACCTTCACAACCTAGGCATTGTTTACAGAGACCTGAAGCCTGAAAAGTAAAGTATCTCATTTCCCCACCCCGCCCCTTCCCCCTTAACTTCCGCGGTGCTGCGACGTGTGTCCAACAGTGTCCCTGACCGTGGCAGTGCAGCAGATGCAGTTTGTCTAATTACATGTCACATTTGTACAGTATTCAGTTTCAGCATTTTGTCTTCATACCTTTCACAAGTAATATGACTGAAGTTTAATTTATATTTTAACATATTAATATTCTGAAATGTGATCAACTGTTAAGTGATGTGTTGATTTTGTAATCATGTCCAGTAGCAGTTAGTAGTGCTCTTCTGTATAGCACCCAAAGCTTGTTTCAACTACTGCTGCTCTACTGTGACTCTGTGGAAATATATTTGTGTATTTGTATTGGAGAATGTGATCTTAATTTTCAGCATTTTGCTTGATGAAGCTGGACATATCAAGTTAACAGGTATTTACTCTTCACCCTTAGATTTTTTTCTCTCTTCTTGGCGTTTGTTGCTGTCGTTGTTCTTTCCCATTGTTATGTCTGCATGGTAAACTAATAGTGTATAATATCTTTTGCTTGAATCACTGTGGAAAACTTGGTACAGGTTTTCCTCTTAACTTGATGCATTGTGTATGATGACTAAGTACCAAATTTGTTTTTATTCCTGCTTCACAATCACTAAATTCGTACCTTTTCCCATGGTTAATATGTGTAATACCGCTGTTTGTAGAACAGTAACTCAATACTTGCACTAATGTTACCAAGATTTTACTGTATTGAAACAAGATCTAATATGGAGTAGAATATTAGTTGTGGTTCTGACTGTAATAAATTGAGTTTCTTGTTTGGCTCAGCTTTGTGCAGAGTTCTGGAGTAGTCTTGCTTATTGCATAAATAAGATGACTAGAAATAAGGAGTATGTGCTTTTATTTTACCATGCTTTATTTTTTTAAAGAACACTTTAATGTAAGTGCAGGTGTGAAAGAATGCATGCTGAGTGTGAAATGAGGAATACGTGTAGGATCACTGTCGGGTTCTAGTTGCACTGTGAGCACTCAAACACATAATGAGTAGTGTCCACCCACCCCACAATACAGCTGCTTTTTAAAGTGTCTCTCTAGATGTTGTTGGTTAAGTAAGTTGGTAAGTCTGTCCAATAAAGTTTTATTTCTGTGCAGACTTCGGGCTCAGTAAAGAATCGGTGGACCAGGATAAGAAAGCCTACTCTTTCTGTGGTACTGTGGAGTACATGGCCCCTGAGGTGGTCAACAGAAGGGGACACACCCAGAGTGCTGACTGGTGGTCCTTGGGGGTGCTTATGGTATGTCCCTCGGGAAACTAAAATTGTATTCTTGGGGGTTTTTGGAGAGTACAAGGGCAACTGTGGAAACCTGTTCTCATGTCTCTGGTCCAGTTTGAGATGCTCACAGGAACGCTGCCGTTTCAAGGCAAAGACCGGAACGAGACCATGAACATGATCCTGAAGTACGTACCACTGTTTCTCCAGACTCAGCAGGTCCAAACAACATGGAGCACACACTCGGCCATTGTTTTTCCAAGGCAAGATAGGAATCGGACTGGGAACATGTCACTGCTGTGTGTAGTATATCTTTAAATATATGGAAGTAGTGGGTCTGTGTTACAAGGTTAGGGTTATTGTTATCCATTATTACACTTTTATAGCTTGTATAGATGGCAAAGTGAAAGTGGCCAGATGACGAATGTTGAACATTTTTTTTTTTTTTTTGTTCCAAGTTAATAAAAGATAATTAAGTAAAAGTCATGTAACACCAGACTGACCCTGGTGTTCCCTGCCTCACACATTGTGTTTCCAGTATAGGCTATGAAACGTAATGGCCCTGCATAGGGCAATTGATGAAAGTGGCATAAATAAGTTTTACAGGTTTTCAATTTGTTATAGTCTTAGCTGAGTTTTTTTTACAAAATATAACCTGTGAATAAATCGATTGTCTATATTGAACTTTTATCTGTTGGGACATAATGGATGGATCCACAAACAAATCAGTTGGCAAATTTCCAATCCCAGTTGTGTTTAAGTTGAGACCCCAGTGTACAGTTTACTTGTTATGAACCGTATTCAGAATTCAAGTGCAAAAAATACTCTTGATGTACACACAGCTCTCCCACTTTAATGGACCCTGTTTTGTAAACATGTCCTGTTGTGGCACTTGAAGAATTTATAGAATTTTTTTACCTTCATTTAGAATCTCACTGTCTAGTTTAGTTTAGTTTCCGTTTAAAGTGAAACCTACCCTGTGTACCAAGAAAAAGTTCAATTTATGTGATGTTGCCATATGTATTAATCAGTGTGGTGCACCCCCTTTCCCCAGGGCTAAGCTGGGGATGCCGCAGTTCCTGAGCGTGGAAGCTCAGAGCCTCCTAAGACTGCTGTTCAAACGGAATCCAGCTAATCGCTTAGGTATGCTGCCTCTACTGCTCTGTCCTTGTATGGTGAACTGCGGAGTGGCATCGCACAGGTCTTCGCTGCAACACAGTTTGTGTGCAGAGCTGTTCAGGTGGCTGCCATCTACACAGTCATGCTGCACAGCTCGTCACACACTTTGAGGATTTTCAGAACCAAATTTGTTAACTAGAAGGGTATAAGTATTATTCAGTTTCTGCTGTTTGCAACTTAGTGGTAAGAGTGACTTTCGAGTTACAGACGATTCAAATTACAAACGGATGTCTAGTCCCGGTTGTGTAAGTGTAGGACCCAGCACACATTCTTTGTGTAACCTTAAACTTCATGGTGGTCTAGCAGAGATGTCACTATGGTCCCCCCACTACCTCCCCTCCCCCAGGAGCAGGCCCTGACGGTGTGGAGGAGATCAAAAGACACACCTTCTTCTCCACCATAGACTGGAATGTAAGTGTGAAATGAGAAGAATATTGGGAAGCCACCCATCTACCCCCAGTGAAAAAGGCCCTATTTTGTGCCCACTTCCTCACACCCCTAGCTGTGAAGTAAGACCGATGCATGGGGCAAACTTCATGGTAAGAGTACCACAAGCGCTAAGAGGTGATAGGATAAAAGCCTGGATTATCCAGTGGCCTCTGGCCCTTCTCCTCTCCAACCTGGCTGCAGGCCCACTCTGACCGTGCAGTGCTAATGGGCCCCACAGGAGGCGCTTAGGAGTCTGTGTCGCTCAATGGAGCATGATGTGGAGCGGGGGCTGCTCCTGCCGTGTGGACAAGGTTAATCCATGTGTTACCCTGCTCTGCAGCCTTGCAAACATCACGCTCCTACTTCGCTGCCTGTAGCACACGTGAGGTCTGGGCGTGGCTCCAGGGGCAACAGCTCTGTGTTCCCTGGCCAGCATGACTGTGTGTGTGTGTGTGTGTGTGTGTGTGTGTGTGTGTGTGTGTGTGTGTGTGTGTGTGTGTGTGCGTGCGTGCGCCCACCCGCACGTCTGGGAGCTGCTATTCTTCTTTGTGTACTCCTTCCCGCTTTGCCAATCTTGCTCTGCTCATCTACAGAAACTGTACAGAAGAGAAGTTCAACCCCCATTCAAACCGGCATCAGGAAAAGCAGATGATACGTTCTGCTTTGACCCAGAATTCACTGCAAAAACTCCTAAAGGTGGGGCAAATGGCGAATTTGGATGTTTTTCTTCAAAAAAAGTTAGACTTTTCGTTTAAAACCTCTGTATTAGAGTATACAGAGCTGTTGGTGGGGTATTGTTGATACCACGTGTCTAGCCGGGCTGGTATTCTAACCCTGTCCCTGTGTGTGCCACCAGACTCCCCGGGTGTCCCGCCAAGTGCCAATGCTCATCAGCTCTTCAAAGGCTTCAGCTTTGTAGCACCTGCCCCGCTGGATGAGAGCAAAGGCCCCCCTGCCAGCGTCCTTCCCACTGTCCAGGTTAGTCACTTTAGCCCACCAGACCTTGTCGCCTACTCTTTTTTGGGTGCTCCTCCACCACACTGCCTCAGTGTATGTGTGTTTGAGGAATACACTGGCTCCTTGTGTTATGACCATTTGTGTTACAGATTTTCAAAGATAGAAATTTACCTTTTAATTTCTTTGTAATTGCATTTTCTTTGCTTTTCTATTTTCTGAAACTTCTGTCTCTTATGGAGCGACAGTGAGCTGTGTTTCCATGTCCAGCTGCCAGTTTGCAGCTAAACATTTACATTTATTTGACACTTTTGTCCAAAGCAGCTTCCACTGAGCTCTGTGTAGTGTTATCAGCCCACACACCTTTATTCACCAAGGTGACTTATACTGCTAGATACACTACTTACAGTGGGTCAGTCATCCATACAGCAGTGGAACACACACTCTGGAGGAACCTGAACAGCATGTCTCTGGAGGGAAACTGGAGCACCCGGAGAAAACCCACACAGATATGGAGAGAACATGTAAACTCCACACAGACTGAGCAGGGATCGAACCTATGGCCTCTCACACCACCCAGGCGCTGTGAGACGACAGCACTACTCGCTATGCCACCCTGCAAATATGAACTCAGATAGGATAGAAACAGGAGTGTGGGGCCATCTTCATTCAGCTCACTTCCAGTGTTTACAGCTCATGTTTGGTATTCCTGACTGTTGGTGATCAATAACAAGAAAATAAGTACTGCATGTTCATGGATCGTGTTAGTCAACAATCGGCATTAAATAACAATTTGTAGAGACATTTTTTCACTCATTTTAAATTAATTTTAATGTAACTCAAAGTTAATACAAGTGAAGAAGTGAACAGTCTACTTAATCTGGCCTTGGTCTCACTACTTGAAAGAGGCCACACCTTCAGAAGGTGGTCTTACCCAGGGGCATGGTATCATAGTACTGTGTCATCATGCTTTCCTGCATCATCCAGCAGATACATGGCACTTCCTCCCAGTTCCTGGACACATATGAGCTCAAGGAGGACATCGGCGTGGGCTCTTACTCTGTCTGCAAGCGTTGCGTCCACAGAGGCACTGGCACGGAGTTCGCTGTCAAGGTGATGCAGTGTTTCCCATCCTGCACGAAGACATGTCCGTGCATTTCTGTTCAGTCTCTGATTGGCCAAGCCTTTGTGTGCATGTAAAATATTTACCTCTCCTTTTCTTAAAGGAAAGACACTAATGGTATTGATGTTAAAAAAAAAAAAAAGATTACACGTAACACTTTTTATGGAAAGATACAGCAAGAAATCATGTTGAGGGGGAAAAAAACAGGATTCGGGTGAGTGTGCATTACATCACAAACCTAATAAATGTATCTTTTTTTTTTTTTATTATAGAACATTCCTTAATTTACGAACTCTGTCAAATTTTGGTATAATGGCTCTTTGATTTTTTTATTCCCAATTTTTGGTTTTTGGAACAAGCTCAATATTACAAAATTTATCCCAATTTCATGGCCATGTGTCCAGAAAAAAATAAAACCGAAAGTTGTGCATTGCCCAAGTAAAGCGTAAGTTGAGTAATTGTCATATCTGCATTCAGGTCTCACCGCCTGTTGGTGTGTTAGGAAAGTGAGGAATGCGAGTGTTGCTTTTAAAGAGTGGGGCATTTTGAGAACGGTATGTCTGCAATATTGGGTATGTTGTTTTATTGAATGATTGCAGAAATAGCAGAGCAATTAGCAGGAAAAGGTAAACTCGTGGTTTTTGGGATGTATGCGCAGTTTAACAACTCCGTGTAGTTTTAAATTGTTATATTAACAATAAACACAATGTGCTTAGTGGATCCCTGCTGTATTTATTGCTCATTGTGCAGAGAACTTGATCAATTTAAAAGAAAGGTGTCTATTACCTATGATCAGTAAGTGTGTAAATGTGTTTTATATTGTGCTGAAATCATGTGTTGATAGTTATATAGTTTTGTTAATGTTACTACAGTTTCCCCCAGTGATATCTGGGGGGTGGGGGTCTTTGGACTGGGAATGCATTATTATTTTTCCCAATTTAAAATAATGAGAAATAGGTTTTTGCTGTTTGGAATTTTGATATCTCCACTGTTTTCAGGAATGGATTAATTTAATAAATCAAGGGATGCCTGTATTTATGCTCGTTGAACACTGTGACACTTATACAAACTTGTAGCGTACTTCTACCAAACATATTTATAAGTCTTTTGGTTTGCCTGAGTAATGTGTGCCAGCAAAATGCATGCTATATTTTAATAAATTGTAATTTATTGTAGCCAGTAGTGTGAATTTCATTGTATGTTGTAGGATGCACTGTTGTATACATTGAATTGATAGTTCTTTAGGAGAATGGTGCCAAACAGGGTAAATGCTGGGCAGTAACAGTCCTTGCTATGTTCTGTGTTTGTTTGAGTGGCCAGCAGAGAGCAGCACAACACCGCAGCGTTTGTTTGCGCTGTCAGTGCCGTAAAGTTTGCTGTGCAAGTCTGTTGAGCCTCTGACTCTTAACTGTTGTTTTTCAGTGTGGTCATATATATTTTTTTATCACAGATAATAGACAAAAGCAAAAGAGACCCATCAGAAGAGACAGAGATCCTTATGCGATATGGTCAGCATCCAAACATAATCACTCTGAAAGATGTAAGTTTACGCTGACATGATCTGCATGCTAGTTACAGAAAAGGATTTAATTTTTGCTCACATTTCCTAACTGGGCTGGTGTGTAAGAGGTTTAATAAGAAACCTATCCCAGGAGCCACTGTAGCTGAACTTTTGATCATAAGTGGTAAATATTGAGTGCTATACAGTATTACTACGACTGGTATTCTCCCACTGTAGAACGTTAATGTACTCGTGATGTATTCTGTGGGCTGCTGTGTGTGTTGTCGGACTGTGCTGTGTGTGAGGGCTGACCAAGCAACCCTTGTGTGTCAGGTGTACGACGAGGGTCGCTACGTGTACCTGGTGACGGAGCTGATGAAGGGAGGTGAGCTGTTGGACAGGATTCTTCGGCAGAAGTGCTTCTCAGAGCGTGAGGCTAGCGCCGTGCTCTACACCATTGCCAAGACCGTGGACTACCTGCACTGCCAGGGGGTGAGGCCAGGGGCACAGTGGGAGGTTTTGCGAAATTTGCCTTAATGAAGCCAGTGGGTCAAAAGATTTATTTCTACACTGTAGGACAACAGGTGTAATGGGCTAAAAAGTGCAGGTGCTGTGGCCAGCAAGGTTAAATCACTTTTCCGCTTGCTTTGTGTGGCCTTTATAATCTTTGTAAATAGTTATTATTCATATTTTTATTGTTTTATTGGGCTGACAGTTTTGTCCAAAGCAACTTTCTGGGAAAGATTCATAGAAAGCAAGGAATTTCTGCAGGATAAGTCAGCTGCTGGCAGTCCAGGATGAGATGCTGTAATTTACACAAAATCAGCCTGGCTCGTGAATAAATAATACATTTAACCATTCATTACATATGTTGTTCTTGTAATCTGGACTTGATTTACAGAAGAGACAAGTTTAGTTCTTTGAATTCCATCCACCCCACTTAGAAATCATTCTCCTAAGTAAAAGTGGGAAAAAAAGTGTGTAAATTAGGATATAAAGCAGCAATGTGTTTGCATGCTGTGGTGCCACTGTTCTCTTGATCCTGAGCCCAACTGTCCACTTCTGCCAGGTGGTGCACCGGGACCTGAAGCCAAGCAACATCCTGTACATGGACGACTCAGGGAACCCTGACTCCATCCGCATCTGTGATTTTGGCTTCGCCAAGCAGCTGCGAGGGGGCAGTGGACTACTGCTCACACCCTGCTACACCGCCAACTTTGTGGCCCCTGAGGTGTGAACCCCATGGGGCCCAGAGTCAGGCTGCAGAGCCACTTTATAGAGAATTGCCATTGGTGTGAAGGCTGCTGATTAGCACATTTTCTTATGTCATGAGAGATACCTATGTGTTCAGTGACCTGCATTGCCTGGGTTTCAGGTGCTCATGCGGCAGGGATATGATGCAGCGTGTGACATCTGGAGTTTGGGAGTGCTGCTCTACACCATGTTGGCAGGGTGAGAGTGCACACACAATATGCAAGATAAACACATGCAGACACAACCTTATTCATATGCACACAAATTAGCAGCAGTGGTGATAAGATTGCACTGCTATTTGGGGTGCCTTATATAGTGTATATATGGGTGACACAGTGGCACAGCGAGTAGTGCTGCTGCGTCACAGCACCTAGGTGGTGCGAGAGGGTGTGAGTTCGATCCCCACTCAGTCTGTGTGAAGTTGGCATGTTCTCCCTCTGTCTGAGTGAGTTTCCTCTAAGTGCGCTGGTTTCTTTTCACAGTTCAAAGACATGTTCAGGATCCCTCATAGTGTGTGAGTGACAGAGTGTGTGTTCCACTGATGTATGGATGAGTGACCCATGGTAAGTAGTGTATCTAGCAGTGTAAGTCACCTTGGTGAATAAGGTGTGGGCTGATAACATTAGAGTTCATTAGAAGTTGCTTTGTAGGAAAGTGTCTGTTAAATGTAAATGTAGTACAGTTTCTAGTATACACATGTGCATTTCATATGGAGGCTTTCATCTCCTCTGATGTCAAAGACAAAAGTTATTTGTAATGTCAATGTGTGTAAAAGTGTGTAGCAGTCTGTATGTTACATCACGGGTTAGAATTACTGAAGGTACCTAGAAGAAATGTTTATCTTCAATCTGATCAGAGGATGTTTTCAGAAACGTGGGAAATCCACATTGAAACAAGATTGCATGCTTTTCCTGACTTGTTTCTTAATGTTTATGCAGATTGATTGCCTGTTCGGAGGAGTAAAGTACATAGCCCCTGTGGGGCTCAAATGCTTTGTTCAGTTAAATGTATACCATTTTCAACAGTGGCAAATGGCTAAGGTTCCCAGTGCTACCCATACTGAATCTGGGATGAAGTGTTAAATGTACCAATTTCTAATTCATTCTCATTTCCTTTCATTCATTTAGCACACACCCTTCTCCAAAGTGATGTACAGCTCAGTGTAAACAAAGTGCATTTCACAGCAGATGGTTAAAAACACCTCATTGTCAGGGTACAGTTTGTTCAATACCACAGTTTTTCAGTGTTTCATGCCTTATGTCAGAGGTGCTGATTGGAGTCTTCCGGTGCTAGGCCTTCATCATTTATTTCCGCAAAATATCAACAATTAATTTAGTAGTGGATAGTAGTTGGTTTGTGCACATCTCTTAGGCTGTATCATTGGTTAAAACATTGGTGCATATAGTGGAAAGAAACAAACTAGCTTTACTTAATAATCACACGTCTGCAACTATGTCTCTCTTTCTCCTAAGATAATGCACAAATTGTATTTCTCTGAGATCTGCGTTGCTAAATGAATAAATGTAAATGTAAAACTGATTTTACACAATTCTAATCTTTCAGTTGAATGTGTGGTGCCACATGAATAACCTCATCGGTATAAATACTCTGATTAGTTTCATCCAAGCAGCACTTAGAGAGCAGTGTGCCATAATTTGCAAGACTGTGTAAAAAGTTTGTTCAGCTGTGCAGGTCATACTTGTTTTCTATTTGCTATATATTGTTGAGCGTCTCATTCACTGACAGAGAATTGTGTGCCTGCCTCCCTGTTTCTTCTGTAGCTATACACCATTTGCCAACGGCCCCACGGACACCCCCGAGGAAATCCTCCAGCGCATCGGCAGCGGCAAATTCTCCCTTAGCGGGGGCAACTGGGATTGTGTGTCTGACACGTCCAAGGTACAGCCCTTCGGTGCCCATGCGCACACACAACAACTTAGGTTTAACAGACTGACAAACCCACAAATGCTTTATGTTCAGGTGTCACAAAGAGATGTACAATACAGGTATACACTCGGGCACACTAGATGTCTTTTCATGTATATAGTACAGTCAAAACTTGTAAGACTAGCTGTGTTGAAGCGCTGCTTTGTTTACAAGCTGTTGCTGCAAGTCACGCAAGTGTCATGCATTGACCTGTCTTGGAACCTGGAGATGTATTACACCAATCCTGCTGTAATCCATTTGAGTGAGGTCCTTACTGTGAAGCGCTCCACTAAAATGCCATTTTAAAATTGTAAGCTAAGCGAGTGGTGAACAGGGAATCTAATACGAACGCAGGACCTGCTGTCCCACATGCTTCACGTGGATCCCCAGCAGCGCTACTCTGCAGAGCAGGTGCTGAAGCACCCATGGGTGGCCTGCCGTGACCAGCTGCCTCACCTCCAGCTCACGCGGCATGATGCGCTGCACCTGGTCAAGGTATGTATTCGAGATGTTGGTTAGCACTCAAACCCATACGCCTGTCTTAGCATTTCAGTTATGAACTGCATTTAGTCTGTGTTTTATTAACTGTTATCACAGGGCGTACCATAGTTTTTTGTCTCTGGTTTTCCGCGGGACAGGTACATTTTACCTGCGTTATCATTTTTGCACCTGTCCAATTTTGGAAAATATCAGAAAGACAAAAATACGGAAATGTCTGGGTTTAAAACATTTTTTTTAATGGGCAGAAATTTAAACATTTATTGTTCAAGTTTATCAGTTATATTTTTTTTGTGATCTGAGGTACAGGCATTCCTCGCTTCGTGAAATTAATCCATTCTTGAAAACTGCGCTCATACCAAAAGCCTGTTTCCAGTTATTTTGAATGGGGAACAATTATTATATTCAGTTACATGCCCATCAACAAATCCCAAACAAATTACCCAGATATCACTAAAACACCTTCACGACTATCGACCCATGATTTCAGCACAACATAAAACATATTTGCACACTTTTTGCTCAGGAATAATTTCCACTTTTCTTTTTAATCAGTTCTCCACAGACTGGTGTCCTGTCCTGGGTATGTCCCCTCCCCCTCCAGCCTTACACCCTGTGTTGCCGGGTTAGGCTCCGACTCCCCGCGACCCTGAATGGGACAAGCGGTTCAGACGTGTCTGTGTGTGTCTGTGTGTGTCTGTGTGTGATGAGTTCTCCACAGCATAAGCCATAAACCAAACAGGGATCCACTGAGCATGTTGCATTTATTGTGAACAACTTTCTAGAACTGCACACTATTACTGAAATGTGCAAACATATCCAAAAAACCATCAGCTGAACTCTTCCTGCTGAATTCTCTGCTGTCTCCACCATCATTCTATTTAAAAAAAACTCACCCAATGTGGTTGAATTTCATACACTTCCCATAATGCCCCACTCTCTTAAAGCAACACTCACATTCTTAACACATTAACGGACAGATCTGGATGCAGATGTGCAAACTACAGTACATTACTGAACTTGCAGTTCAGTCGCATGTTGCACACGCACAGACACACACATTTTCAGAACCGCTTGTCCCATACGGGGTCGCGGGGAACCGGAGCCTACCCGGCAACACAGGGCGGAAGGCCGGAGGGGGAGGGGACACACCCAGGACGGGACGCCAGTCCGTCGCAAGGCATATTTCCAAATTTTTTCAACATGCTTTAGAAAAATTTTGTTACTTTTCTTGTTCCGGTAATTGAAAACTGTGTATCAGAAGCAAAGAGCTGAAATTTTAGATAAAGAGGATATCTGTAAATCGGGGGATGCCCATAACTGATTCTGTGTCATTCAAGTCAGGTCTGTTTGGGCATGTGGGTCATCCTGCTTTCACTGTTCCAGGCTAGGAAATATTCTTTCCAAAAAGATATTTTGTTTTAATTTGTAACATTTTTTCTTTGATCATGCTCCTGTTTTCTGTTGGAGTTGGATTGTCCTGCTGCAAAAAAAAAGGCTGATTATCAAGAGCTTTTTCCCTTTTTCAGCCATAATTTGTGACATTTTGATTATGTACTACTGCTGAGTTTTTCCTTAAAAGAAATTGTCAGCAATAGCAAGATACCAGGCTTGTTTAGCTTCATGTTTGACAAATTTGGGTGCTTTCTGGTGAGACAATGATTTCTAAATGGATCAAATTTAAGACCCTGGTTATAGCCTACAAATGCATCAAGAGAACTGCTCCTAGCTATTTACAAGACTTGATAAACCGCTACATCCCAGCCAGACAGCTTTGCTCGTCTACTTCTGCTCACTTGGTGGTCCTGCACACGAAACGTAAAGCATGGAGGTTCTCAGTTCTGGCTCCGTTGTGGTGGAATGACCTCCCCCTCTCACTCAGAACTGCTGAAACTCTGTCTACATTCAAGAAGGGTCTGAAAACTTACATTTTCCAGACTTACTTCACCCATGATCTCTCAAGCTCTTGTATGGTGTAAATGTTCATGCACCGTAACTTTATGATCATGCCCAGATAAGCCTTTAGACAGCTGCTACTCCTGTGTTGTATGTAAATGTTTATGTACCTATAAAAAAAATTGTAGGAAGGTGATCAGGATTAGTCTATTCTGACTTTTATGCACCTACTTGTGCAATGAACATTGTGAGCATAAAGAGGAAAGGAACAAACTAAGTTTACTTAATCACATGTTTGCAACTATGTCTCTCTTTCTCCTAATGTAATGCCCAAGCTGTATTTTCTCTGAGATGTACATCACTTTGGAGAAAAGCATCTGTGAATGAATAAATGTAAATGTAAACAAAAGTGCAGATGATGCAGTTAGTGATATCAGTTTCTTTGCTATGGTGGACAGGTAGAAAATAAATAATGAAAATATTGGAGTCACCCTACTTGCCTATGACCATTTCACACATTTTGCACACTTCCCGTCCAGGCCAGTTTGAAAACCATCAATATTGAGCCCTGAAACTCTCTGCATGTATGTAATGGTACTTGTTCTCTGTTCCTTCTGCCCCGTGTTTGAAATGCTGTTATGAGTTAGTTATCCAAGTTCCACTGTCTCATGGTGTGTGTTGTGTAGATGCCATGTGGTTCAACTGCGGTTGAACCGTATCTTTTGCTGCCTCCCACAGGGAGCAATGGCTGCTACCTACTCGGCTCTGAACCACAAGCCAGGCAAGCCCATCTTGGAACCCGTAGCTGCTTCCAGTTTGGCGCAGCGTCGGAGCATGAAGAAGCTCACCTCCACCGACTTGTAGGGCACATCGGACTCTGCCCCCTGCTGCTACAGCTTACAGCACCCGCCCCAATTTATTTATTCTCACCTTTTATCATCCCCTCCCAGCACCTTTCGCACTGATATCAGGGAGGCTACCTGTATAATCAGGGCCTGATGGAACTTTCAGTGAATAAATCCTGATAATATATACATGTATGTATGTGGTACTGATGGGACAAGTATCCTCTGTGACGTATATTTATTAATTTTTGGCTGTAGAGACACACTGCACTGCACCGCCCCCTCCCCACTTACTGAGACTGGCCCACTGTGTGTTCCAGACAGTGACATGCCGCTCTGTCCTTTAGCCCCTCCTTTCTGTGTCCATAAAGGAGCATCCCAACATGAAAAGCTGCCCTCAGCATGGCTACGAGTCAGGTAGTGAAGAGCAGCCCCAGCATCTGAGAAGCAGCAAGAGTCTTGCAGTAGAATTCCAGTGTGTGTTGTGGATATTGAGGATGAGGGCTTGTGTGAGCTGACGTCTTGCAGCTGGGAAGTCTCTGCTAGACATTGAACTACAGTTTCATGCTTTTGGTGCCAGCTTTACGCAGGTCTTGTGATTATGTTTGTGTTCAGTGTTGGCCCCAGTTTTCTACTTTCAAATCCCTATCCTGTGGTTTTCTTTTTTTTTTTTTTTTTTTGTCCACATTATTTGCTTTCTTTCTTCCCTATTTCATTCAGTGCTTTAATATCATTTGTCTTAAATCTGATTTTGGTCCAGTTTAAAAGAATCGTGTACAACATATATATAAATATAATGCTAGAGGAAAAAAATAAACTTGCGCAAATTTAGTGTTGTAGGTACACTGTTGCTTCCAAAGGGTGAAAGGTTAGTGAGTAGAGATGAGACCCTGGAGACAACTTCCTGCATCAACATCAAATCTCTTCACAGATATTGTGGAAACTGTATCATATTGTATTTATTTAATTTGATTTTTACAAATATATTTTTGTTCGGAGGTCTGTATATATTGACATTAAAGATCATTATTAACATGCAGCTGTAGTCTTACTGTTTTTCCTTGTGTGTGTGCACGGTTACTTTTTAAAGGAAAATCATTTCATATATTCACTTTAACAGTTAGCAATATGTACTGGTATGCATTTATTCACATGCGCTTGTGGGAGATGGCATATTTTTGTATTCATGTATGTATGTTGCATGTTGAGAAAATCATGGGTTTCTCATCTTCACTGGGTTTTTTTTTTTTTTTTTTTTTAAAATATATAATAACCTCTTGATCTAGAGACGGTAACTATTTTGCACAGTTTTTACTGAGTAACGTATTCTAGAGCACTCGGGGTCTGAAAATTCATGTGAATAAGTGGTATGGATAATGAAGTACTAATTGGACCAAGTCAGGCAGGGCAATTAATTGGACGGAAAAGGAGCCGTGCCCAGTGGCCAGCCCCACCTCTAGCAAACAGTGTGAGACACTCCTACACAGATGCTGGAGCCTTGGATTTATTTGATAAACATTACTGCCATTGCTTTGTGTTTTACCATCCAGCTAATTTGCTATATTTTTCTACCATGCTGCTACAGCGCGCACGCACCGTCCACAAACATCTCCCACCATCTCTTGACTGCAACATATGGGAGTTAGAATTTTTCTTTTGCAGACTGCATCTCCCATTGTAAGGATTTGTTTACGAGTGCGGAGCCCTGCACATCACTTCGTCTCCTTGTTCTTCATAACAATATCCTTAAGGGGGTTATTAAAATTACACAGATTTAAGAACAGGAAGAAATGCACAGCAAGTGTCCAGAATGGTTCCACGCTTCTGTTGTTCATCTTTGTCCTTTCCCATGCGACTAAAGCTCATGAGTGCTTTCAACTGGAATCCAGCTATTTATTATTGAAAGGCACAGCTGCGTCATGGGCCTTTTGAGACAGTTATTTTCTTTCCTACAAGCTTTTACTGTATAATACTCCACTTTTGCTCCTCAGACCTGCAGTTCTTGCTCCTCCACATTACACTTGCAGTCAAAGGTGTAAGGTGTCTGACATCACTTTATTGTAAAATAGTGCTCCTTAAATCATTCTAAGGTAATGCCCAGGTGCGTTTTCTCATTTTCAAAATAAAGTTTGTCCCTCAAACAGTTTATGCGGGCTGTCTCAGAGAGTGTTGGTGTGGATACAGAACCCAGCAGCATGTTTAATGTGTAACGGGAACACACCATGATGGCAGTGTGAAGTCAACTGCTTCTTCTATTTAATCCTTTTCTTATGGTTTCTATCATATACAGGCATCCCTCAATTTACAGAATTAATCCTTTCCTGAAAACAGTGCGGAGAACAGCATTTTCTATTCTGAAAGGCTATTTCTCATTATTTCAAATGGGAGAAATAATAATAATACATTCCCAGCCCAAAGCTATGCAAGAGAACTTTGGTTAAACCAGCCAGCCCCCAACAAGCATTGTGTGATTTATGGGTGCCAGGTGGAAATGAGTCCAACCCATTTTTCCTTCCTGCCATCTCCAAGTACATCAACACTGTAGAACCCATTTCCTCTAAGACTTTTATTTATTTATTCTGTTTTCACCAAGAGCTCATCCACAGAAGGCTCTCAGCATTACACTACACTGGAAACATTGGCCATCAGACAGGAAACACGTGGACTGCATGCCTGTTTGTTATTGTCCTTTATTATCATGAAGCCGCATTACATTTGTCTTCCTTAAAATGGCTGAAAATAAAAAATGCCATGTTCACAACTTATATTGCGCTGGTTTACATTTATCGAATGCTTTTCTCCAAAATAGCTTACAATTATTAATCCATTTATCCAGCTGGGTAATTTTTTCCTGGAGCAATTTAGGGTAATTACCTTGCTCAAAGATACTACTGCTGGAGGTGGGATTCAAACCTGTGACTGTAACCACTACACTTCCAGCTGTTTATACACCCTAGATAGCCATGCTCTTCCTGTTCATTACATGCCGCAGGAAAATGAAACAGTGGAGTAGAAAAAGAAGTGAGTACAAAAAGGAAGATCATGTGGTAAATATGTATTAAAAAGTGTTTGACCTTAAACACTGACTATGAATCTCTTTTGTAACTGAGGGCAATAAAACTGGATGTGAGGGGTGTATTGGTTCATTACACACACACACTTTCTGAACCGCTGATCCCATGTGGGGTCACGGAGCCTACCTGGCAACATAGGGTGTAAGGCCAGAGGGGGAGGGGACATACCCAGGACAGGCCACCAGTCTGTTGCAAGGCACCACAAGCGGGACTCAAACCCCTGACCCACTGGAGAGAAGGACCCAGTCCAACCCACTGCACCACCACACCCCTCACCATTGCATAGATATTTTTTGTCAATATCTGGACTCTTTCAGGTTGTTAGATGCATGTCCTAGATTATTGCCTACCAAACTGGTGAACCACAGTTTGTGAGACCAGCTGGCTGTGTGTCAGAATGGCTATGAGCAGCATGGATACACCTCAAGGTCTTAGCACCCTTCCTGTTAATATTGTACAACTTGGACTGTCATTTGCACAACTTTCAGATGGTATAGCAATAGCTTGGTGTATCAGGGAAGTGCAAGAGGATTGAGCAGAGACGGAAGGCCTTGTGCAAGCTGAACCAACAACACTTCAAGAACTAAATGATGATGGTACACTTCACTCAGAATCCCTACCATTCAAGTTACTTGCAGTTATTTTCCCATTTAAATAGCTGGGTAATTTTTTAAAACTGGAGCAATTTAGGGTAGGTATGTTGCTCAAGGGTACAACAGCTGGAGGTAGGTTTTAAACCTTTATAATACCAACCAACCAATTTCAAGAACTGCTTGTCCTGAGCAGGGTCACAGCAAGCCAGAACCTATCCTAGAGACACAAGGCACACCCTGGATGGGATGCCAGTCCATCACAGGGCTACAACTGTGTACCCAGTCACACAGCCACATGAAGATAATGGAGAAATTGCAGGGCAAGCACCTTGCTCAAGGGGTCAATAGCCAGCAGCATGGATTGAACCAGCAACCCCCAGAGCCAAAGGCAACCACTTCAACCACCAGCTGCCCCTTCCTGGTTGTGTAAATATGTAAATCACTGTAAGTATCGTAACCCTGCAAGCGGTGCTGGAGAAAAAAGGGACAGCGAAATAGACGCAAATATGATGCAAGTACTTGCAAGGACAGCTGGTGGTGTAGTGGGTAGTGCTCCTACCTTTCACCCTGAAGGTTGCTGGTTTGAGTCCCAGCTGCAATGCACTTTGGTAAAGTACTTATTCTAAATAATTACCCAGCTGTGTAAATAAGTATAAGCTTTTCTGGAGAAAAGTATCACCTAAACAAATAAATGTTTCTTGTAGCACTGAATTTCTCCTGTGTCTAGTGTAGTTATGAATACATCCTCTAGGGGGGAGTGCTCCCCCTACTAGGCACAGCCCTAAGGCATTTGCCCAAGGCAGCTGTCCTGACTCTCTTTGACACTGAGAGACAGAGGGAGTGTATTGGTGGTCCTTTACTGAAGAAGCCTTCCACTACAGTGCAAAGTCAGTCTTTGCAAATGCAAAATATTTGCTGACATGCTACTGGACTAGTTTTTTTTTTTATTTGGAACCAAGGTGGATCTGGGGCATCTGCATCTGCTCCTGCAATTAACATGACATTTATTCATTTAGCTAATACTTTTCTCCAAAGGCATAACGGTTTATCCACGTACCACTGTGCTACTTGCTGCATAGCGCTATATATTATTGATCTATTATCTATCCGTATATGTCAATAATAGTTTTGCAGATTTACTGTAATATACATATTTATGTATATATACACAAATGTATACAGTATATATGACACAGTAGCACAGCTTGTAGCATTGTTGCCTTGCAGTGCAAGAGGACATAGGTTTGATCCCTGCTCAGTCTGTGTGGAGTTTGCATATTCTCCCATGTCTGCATGGGTTTCCTCTGGGTGCTCTTGTTTCCTCCCACAGTCTAAAGACATGCTGTTCACGTTTGCCCATAGTGTGTGAGTGACAGAGAGAGTGTGTTCCACTGATGTATGGATGAGTGACCCAGCGTAAGTAGTGTGTCTAGCAGTGTAAGTCACCACGGTGAATAAGGTGTGTGGGCTGATAACACTACATAGAGTTAATTGGAAGTTGCTTTGGAGAAAAGTGTCTGCTAAATAAATGTACAGTAAATTTATATGCACACCTTGAAAGCATGTGAATCCTATAGGGGTGGTCATTTTTCTTCTGTAAAATATTAAAATGAACTTAGAAAATTAATAAATGATTATTATTTACACAGCATAGGGGGTGTGGTGGCGCAGCGGGCTTGGAGGGGTTCTGCTTTCCGGTGGCTCTGGGGTTCAAGCCCTGCTTGGGGTGTCTTGTGATGGACTGGCATCCCGTCCTGGGTGTGTCTCCTCCCCCTCCACCCCTGCATCCTACGTTGCTGGGTCAGGCTCCGGCTTGCCGCGACCAGGTTTGGGTCAAGTGGCTTCAGCCGGTGTGTGCGTGCGTGTACACATCCAAATCTACTTACCTACTTGGTTTAACCAATGCAACTTGGGGTTCACATATTTTGCACCTGCACTACTTCTGTTTTTCTACTGCACACATGATTTCCTTTAAAATAACATATGGATTTGATACTTACACACCTATTATGTCAGATGAAGAATACTGCTTCTGATTTTAAATAATCATTTTGTGGCAGAACTAAAGGACACAGGAGTGTATGAGAGCAAAAGAGAGACAAAAAAATTTTGTAAGATCAGAGTAATTTTGCAAGTATTGTTATTGACTTTGTATCCCGAACATCATAAACACCTCAAGAACGAGTCTCCCTTCTTCATGGGGATGAAATGTGATGCCAGTGAGAAAGGGTGTGGCAGACCAGTGAAGGACTGAGTACCACTTTCACATACACACGCCTCTGAAATACACACTTATCCTCCCTCTCACAAACACACATTCTGAGACAGCTGGGCCCAGCTCTGCATTCTGCACTGAAATGTCTGAGCTCTGCCTCCTTGCACCAACCTCTGGAAGTCCACCCCCCCTTCAATTCACATGAAGCGTGTGGGGAGCATCACTGACATAGCACCATGGCGATGGCAGTAAACAACACCGCAAATGGTATGGCTGGACAATTCTTTGGGAGCCATAACATTAATGACCCCCCTCACACCTTTCTCTCCACTCAAATGCTACACCAGTGCCCTGTTTGTTCTCCTTTTTTTCCCTCCTTCCATATTTACTCAATTTCCTCACAAGTGTACTAAGCTGGCTGAGACCCAGGCATGCCTCTCTTATTGCTACGAGGTGCTGAGCAGCTCCTGGCTGGGGTGAAGCCATGCTCAGGTGCGAATTTATTTATTCCAATTAACGGCATGCCCCTGAAGTAAGCCAATTAGTGTGGTGCACTTAATGAAGTCATTAGCTGTCAGATTAGCTTTTGGAAATGCTTGTCACTGGTACAGACGCAGGCACAACACTCGGTTAATAAAATGAGCAGAATTAATGGACTGAGTAGCATAGATAATGAGTTAATGTGGAACATATAGGACAAAGAGTGATCAGCCCGCGGTCTGGGATGAAGATATCACTGCAGTAGTCGTTCGCTCAAGAAAGATCCCTTCCTCTGCACCCAGTTCTTGCCGTTCCCTTGTCGCACACTAAGTGGGATGTAAATGCCCCCCTTACATGTGGGCTGTTATCAGTGCTGTTTAAACCTGCCTCCTCATATGGCTTTTTAATTCCTATTGTGCTTTGCTGTGTTCCCATCTCCAGCAGGGGCTCCTCTCCTGGCCCAGCACAACACCAACACACCCCTTCTGTCCCAACAAGAAATGTGTCCCAGTCAACCATGGAGCTAAAGGTTGCCCATCACCGTTGCAGTTCTGCTCCTTCCGGGTATTGATTTCAACTTATTTGCAGTCAGTGTTCATTTCCTCTCAGGGCGATTAGCAGACAGAGTAATCAGCTCTCATCAAAAGGGATACAGGCCACCCCTGCGCAGGAAAATTGGTGTTAGAATATTCATTGTTAATAATGAACTGGCCGCAATGTGTTGTTTGATCTGCGAATTGCCAGTCGCATTCCGGGTTTCGACTCATTAATGCCTGCTCGGCGTTGCTATGGACATGGTGTCGGAGAAGAATAGGCAGCGCAAATACACAGCTGAAAAGCAGAGACCAAACCAATGCAAACTTTAATAATACCAGTCATCTTTTATTTCATACATGTTGGTTATCTACCAGCCACAAGGCACCAGTGAACAGCAGGGCGAGTATTCCCATGATGGCCAGCAGGTGGTGTGATGACAAAAGACCACCATACTGTGGCCTGTCCATGTTCCAGAAGCAGCCCAGGTCCAAGAACTTCAGTTAACTCAGAATTTCTATCTATCTATCTATCTATGTGTTTGTTTGTTTGTTTGTTTTACCAACATCACTAGGCCTCAGCAATATAGACACAGTACAGTGAGAAATTGCAAATATGCCCACATACATAAAACAATGGCAAAAGGTAAAAAGGTTACAATATTCCACAGGTGTGACCACACACACACACATACACACATTTTCTGAACCGCTTGTCCCATACGGGGTCGCAGGGAACCGGAGCCTACCCGGTAACACAGGGCGTAAGGCCAGAGGGGGAGGGGACACACCCAGGACAGGACGCCAGTCCACCACAAGGCACCCCAAGGGGGACACGAACCCCAGACCCACCGGAGAGCAGTACCCGGTCCAACCCACTGCACCCCCCCAGGTGTGACCAAATAGTACACACACACACACACATTTTCAGAACCGCTTGTCCCATACGGGGTCACGGGGAACCGGAGCCTACCCGGTAACACAGGGCAAAAGGCCGGAGGGGGAGGGGACACACCCAGGACAGGACGCCAGTCCATCGGAAGGCACCCCAAGTGGGACTTGAACCCCAGACCCCCCGGAAAGCAGGACCGTGGTCCAACCCACTGCGCCACCGCACCCCCACCAAATAGTATTAATTATAATATCTTATTAGTTGGCTGTCTGCACATTCTAGAAATCCCTTGAATTGTCATGCAGTTGGAATGTTAATTTTTTAATGCAGAACACTAAATTCTTTGCTCGTCCACATATTCAAAGAGGGAAGTCCAGGTGTGACCCACAGCATTAAAAAAACATTTTCTTGTTAAGTATATGAGTGTAATCAAAGAATTTTCTGAAAAACTACATAATAATGATTTTGAAAAAAAAATGGAATTGTCATCCACTATGTGTGCAGCAATATATTGAATGGATCACTGACACCCCAGTGCAATGATGGTTCCTTGATTAATTCACAGTAGAGTGCAGATAGTAAAGTAGCATTTGGTGAGGAAACACTGTAGTAATTTTTCCCGCTTGGAAAAAAGTTCTCCGTTATGCTGATTAGAATTAATATGAATCATACAGGGAGACATAAATGAGTTCAAGATGAGCGCACCATTACCCCTGCCTTTACATATCAACCCGATAGTCACATTTTCTTAGCACAACGATCTTCGCACATGTGTTTAAAAATATCTTTATCATCAGTCTTCACGCGAGCATTTAGTACAGCACTTTATAAACGAATTTGTCTGAAACTTAACACAGCATTACTCACGGAATAGAATGCCACAAAATACTTTTAGAATCTTTATAGCGTGAGTCCTTGTAATGAGACATATTAAAAATGCATTTGTTTTCTGCCCAGGATAAAAGTTTTTTTTTTCTTTGTTAGGTGTATACACCATGTAACTTGCACATTCCTTAAGTAACCCCACTGTGTTTTGCATGCATAGATCTTTTACGTGCTACATGTCCAAGACAAATATCTTTAAAAAGTTTCATGTTAAGCACGAGAGAAAAAATTAATTATGTCTTATTAAATGATTATGTTGTCCATTTGGTTTCTGCTGTAAGCTGTTTGTGTGTAAAATTGGTCAACCATGGTTTAGGGCAGTCTAAGCTTAGTGATTTTCAACTAGTGTTTAATCTGAACTTTTTTCCGATATGATGTTTTCGGGACTCACTCACTCACTTGCTCTTGTTAATTGTTTGTCCTGGACAGGGTCGTGGGGTTTGGAGCCTATCCCACAAACAGCAGGAGGGGTACAGACAATGTGGACAGGATGCCAGTCCATCGCAGAGTACTTTCTCATATTGTCCACTCTAAATGAAAGCTCTTTGGAGTCCAGCACCATTATTTATTATCTACAAATGCATAACTAACAGAGAAACTTGGTTTTAATAATTCCTACTAGCGACTTCTTCTGGAGCTTAAAGTAAGATTTGTTTATGTATAGTGATACTTTTATTTATTTTTTATCAGACCTTTAAAGTAGCTTGTAAATGTTTTAATGGCGATTTTAAGCATGATGTTAACCCTCAGGTTGTGTTCCAGTCAAATTTGGCACGTTTCTAAATTTTTTTATTTTAGAAAATAAATTTCCTTCATAAGGCTCCACGACATCCTTCACATCAGGCACCTGAACACATAATATTAATGATCACCAGTTTCAATTAACTTTTACACATTTTAGTCACAATTTCTACATTTTGTCGTGTGTGCTTAGATGTTAGTGGTCGTAGGAAATTAATGGATGAGAATCTAATAAAGAGCAAAGAGTTTTAAATGGGGGATGGTGTGGTGGTGCAGTGGTGCAGTGGGTTGGACCACAGTCCTGCTCTCCGGTGGGTCTGGGGTTTGAGTCCTGCTTGGGGTACCTTGCGATGGATTGGTGTCCCGTCCTGGGTGTGTCCCCTCCCCCTCCGGCCTTACGCCCTGTGTTACCGGGTAGGCTCCGGTTCCCCGTGACCCCGTATGGGACAAGTGGTTCTGAAGATGTGTGTGTGAGTTTTAAATGGCACATTCAGGAGTTCACACACACACACAGGTGACATCATTTCAGGGAATGAATGAGTGCTGTAGACCATAAATGGGATAAAGAAGTGTAGAACTTGTGACAATAAGCAGGAATGAAGTTGGTGATAAGGTGGAACACACACACACACACACACTGTCTGAAACTGCTTGTCCTGAGTAGGGTTGTGGCAGACCAGATCCTAACCTGGCAACATGGGGCGCAAGGCTAGAGAGGGAGGGGACACACCCAGGTCAGGGCGCCAGTCTGTTGTAGGGCACCCTAAGCAGGACTCAAACCCCAGACCCACTAGATAACAGGACCCAGCCAAACCCGCTGTGCCACCACACCCTCACTCATTATGTCACCATCTATGTTTTATAATTACTTTAAAAATGGTTATGATGTGCCTGTAAAGTGGAAAGACCAACAATAGAAAACTGTATGGAATGTAGTACAAGAGTTAAAAGCTGAAATCACTGCATTGCATCTGATGGAGGTGGTTTTTGGACTGTGGCTCAGTTGTTGGTGTGTTTCGGTGTCCCAAGTCCCTTGGAGCTCAAGTGATGTGTCTGGTGAGCTTGGAGGGACTCATGTCACAGGGACACACCAACAACTGGGCCACAGTCCAAAAACCAACTCTGTCAGATGCACTGCGGTGATTTTAGATTTTAACCCTTCTGCTGTCTTCCACATAGCATTACACACAGTGGTGCAAAGCAGAGCCTGGACCGCAATCCTGCTGTCTGGAGCCACGCCTCTGCATACTGTCACTGTTCCCACTTTACAGAGCAGCCATGTTCACACAGGACAGCCAACATGTGTGAGCTGTACATGCGAAATTGATTTAGGTAACACAATTAATCCTATCAGGGTTCCAGTAGGCACTTCCATCCTCCCAAGATGAACGGCCCTTTGAAGACAGCAGCTGCCTGGTGTATCTCCAGTAAAATGCCTGCTTCAATCCCACTATATAATCACTGGATTTATTATTACTATTTTTATTACATTCCTGCCAGGAAGACACTGCTCCTCCTGGTGCTCACAAGCTCTGCTCTCCAAGGAGTCCACATGAGATTAACATCACTGGTCAGAGAGAGCAATCAGAGCCTAATAGACTGGGCACATTGAGCTGAAGCAGTTTGCTGAAGTTCTACTTATGAATTATTATTATTATTATTATTATTATTATTATTTCTGTTGTTGTATAACAGTATTATGCTGCAGACATTTTGTGAAACATGACAAACAAATAATGTACAATAAACAAAGGATGTATTCTCTCTATGCTCTTTATGTAAAATTACTAATTTGAGCCAATTTTACCACCTAATTTACTTGTAATACAGGCGGTACTGTCATATATGGTCTAATCTATATATTTTTTGGTCTCATCAATATATTACACACACACACACACACACACACATATTTATATGCGTGTATATAAATATAATGTAGATGCACTGGAACTTAGAACATGGTTTCTGTCATACTACATTCTACACTGGCCATTACATTATAAGCATTTATTATTAAACGACTGGAAACAAGATTACTTTTATCCTGCACAACATGGGCTGCCGACCTTTTTTTAATATTCAAAACAAAAGTCTCGCGTTTCACAATGCAAAATACCAAGGCATTTCCAATGACCACCCGAGTCACGCAGAAAATGCTGCCCCGAGCACTTGAGCATCCAGAAAGCAACCCCTGTGAATCCTGCACTGTCCTTTAAACAGCAGGTGGCGCAGTGGTTACAGCTGTGGTTTTACAATCTGAAAAGTTTTTGGTTCAAATCCCAGTCCAGCTGTAGTACTCTAAGCACCAGATACCTCAGCAGGTACAGGAGGCCTACTGCCCCCGATGGGACAGATTTTGCACACAAATAGCTAAGAATGTCCTGCTAAATGAAAGCTGTCTAGGATAAAGGTGCCGACAAAACACATCTGAATAATGATAATAATAGTTATTGACACGATCAGTTGGGGTGTGTAGATGCCACACCCTGTGACGAAGCTCCAGTTTCTCCATGGAGACCGATCCTGTATTCACATAACGCCAACACTCACACATCGGACCAAGTCCTGTCCTGTCACCCTACACATTTTTCTGCTTTATTGAACTGAACACCTTAAGCCTGTTTTCCACAAATAAAATAAAAAAAAAAAACTAAAAAAAAAAAAAACAAAAAAAACTATGGTAGTGATTTTGGAATTAGAATTGTGCAGTTTAAATAGTTTCTTCTGAACATGTATGTCACAATTAGCATTTAGCTCCCCCAGCTAAGCGACATCCTCATATGGGAAGAGTGACTGTGGTATTACCGTGTATGACGCATTTTCAATTTGTCGCTGTTAGTTGTCATACAAGTGCTCATTGAAGCTGAGCAACCAGTCAAAGTGTTGTTTCACTGCCATGGATGAGCACATTATTATTATTATTATTATTAGCAGTAGTAGTAGTAATATTTTTATTATCATTATTGTTGTTGTTCTTATTGTTTTATTGTTTTGATTTTGGTTCACAAATGATAGTTGATGATGACAATAATAAGAGTTTAACCACTGCTGTTAATTTATTTGTAAAACTGGATGTTCAGATATATTCCTTGTAACTCCACAGCACTGACTGTAAGACAGGATTGGCTTTACTAGCCCATGGTTCTGTTGCTGATCAGTTCCGTTATGAGTATCTGGTGTCTTTTTGCGCTGTTTCAGGTTCATTTCTCAATGGCTCTCACAGCTCTGTTCAGTTGCAGGCTGAGCAAATGCATACATTAAGTAGAATTAGTATTCCAGTCATGGGTCCACATCTCGAGGCAAGGCCAAGACTCCTTCCGCACGTTTTCTCTCTCTCTCTCTCTCTCTCTCTCTCTCTCTCTCTCACACACACACACACACACACACTCAATCACCCCAATCCGTCTCACTCCCTCTCACCCCTTCCTCACTGAAAATCAAAAATGTACTTTGCACTGATTGACATTTGGAAATATTTATATATTTAAATTAAAAAGGACACTTCAAATATATACGCTCGCTATACTCGTGTGGTTTTCTGAGTGTGTTCAAAGCGTCGTATTTGTTTATTTATTTGGTAATTTTACCGAATTTTGTTAACCGAACATAAAAATCGGTAGTTTAATTCCAGCCACATCAGTGATAATCGCTATTTAAAATAGTCCGTATTAAAACAGTTAAAATAGTCGGACAATTACTACTAAATAATAATAATAATAATAATAATAATAATAATAATAATAATAATAAAAATCTCATATAGGCGAGTTCTTCACGAATGACCTTGAGCGGGTTAATTCATGAATACTCCCGACATGTTGACAAAAATAAAACAACATCTCAAATGATTATATGTAGCTCTGGAGGCCTCTTTTCCCTGCGTTCAGTGACACATGTCGCGCACAGTGGTTGTGACCTCGGGCGAGTTAAGGCTGCGCTCCCATTCAGTGTACAGTACTTTGTAAACCTGCCTGGGATACACCACAGTCACTTCACCGCTACTCTGGTACCGCATCGCACAGCATTATTCCCGCAGCGAAATAAATAAATAAATAAATAAATAAATAAATAAAAAAATAAATAAAAACAGGAAGGAGAAACAGAAACCAAGTACAACATATATTACATGTATTAAATATTGCACGAAGCCGTACTAATTGCCATTGTATATAATAATATTCCACTACTTTTAAACAGAAAAAAATATTTAAGTCCATAGAAGAAAAGTATTTTTTTTTTCATAACTGGGCTGAATTACTTAAAGAAAGCGGCTGTTTCATGTACATCTATCGAATGAATGAATACACGGTGGGAGAATAATTAATATTTGTCGTTCAAAAAATGCGAATTTGCGGATTTTCAACGTTTAACGAAACATGGTAATTTTAGATGACAGACTGAGACTGTATCCATGGGCAATCACGATATCAGGTGTTCAAATGTAATCCATACAACGTTTTTCAAGGTCAGTGTCTCTGCCACTGAGTGCTGACAACAGATACATAAACAACCTCGGTGTCCTTTTACAGATGAAAATGAAATATTTACCCGAAAACAAACAATCAAAATACATAGACATTTAAAATTTAAAAAAATCCACTAAATTATATTTTAACAAGAACTAAAACGGCAATTCCATACGTCTACGTTAACAAAAACGCAACAAATTATAATTTTTTAAGAAAATAAAAGATGTAATTTTCAATCTGGATTTAAACATATACTGTTTTTCATATAAAGCCTCATTATCTGTAAAGCCTCATCTAAAGACTGACACCAAAACTGTAACAACAAAGTGTTTTTATTCCAACATACATTTTTATAACGGTTTTACAGTTCGTCTTGAAAACATAATACAAGGTTTATACTGAAAATAAATAATCGCTTGAAGATCCATCATATTTGGAATAAAACTGGTGAAAACGTCAAACTTTTAATGAAAATATCGTTTTTTATACAGCACTAAGTGCATGAATAAACTAAAAAGTATTTAAATTAATAACTTCAAAAAGGTCGTATTATACAAAACTGTACAATAGCAAATATTTGAAGGAATATTAAAGACATAAATCAATAATTGGAGCATTGGAGGTTATAAAAGTTTAGATACTGAGCGTGTACAATAAAATAATGCCTGTAATGTAGCACAACGCCTTTAGACCGGCAGTTACTTCATGTTCCTAATTTTGTGGCCAGTAGGTAACACAGTAATATGGTCGAGGGTTTACACAAAGAACCCTGAAATACTGCACGTACACCCTTCTGCGTTGCAGTTTTAAATACAATATCACTATTATTACTGTTATTGTGATTCTGGAAAACGTGTTTGGATTTGAATTAATTATAATTCCCGAGGCTCTGTAGTCATTCTGTCGTTTTAGGCCCACAACGCGAGCATGAAAACGGGGTTTCCACGGATCCACTGAAGTCAGGAATAAAACAGACACAACAGACTACTTTCTTCTGAAAATAAAGGCTCAACTTCCCCCAGTAAGGTGTCTTACTGTCAGGTACAGGCGTCCCATAAAGTGTCTTCAATGGCTACCTACGTAACCTATTGCTATAAAGCATTACTGTGATCTGGAAACCTCTGGCACGTAAAGCCCATTGGAAAGAAACCAATAAATAAATAAACACTATTATCTGCATGTATATGTCATACTGCTAGACTGTAAATACAGTAAAACACCTTATTGAATCAAACAGCTAAGCAACGATCACAAAATAAAAAATATTACAAAATATTTTCCTATATATACATATACATATATATGCATATGCACATACATATATATGCATATGTATATACATAAATATATGTGCACATATATGTATGTATTATATATATGCTTTAAGAACCAAGGCGCTGGGAGGTTATTAATAGGCACGATTTGTATTTTGTATATTTATGTCCTTGCTGTTAGAAACAAACCAACGATAATAATAATAATAATAATAATAATAATAATAATAATAATGTCGGTAAAGGGGTTCCGTTTGAGACTGCGAACAGGCGTATTGCTGAAAATTCTGGCGATAAAAAGAGGAGAAAAGAGGTGGGGGGGGAGAGAATGAAACTTTTGCCGTTTGATTACTTTTTCTTTCTCAGTCTCTAGTGAATTCGCCATCATCGGACAACCAGAAAGGCGGAATGGAGTGGGGGAGATTTTTCTAAAAAAAAAGCAAAAGTGAACAAAAAAAGAGTAAAAGAAAAAACAAAAGAGCCATAATTTAAAAAAAAAAAAAAAAAAAAAAAAAAAAAAAAAAAAAAAGAAGAAGCCACTAGGTTTCCATCCATTGGTGCGGTGAGAGTCTCGCGCCGCGCTTCCGCGGCGGCCGTCAGAGATCGTGGCACGAGGCCGCGTCCGTGCTCGCGCCGTGGGAGGAGTACGCCTCGTGCGGCTGCTGCTGCTCCCCCGGCGGAGTCATCCGTTTCTCCTTCTGTCTCCTGTTGCAAAACCACACGCGCACCACCTCCTTTTCGAGCTGCAGGCTGTCGGCCAGCGACGAGATCTCCTGGGCCGCGGGTTTCGGGCACTTGAGGAAGTGAGTCTCCAGGACGCCCTTGACGGACACCTCGATGGACGTGCGCTTCTTCCTCTTCCTTCCCTGCGCTGCGATCTTGTCGATGCTGCTCGGGCTGCCCGTGGACGAGTCGGCCTCCTCGAGCCACTTGTTCAGCAGCGGCTTCAGCTTGCACATGTTCTTGAAGCTCAGCTGCAACGCCTCGAACCTGCAGATGGTGGTCTGCGAGAACACGTTGCCGTAGAGCGTGCCGAGCGCGAGCCCCACGTCCGCCTGCGTGAAGCCGAGCTTGATGCGCCGCTGCTTGAACTGCTTGGCGAACTGCTCGAGCTCGTCCGACGTGGGCGTCTCCTCGTCCGAGTGGTCGTGGCAGTGGTGCGCGCCCACGTCCGCGTGCTCCGGCGTGTCGCGCAGCGCCGCGTGCAGGCTCTGGCTCTGCGCAGAGTTCGTGGGGGGCGTCATGCCCCCGTGCTCCAGCATGCCATTGACCGTGAAGCCCGGCTGCGAGTAGATGCTCATGGGCTGCGCGCCGCTGTTTATGGATGAGTTATGAGACGCGGGTGTCCCCCACGCACCTGGATGATTTGCATGGGGCGAGTGGTGCGCGACGTGCGGGGACCTGTGATGGATGATCGCCCCGAGTTGGAGGTCCTCCCGTCCCGGCTTCACGTCCTGCTGCTCCAGAGGACTGGCCGCCAAAGAGGTGGACCACGGGCTTCCCTCGGACAGACTGGTCACCCACTGGTGCCCGAGAGCGTGTCCGTTGCTGGGGACTCCCTGCAGGTATTCACTTTGGAGAAGTTTCTGGTGATTCCTGAAAGGGCTCCCTTGTTGCATGACCGAGGAGTCTGCGTGAACCATGGAGTTGGAACTGATAATGCTGTAGGGATTCGAGGCAGCTGTGGCCATGCTTACTGTAGATCCCCTACTAGTTATAATGTGGCAAAGGGAGCAGCTTCAGCCTTTGACATCTACCAGACTAGGGGAGCCAAATCAGCGAGCGGCTTGTGACTGGCAGCCCGCTCGGCCAATCACAGTTGCGCTCGAGCCAGCTTGCTCTGGCTCATCCAGCAGGGAAGAAGGAGGGCGTTTCCCCTCGGTCAAATCGGGTGTGCGGGAGCTCGAAGAGTTAAAGCAAGACCAAACAGGAAGTAAGTGAGTGTGCGGGCGGCTCGGGGCTCCGCGGTGTAATTGACTGTCCGCGCTTCACACATCTCATTAACCGTTTCCTAACTTATTTAAGATCCGTTATTGCTACTGGTGTTTCCTCCACTACCCCCAAAAAAATGCATGAAATCCTGATGCTCACCAGTGCAGTGGTTCCTTGAAGAATCCTATGACTTTAAAGAACCCTCGAGCACTTTCCCTCATGAGTCACGCGTCAGTCTGTGTATTTGTTGTAGGTGTATACATTCACTTCGCTAAAGCCTTTAAATACGCACACACAAAAAACACAAGTTATGTTTCCCAAAATCGATAGAACCTCACATGCTTCAAGGTGAAACTAATTTTTGCAGTCGTTGCATAATTGCTGTAACCAAATCCAAAGTTTGGCAGATTCAGATGAGCAATGTATCAAGAATATGCAAAAAAAAAAAAAAAATTTTTAATCAGCAGCAACGGTGAAATGCAAAAACCGAAAAAAGCATGTTTACTTAATTTTACTGAAATTGCACAACCACCGTGTTTATAAATTTCACATATATTTTATACAGGTTGCATTTATTTTATTTTATCTAATTTTATTTTAATTTATTTTATTTTTTTTGTTTGTTAAGGATACATAGAAAAACTTGTGCTTTCCAGAGCGCAAAAATGCATCCATATACATACAAACGCCTGTGACACGTCGTGCGAACTTGCCGACAGTTCCTTAAGATCCTCGACAGGTCTTCTCAAAGTTGGGAAAAAAAGAGACCCGCTCTGCATATTTTCACAGGTTACCTAGCTGCGTAATTATATTTGCCATTAGAAGAGTACATCAGAGTCCCCCCTTATTGGTTTGAAATTCCATTAAATATATTGCAAGAGCTTCCCAGGTTAAGCTTGATTTAAATTTGCATACATTTTCATACATTTAGCAGAAATAAAAGAAGGCTAGCAGGCACCAGAAAGTCATTAAAGAGTGGGGTTTCTCTAAAGGAGGGTGATCAGAGGAGCAGTGTGAGGAGGCTCTGGAGGAACAGGTGAGCATTTGCGTAGAAATATTAACAAAATGCCATTTTTTTCTATCTGTGTGGACTGCCGCGTGAAATGTGTTTGGGTTCAGGGCTGAAAACAGAGGCATATTCCTCGATCTGCCCAAAACGTGCCCTGACAGCGATGCAAGGGTGTGGCTCTTATATTTTAAGCATCATTAATGAAAATAAACAACAGAAATTAAGGGGAGGGTATCGATTATGTGTCATATCGGAACTTGAGCAAAGTGTTTATGTGTGTTTATGTGTGAATTAAATATTGGAATCGATTGTTGAACGTGACTGACCAAATCAAATGAGCTTTCGACAGTTTTCGACTTATAAATGAGTATACACGGTTGCTACGATTAATCTGAAATATGTAATTGTTGAAATGTTTTAGTTGTGATCTAGTAAATTGGTAATAAACTACTGATATACACGTGAAACATGGCGCCGTTCGCATTGTCCGAACGTAAAACAAGGTTAGAAATAGAGATAGAATATATTAATAATATATAAAAGGGAAGATACTGCTGACGTCTGAGCCTCATTAAATGATGCTTCGTATTTTCGCTTTTTAATAGATCTGATCTTCGAAACAAAGGCAAATTTAGCAGCGTAGTTGAGAAGTTTCACAACTACACACCGACCTTTTTGCTGAATCCGTGCGAATTTTACACTACATTATGTTTTACCGCCCACCCCCCCCACACACACACACACACACACACTGCAGATGGAAAGTATTATTAATTTACATTTTCGAAAATTCTTAGTTAGTGGAGCGCAAGGCAGCGCAGTAGTAGGAGCAGGAGGAGGCGGACTGTGCTCCTCTCTCCATAGTTTAAGTTTCCAAGTGTAACAGATGCTGCTCTCAAGTCCTTCCTTGTGCTCATTCTCTTTATTCAGACCCGCATTTTTCCCCGCACGATGCGGGTTTCCATAGAGAAGGGAATAAAAGGCGTCCGCGGCCACGAATCCCCGTCCGGGCCCTAATAAAGAGGCTCTTTGAAAAGAGGGCCCTGCTCCAGACCAGGCACAGAATAAGACTGTCCCGGGCTACTGTTACAACAAACTGCTTTTCACACCTTCTTTAACGCGAGCGGCCCCCGCAACTCCGCAGCGGCTCTTATTAAACATTTTATTTTACAAATATACCAAATATGACCATCAGGCCAGAGAAAGAGCAATTAAAATGCATGTCATTTGAAGGCCTGGTGGAATATCTCTTTTAGCCCCCTCGTCCGCGCGGTGCGCGCGCCCGAGCTCGCGCACAAACACACACACGCACACACACACACACACACACACACACACACACACACACACACACACACACACACACACAGAGTAATGTGACATTATTCCAGCCGAAGCATAAAGTTGGCTGTGCTCAGCAAAAATAAATGAATTAAAATAAATAAATAAATAAATAAATGAAATAAATAAAATGCAGATTTATTTCAAGTTTATTTCAGCGTTTAAACGGGAAGGGGTTACGGAGGGCGATGGTCGGGGTCTTTTCCCTTCATGTTTACTTGTAAATTGCACATGGGTTACCCTAATCTTACCCTGATTCTTGTAAGATTTTCTGAAGAACCAAAGATTTGTTCAATTAATAATTTCCATTAAAGATGTATGGGATTAAACAAAAATCCATAATTAACTATGTGAGCATATTAAACGGGTTTATAGTGACTTTGAAAGTCCTTCCAGGATTTATGTAACTTTCCACATCTTCATTTCGGAGTTCTTTGCAACAGTTCGCTCATAATGCGATGCGGAGAAGTCCCACGTTTTCAGAGCTTCCTGCGCTCCTGAGCGCTTCAGTCCTACAAAATGTGTAATGTGTGAAAGAGAAGGTGAAGAGCGAGGTGTGCAGGAGCTCTCATCCATGTGTCACGACTTCTTGTTCTTCAGCATCCCGCTCACCTGCTTCTGCAGCCTCTCGGCCCCATGTCTTCGGGATAAACCTCAACTTCTGTGAAGACTAAAATAATAACAGTAATAATAACCGAAAAATATTTGACTCGATGTGTAATTTCCCATATCCGTCGATCTAGGCTGTGGAAGTAACAACAAACCCTCATTTCTCTGTCTAAAAGTGTCTGAATATGAAGGCGCGCGCTGTTGCATTGATTTGTACACACAATTACGTAAAGGGGAGGTACAATTTTAGCGGTTTTGCTCATGTTTGTTCAGCTTGTTTATTTTTATTTGGGTTACATAACCTTAAATCCCAAGGTTCGCATAGTTCAGAAATAATATATCTGCAATTCTATCTGATAGATCCATTAAACGGCTCATGTTGTCACACTTATTATATAACATTATTCCACACGTTGATAAGTTAAATATATAAGAACAATTTTGAAAAGTGTTCTAAGTAATTTTGAACACATTATTTCTTGTTAAAGAGGAAGGCGCCAATCAATAACATCAGAAGAAAATCTTTAAAGAGTCAAACGCCAAGGCACATTAAGCTTTGCTTAATATATAATCTTATTATATACATAATATATAAGCTTTGTATGTGCTAGTACTATGCGTCATATTCCTTTTCTCTAAGCTCTAAATATTTAAAATGTGAAATGAAATATTTATTGGTACACATGCAAGCGTACACAAAACATTAATAAAGGTGTATTCAAAGCTAAACAAATGACAGTAACTAAGTGCAATACTGATGGAACAAAAATAAAGACTGTAATAAATAAAATTAAAATATCTGTGAAAGACATGTCATAAAACTTGTCCTATTCTATGTAGACTATTGTCTCCTCTTTTTTGAAGCGCGAACCAGTTCAAATGGACCAATCAAATCAATTTGTTTGGATGAATCAAATGTATCTGTGAAATATTTAGTAATTTTAGCAAATCCAACAGTGCTTGTAGCTACGCTCGGCTAAAACAAAGAGGCCTGGTTATGTGTGTTAGACACACACACACACACACACACACACACACACACACACACACACACACACGGTAATGCTCATTGGAGCCCAGTGAAATGAGAGCTCAAGGCATTTTTGGCAGGGAGACCTTCGTGGAAGAAATGCATTAGTAACGGCAAAGTAAAGAGGATGTAGGACACAAACGGTGGAGAGACACGGCTCTCTCTCACACACACACACACACACACACACACACACACACACACACACACACACACGCACACACACAGTGCTCCGTCATAGACAAAGACGCACAACCCACCATAACTCGCTGAACTGTGTGTGTTTGTGTGTTTTATGTAAATTGATGTAATATAATGTAAATACAGTGTATAATATAGTGTATAATATATCATGTAAATTCAGTAATATAAACAAGTAAAACATTCTTATAACATGTTATATTCACTTCTTCTTCTTCTCCTTCTTCTTCTTCTTCTTCTTCTTATTATTATTATTATTATTATTATTATGACGTCTGCTGCAACTCCTGTTTTAGTTCTTTTGCTAACAACTCCTGCTAGTATTACCACCATCCGTTAAAATTATTCTTTACTAATTGTTTAGCACACGTTTTCTTCACCTGAATTATGAAAATACATTTTTTCTGAACATTAATATTCACTATGAATGTTCTTCTTCTTCTTCTTCTTCTTCTTCTTCTTCTTCTTATTATTATTATTATTATTCATCATTATTATTATTATTATTATTATTATTATTATTATAAAGGCTTTCCCTCTTCAGTGCTGTGTGTGTGGCCACGAAGCGCATCGCCCAGCTGAGTGTGTTACTGCGGCGTTACTGCATAAAACCACTGTTCATGTTGTTCCTCTTCTAAAATGGATCTTCACACTGTTTACTCCATGTCCTAATTTATGTCCGAAGTGCACAAACTTAAGTACACGCGCATTCTCTGTGTATTTGCCAGTGAGAGCGGTGCACGAAATGTTTGTCACGCAACGCTGTGTTCAACACTGGTCTCCTGCGTTCACATTTCTAGAACTTATTTTTGTGGAGAAAAAGTTGCTGTTTTACTGCTTCATTATGTACAGCCCATGAACTCAGAAATGAACAAAATAAATAAGAAAATATGAAAGTGACATTTAACATTGAACCATAAAGTACACAGATATATTTTTATAATAATGCATAATAATGTTTCGCTCTTTTGTTTTTACCTCTTTTATTAGTTTTAAACTAGCATACGTTCGGGTTATAGTAACAGCGCAAGTGTAACCAGCATTTTAATACAGTATTACATAATGAAGGTGCTATTGCTATTTGTAATAGTTTGCCTTGTGTGACACTTGAACCATATGTAATTTTATGAATACGACAGTTACTGGTTTTGGAGAACATTTATTAGTTAGTTTGTGTGTTCGTTCGTTTGTTTGTTTGTTTCTATTACGTACAAGTTTGATGGGGGGCGGGGGGGGGGGGGCATTCAATCCAGATTTCAAAAAATCTCTGCTCTTAACTTCATCTAAAGTGAACATTTCCGTGACTCCCTCAAAATGTCGAATGATTATTTAACGTTTATTATTATGGCCAGTAATAGAAACAAGTTATTGTCAACTTCTTTTTGTAAGTTTGAGTTTTTTTTTTAATAAAAAATGTTTCATCTTTGCTGGTATCCAAGTTAAAATCTGTTTCAAAATCCCGAAAGTACACAGTCATGCAGATATTTGTCTCATATTCTTTTTCAGATATTCTCAGCTGAAGTCAACTGAATTTCTTAAAATCGAATTAATATGTTCCAGCGTTCTCCTTTGGCAAAGTTTTTCTTTTTTCTCACATTAGTCCGTTCTAATTTCTTGCAAACTCCTCTCATTATTTATCCAGCATGTTGGTCACTTTAATAACCAGGGATCTGATAATGTTCTTAGTATAACAGTTACAGCTGCAATTTGTGCATCCCACCTCACCATGTTAAATGAGCACGAGGATCCATAATAAATTGAAATAGCTAACGTATTACACTCCAAAATCAAACATTATACACTTTTGTGGCTTTCATTACCATAATTTAAAAAATCTTAATTATTATCCAATTAGTGCCATTGGTAAACGCACTAACATACACAAATAATAATACAAATACAAATACAAGCAGTACAAATAAAATAGATCATTTGGATAATTGTACAGGACCCACCATTCCCTGAAGTTAAACACAAAACAAAAATGCCAAATTTTAAATGCAAAACACAGAATTCACTATTGCTTGTTTGCAAATATTTGAGAAATGTTTATGAAACAGTTGGCAGAAACAGACAGCAACCTATGGACCGGCAGGTCTAAGGCCGTATGTAACAGAGTAAAACTACAGTATAGACAGTATACAATGACAGCATTAAAGCGTGAACATGAGTAGCGCAGGCAGGATGGCCAGTTTCTCCTCCACCTCATTCTGTGCCACCTCAGGCATCAGAATGACTTCCTCCTAAACACTGAGTGCAAAACATGGTGGGTATGCACGCACGCACACACACACACACACACACACACACACACACACACACACACACACAGACACACACTTAGACCTATTTCCTTTCAATTATTCCTCACAATAGCTTTCACTGGCTCATAAATTTGATTATAAACCGCAAAAAACCCACAACAACAACAGCCTCAATAATATCAATAATGATTATTATGCCAATAACTCAAGTTGTTGGAAAATGCGTACGAAGAAAAACAAATGAGCTGCATCAGAGACATTTCACCGAAATTATTTATTTAACTACAAATTAAGGGCTGCCGAGTAGAACTATGTTCTCTTTGCATTTATTACATTTTAAAAAGTATGCTTAGTAATTATATTCAGATGTATAAATAGCATGGAAGCAGTAGGCCACAGACACCAAGGTGAATGATACATAAAACACCCTGAGGTGGTTTTTCCTTGGTTCTCAACTATCTCAGCATTAAAATAATCAGGTGAAAACGTGCTCTAGCTTTCACTGCTGAAATATTTACCAACCGCAGCATCTGAATGGAATGTAAATGTGATGAGGGTGTTGTCATCAACAATAACTTCAACTTAAATTCAGATGGTGTGCAATAAAAATAGCACGTAAGGCTGTTGGGTATGATGCGCTCTGTAAATAACATTTAAATTAGCTTTTAGTACATGCGGGCCCGCAGTTCACCCTATACTGATACAGATCGAATATCGCACACTGAGTACATATTTTGCAACTGATAGACACCTAAAATCATTAAATGTATGAATACATCATCTTGAGCATCTTTATGTACTGTGAATTTCCCGTTGCACCCTCCTCCCTCCGTCCTGTTCCAGGTAGAAAAAAAGGCAAAAATATCCAAGGTTTTCAAACATATTTCTAAACAGGTTGCGTAAATACATCAGAGATAAAATTATGATATATAAATGTCACTGAATTAATATGAACAATTTCCTGTAATTACATTAAAATGTGTTTATTGCCACTTGTGCCATCTGATAACTATGATAGGGTGTGCCTGTCTCTCTGACACGACAATAATGAAAATTGTCCCTAAAAATAATACCATGGGAATAATACTACACCACAGTAAAATACAGACATTTTGAGTGACAACTTGATTAACAATAATGCAGTTGTTGCCTTTGTTGATGGATTTATTAGTCTACTTGTTGGACAGATGATATCATAAATGGCATAAATGACCTATAGCGTATTCACACTTTCTGCAAGATGTTCTGGGATTATTTTTTTATACTCATTAACTTCACTGCAAGGATTTATGGGAATTATTTACAAGAGAATGCAAACAATTAATATTAGAAACTCCAGTCGGCTTTTGTACACAGCCTCTGCATAGGCAGTTTATACCAAAACAAATCCTTGAATATATTGATACTTGAAATTCCCTCAGTTTTAGCAAAACATTAAAATTTTATTGGAAAAAGCCCACTTTTATTGGCCAAAGAAGGGACTGTTGGATGTTGTAATATCTCCAGATGCCCGTCTCCCAGTTGTGCAGTTTAAATATCACCTCCCCATTCAAAATCCCCACTTCCTTTCTTGAGTTTTTGAGAAATCAAAGTCTAGGCCACATGATGTTTATACTGTTTGGCAAACATGAAGCCTGTCAAAAAAATTTTTAAACCTTGGCCAACTCTGCCCATGTCATCTAAATAAGGTGCCTCCGCTGCTGTGATTGAACCAGTGCCCCGGCCATTTCCATATCATTTCCCCCTTTATTTTCTGTTTTGTGTCTTACAAACTGGGCTGCTAAAATGTCTCTTTCTGGAACAGGACATCCATCCTCCATAAGCTCATGGAAGCGACTGAGCTTGTGATGTGCTCTATAACGCCACATCCCATTACCATCTCTTTAACTTCAAACAGACTCTTCATGGGCTCCTTCCCCATACGTTCACAAAGGGTGCGAAGCTAGAGTGATGCAGCCCTGTAATGGATCCCCTTCTCCAGAAGCTCTCCACCAAACACTTTGGACAATACCAGGGACCAGTGGGAGCAGGAGGACAGGTGTCCAGTCTGCCCAGGCCACCTCAAGTGCTTCAGAGAAGTCTACGGGTTGGGTCTTAGGAGAGGGGGGTTGGGCTCTGTGTGCCTCTGTGTATGTGTCTGTGTGTGGGAGGGGGTTCGTGAGTTGAATAGGTTTGTTAAAGGTTCCTGATTCTTTTTGGAACTGCTTAAAATGATAATAATAAAAAAAATTAAGGTTCAAAACACATTTGGTTTCAGTTTAGTCTGAAATGTTCTAACAGTTTAAAACGTTCATGCAAATTTTAGTCGAGTCGTGTGTATGCAAACCGTTAACCTAGAGAAAAACAACACAGTTTAGAATAACCTGTCAAGTGACGTTTGGGGCAGTTGTTAAGTGGGAGAGTACTCCAGTGAATAACTTCATGCTATGTATTTTGTTGTTTTCCAGAATATGCAATAATACAATGAAAGTGAAAGTGTTAAATCAAATCTTATTTTTTGCACCTCAGCACTGTTCCAGAGTTGTTTTAGATTTGTATAACTGGACTATACACATATATATATATATATATATATATATATATATATATATACATAATTATTAAGATATCAGTATTATGCTTGGGACTTAGCCGTGCATGAAAGCTTAAGTCGTGCAAGCTGATGACCTCTCCAGAGCCACGATTCTTCTCAGTTGATTCCTGTTACTGCCACTGTACCTATCCTCACCCACGGCACAGTACTTACAGTCCGTGTCCATGGCATCTCTTGAGCCACTGTTAAACACTCTTTTGTTGTGCAGCATGCCTACTCTGTGTGGCACAACATGGAAACTTTAAGAAGAATGTCGTACTATACATTCATATTTGTGTACAGTACCTGTATATTTCCCACAATAAAGATATTAAGAACCTAATGTAAATGCTTGTGTGTGTTGGCAAGATGCTTTAGATATATAAATATGGTGTCTTTGCTCTTTTTACCCTTTGTCTATAGTCTCATTCCCATCTTCGTCTCATTTTCTCAGTTTCCCAAACTGTTACCATTTGATGCTTTTCTCAAATCCCCTGGCCGAACCCAACTCACTTTCCTCCCGTTCTGAAGAGGGAGGAACTTCAAAGTGGGTTCAGGTAATTAGCGGCTGAAGGGAATCTAATCTAAACCATCGGCCCCGCTTCGCACCCAGGTCTGCAGCCACGGCCCACTAGCTGGGGACCGCCGATTCCCTGTAGCCTCCAAATCTGCTTCCTCTGAACCGCCGTGCCAAGCCTGCAGTTATCACATCTGCATTTCAAACACACTGTCTCTGGCATTAATTATTAATTAGCCTACAGTCACCCTGGAGGACTGCAGATTCAGTCTGCACATACTTATTCATTGACCTCTATCGTGGACATTTTTTTTTTTTTTTTTTAAACTTCTCTGCTTTCCCTTCTTGTTGGGAAATCCCTCGCAGAATACCTAAAACTGCATTTCTCGTGTACACCAGTCAGTGCTCCCATCCCTGAATCTGCTCTTTCCGCATGATGCTGATGAGCTACTTGAGAGTTTGTGCCCCATGCTGTCTTCTGCTCACGTACCACATTCACATCTGAGACTTTAAATTCAGATCCTCAGCATTCAGAACCAAAGCATTACAAGTGGCCTCCTGTCCTCACCATCAGTATCTAGGTGCTCCCCCTATGTCCCTGTGTGGACATGGTAAACATGCATGTTTCACATGGGTGGGTCACGTTGTCTTTGAAAAACTCCTTCCAACCTCAGTGTCTCTATGCAGGGGTACCGGAAACGCTGGTGCCAAGGAGGTGAGATTCCAGAGCGTGAGCTCTGCCAGACTGTGGAGAATGCATATGCCTTGTCCCCCCAAGGCCTAGACCCCATGCCCGAGGAAAGGAAATGGTTTTTCGAAGACAGTTTAGGCTAGGGCTAGTGGGGTCAGTACCCCAGTGCTCTTTTTATTGGCAGCGGCCCCAGTTTATTTTTCCAAGAAGCCTATAGAGAAGGTCTTTACTGCCAAGAAACAGCCGGGATGCTGTGCGGGGGCACCTGCAGCATCGCACTGGGACCACAGCTGGGGGGCTGCTTTCACCGTCAGCCTTTTGCTGAAGCACAAGTAGCAACTGCATGAGGACATTGTGAAACAGGATGGGCAGGTATCGCAGGGGACTGACACGCCACAGTCGGGCAAGACTTGTTCCTCGATTGGGGGAGGGGAGCTCAGAGGGGTTGTGTGACAGTCGCCTGATTTTTCCCACCACAGGGTATTTCTCTGAAGCAGTTTGTAGATAAACAGGCCAGGAAAGAGGCGAGTAGGCACGATGCACACGTTTTGTTCTAAATTAAACCACAGCAGTTCCCCTCAACACCAAGACGGAAAGCAACGCTTTTTCATCCGTACAGACGAGGATGTATTTTTGGATATGTCTGCGCACCGGTTGTGTGTCTTTGATTTACAGACATCTGTGACACTGAATAGATGTGACTGGAAAATAAACCTTGGGTCTTATTTCGCAGCTCAAAATGCCATGGGTTTACACACATGGTGCGAAAGGGTGGATCCGGGAAGTCTGGCAATTGACAGGCCATTGACAAAGCATATATGCATAACAGTTACTTTTGCCTACGTTGACTAAGGGGACCATGCTGTGAGTGCCTTCCTCACTCTGTGGCCAGTTTGAGGCAAATACCGGTGCCTCTCCTGTCTGCTGGGGGCCAGATGAAGCTCCTCGGCTCATTGAGGATTCAGATGGAGTAGCATGCAGCGGCACACCTGGGCTCCAGGTGGGCGTGGCCACAGCACCTCATTAGGTGGCATTCCACGGCTGTGCTGCCTCCCCACACTAAAAACACGAACCTGTAAATCACTGGGGAGTGCGGCAGACGCATTTTTATACATATAATCAGGCCGAGTGAAAACAAATGGATGCAAGCCCAGGGGAGGTGGCGGGAGAAGGGAAAGGCTCCTCATTAAAATAAGCAGCAGACTCGAAAAAAGATGCTGGCGCCCACAGGCCAACAAACCATTAACACCAGCAGCCCCACGGCACTGGGAAGGGTACGCTTAAAACGAACAGCCAGGTGCCTCATTTATATGTTGGTGGAAGCTCCGTTCTGTACATTTAATACCAAAAGAGTTCAAAAGCCCACTAAAACAAACACTGATTATGCAAATATAATGGGGCAGGCAATTAAAATCAAATCAAATGGGGGGGCTAAAAAAGTCAACATAAAAACATTTTGTAAAACTACGGTGCACAATAAACATCCCCGTCACAACTTTGAAATTGAGGGAGTATTAGCTCGAACATGAATTATTCCTCTTAAGATGCACTGGCTGGGCCAGCCCTTGAAATCTTACAGTCACAGAGAATTTTTAATAATCAGATTTTCTTGGAGAGATGCAGTCAAAGGCCTGTGGGATACTTTGGGTGTCGCCACTGACACTGTCTGAGGTGCAGTTTGCTGCTTAGATTCCCGGAGACATCATAATTGTTGATAAGTGTTAGGGGGAAATATTCTTAGCAGGGGCAGAAATCATCCAGAGAGGAAAATACAGTACCAGTTATGTAGTTCAACTGTAAATAACTGTCCAGCAGCAACATCCATTATGAAAAATACACTGCTGCCTGTTTAAACTTTCTTTCTTTTGAAAGAGGCACAAACAACATGCTCCATCCTTCAAAAGCAACTTATTAAGGACTTTATATGATTCAACTTTTGCATTCAACAATTGCACATTTCATGGTCTCCGCATAAGAACTGTCTAATTTAACACAGATACATTTCTGGTGCATTTTTGCAAAGTATTCTAAGACTGAATTTATGTGTATGATTCTTTTTTTATTGAGATGAAGCAGCTCAGAAGCCTGGATAGAGGTACTTGCTGGTTATCGACACATATGGTGAAAGGGAGGGACTGACGGCAATTTACTGCATCACCAAGGAATTGTTTCAGTTTCAATTGACCTTCGAACATGAAATAAAATGCAGCATGCCCTGTGTGTCCCGCGTTGCCCCATAACACTAATTTCCAGCCATATTGCTGTGCAGCTCCATCCATCCTGTTATGAGTAGAGAGCTGGTTGCTGTGTTGTTGCCATCTTTCCACACACTCTTTTTACAGTGTGAATCACGGCAAATAGCAGAATGTGAAAATGATTAAATGACAAAATAAATATAAATTAAATATAAATATTGCAGTAGTAGTAGATTTTTTTTAATTGGATGAATTGTCCTCCTAGCAAAATTCAGGGGGTTGATTGGGTCTAGATAGCCTAAGACCAGTGTCTTCTTCAGCACAGCTGGTATAATGCGCTGTAGTAGGTGCAGCTGTGTGGAAAAAAGGGTCACTTGTTAAAATCACTATAGCAAAATTAATTGAATTCCTTTATTAATGGTATTTTAACTTTCCTTATAGCAGAAACTGAATGATGACATTGCACTGAATGTGTGGTACAAGAGCCTTATGCTCAGATTTGTGACGTCAGCTACAACCAGGTGGTCCAAGTAGTTGCCCGATGGAAGTGTCTACACTGGTAGACACCTGTCTTATGGCTGGCTGCTCAGTTAGCGCACTTTTTGTTTAATCGCTGTAGGCTGCAATGTGCACCACTTCAGCCATTAAATGCCAAGCACACAAAAATATTTGTCCTTTTATTTGATTGGCCAGAACTTGGCCAGGTCAAAAATTATATAGCTCTTTCGGCAGTGCGTATCTGAATTACTTTGTGCTTCCTATCTTAACAGCTTGCTTGCTGCATACCGATATGCCATTGTACTCACTCATTCAGTCACACTGAGATTTTAGCCCAGTTCTAATCCATTGCTTTATCATCCCTGTGCGGGTTCATCAGTGGCCTTTCTCTTTCCAAACAATCAAGCTATGTTCATTTTGCCACTATACTGTACCCCATCCTCCAAGAAGATATCCTAGTGCCTTCTCATTGTCTTGAAATGGCGATGCATTAGTTATCATTATCAGGAGGCAGAGAAGCATCACCACTTTCCTCTTGCACAGCACCCATGCTTCTGGGCTGTGTAAAACTTCTTGGGTGACATCCAGCTTCTTTTGTGTTTTGCTGTGACTTGTCTTACCCACGGTGACTTACAGTGCTTAAATTTATCAAAATAATCATGTTTTTGTACATACACTATATGGACACACTACACTGGTCTGCAAGAAGGAGCAGCACCACTGAGGCATTGTGATAACTGACCTCACTCCTGCCTCTCTCACCTGTTGGCCTAAGACTTAAATGGACCAGGCTGCCCTTTCCGCTGTCATCCCTGAAAATAAGCCTCTCACTCTCCGAGGATATCGACTGTGGACAAGCGCCCTCCACGTAATCTCTCCCTCATGGCCTCTGCTGATATTTAAATGCGCACGCAGGGGTGACATGGGGCTATAAACTGCCCAGGCTCAATTAGCTATTTATTGATCCACACTGGCTTCCTTCTCTCACGCTCTGAAAACAGCCAGTGCAATCCATAATCATATATGAGAGGAATGGTCGGCAATCGGTGACTGATCTAGCAGTTCGCCTACCAGCTTGACTCAGTGGTGCTGTGATTTAGTAGCGACAGCATACGCAGCTAAAGGACCCCGCTGGCCCAGACAGAATTTTCAGTGTGCATCCCCCCTGTTTTTCGGCTTTTTTCCAACGCCAGCCGGCTCAGACGAACAGAGCCAGGGTGTTAGCCTGTAACGGGTTGCCGCTGAGGCCGACACTACAAGGAGATCTGGCATCCCGGCTGATTTATGCAGCATGGGCTTTGTTATGGGACTGGCCTAAATTAGCGTCATGCAGAGGGTCACAGCAGAGGTGAAAAACAATGCAGATTGCTGCTACGTTTGGCACCAGAACAGCGTTTGCCTTTATAAAATCTTTGCATTCTCACAGTTTTTTTTTTGTGTTCCTGTAAATGCAATGTGTTTTAAGGTCCATTTTATTTATTCCAAAATGCTGCTGTTCATTTCAGGGCACAATATTGCAGTTATTTCCAACACATCGAGTCCCCCAGTGACTGTCGAGTCTTCTGCATGATGGACACAGCCTAGAATTGCCCCAGGGTATTTAGATATGTAACTAGGACCCTACACAGTATTACCAGTCTGCTCTAGAAGGAAAAGAATGCATTATTTATGATATGTGTATTGTGTGTTTATTGTAAATCTGCAAATTTACCCAAATCCAAACAGCCAGTTCAATGGAGTTAGTCACATGACGCATTTCTCCGGTTGCACTTATCCTATTTAGTTCAGAATTAGTTCTTTAAAAAATACTCAACTTCCTCACTTCTCTTTGGAGCCTTGTATAAATCCCCATCTGTTTCCTCCTTTCGACACAACCTGTTCTGCGTTATTATTGCTTGCCTATAAGCCTATAGCTGTTGCCCTTTGATGAGTGCTGTGACAGCGCGGTGGGTCGTCATAGGCCGTAACTACGTGTATTAGCTTTCCTACAGGAATGTGCTGCTGCACTTATTCCTCTGATGCCTGCACTTGCACACTGCTCCTCCATCGGCACATACCGGTTCCCAGAGTCCCAACGCACTGCTTATCCATTATTTATAACGGGCATACCCCCCACTGCCAGCCCCAACCCTTGCCTATACGGTTATGAAATCGATACCAGAGCTTTTAGCTGTATTTCCACAGCAGCTCCTACATTCCCTTTGGCAAAAGCAGGCAGATGCCCTGAGTGGAGAGACACTGAGCCTCATTGTGCTCCCAGTCTGATATCTCAGTAGATGAAGGCCAAGGAAAAGCTTCCTCTGGAACCCCCCCCCCCCCCGCCCAGTTTTGGTTGATTCAGCCCCCTCCCCACTTTCCAGTTTTGTTTTCGAGGCATCAGGCTTCCCCAGTGCCCGATCCAGCTCCCCTCCCTTCCCCAGCCAGGCTTCCCAACAGAGCAGCTATAGAGAGATCCTATTAATCCTACATTTCCGAGATGGTATCAAGGGGGCGCAGTGGGGTTTTGGCAGAAATTAATTTGTCCTGACAACACAGGCCTCTAAGAGTGGAATCCAGGGATCTTTCACTTCCCTCTTGAAGGTATGGTGAAGGCAGAGACCACACTGCAAGAGGAGTGTGCAGGACAGCCAGGGCCCCTATAGGTGCTCGGTGTCTTCATTGTGTGGGGTCAGTACTCCAGTCTCTATGCACCCTGAAGAGACCCTGAGGGCCACACTGTCTGGTATGTCATTCAAATAGTTGTCTTCATAAAGGAATTGCTGTAGGAAAATTGCTCTTTTGGAAAATATAAGATATGTACTGTATATAATTCATTTGCACACCTCTTTGTGGGGGGGGGGGGGTGGCAGTTTGGAAGTCCAGAAGGCATAGACACAACTAGAAGTATGTTCTCCTTATGCAGATACTCGTGTGATGAACATTGGTTCATATGGTGAAAAGTAACAAACTAACTGTACTTTAGAATCACGCATCTGCATCTAAGTCTCTCTTTCTGCTAATGTAATGTACACATTGTATTTTCTATGAGATGTACGTCACTTCTGAGAAATGTGTCTGTTAAATAAATAAATGTAAATGTTCTCTACAGACACACTGACACTAAAGAAGGTTCAGTGTCATCAGCTCACCTGAGCAGTAATGGATAAAGACAAATTGGAGTCGATTGTGCATTGAGTCTGCATAAAAATGGAGAGAACATGCAGGACAATTCCAGCCTGGAACAAGGAAGGTACAAGGTGCCAAAGCTTCTCATAGTGCTAACATACTGTCCAGCAAACGTGCTATGGGGTAGTGTGATCACCTGCACCTGGGAGGGGGGCTTGAGCTTGGGTTCTCCTATTATGGAGGTTCAGTCGTCTGCTTCAGAGACTGTTTCAGTATCTATGGGCCTTTTTGACATGCCCACATCAAGCCTGGAATAAGACAGAGGACCATGGTTTGATAATGTTACAGCATGCTGTACCCCAGTGCTTCCAGTGAAAAAGAGAGGCTCAGTAAAGACCATGGCTGGGTGAGTAGCAGGCAGTAGTCACTCTGCTGGGCTTGTGCCAGCTGTAAATACCCACATTGCTGGCTTCACTGTGAAAAAATTAATCAAGAATGGAGAGAAACTGAGGCAAAAGCAAAGAAGGCTGACATAGAGCATAAGGATGCAAATAAAATAATCTTTGGGGAGTTTAAGGATCTTTTTTCTTGTTATAATACACACTGTATATATTTTCAACAACTCACTCACTCACTTATTCACTACTAACAATTGCTTTTCAGGTAGTTCCCGGTGGTCCAGAACCTGTCCTGGAAATGTAGGGTGTGAAGCAGGGTGCACCCTGGATGGGACTGCAATCCATCACAGGTCAATCTATTACAGTCACTGAAATGTTCATAGATAATGGGTAGTTCAGAATCACCTGTCCACCTGAATCACCTGTCTTTGGACTGTGGGAGGTAACCATAACATCCAGAGGAAACACATTCTTATCCTCTTCACATTGCAGGTGTGATGGTTGACAGACCACAGTAATGGAGAATACACACACACACATTTACTCGTCCCATATGGGGTCGCGGGGAACCGGAGCCTACCTGGCAACACAGGGCATAAGGCTGGAGGGGGAGGAGACACACCCAGGACGGGACGCCAGTACATCGCAAGGCACCCCAAGCGGGACTTGAACCCCAGACCCACTGGAGAGCAGGACCCGGTCCAACCCACTGTGCCACCGCACCCCCTATTGGAGAATAGCTTGGTAAAAATGTAAAATTCTTATAATTTCCAGGCATGTAGAGAGCTATTTTTTACGTCTACTGTAGAATTTTTTTAAGTGTAATGTCAGTAGAGTTAGTGTTATTTTCAGTACTTCTTTTATCACCTACAGCAAAGACAATCACAACGTGATTGTGGTTGCCTTGGGTTTCATGATGAAAGGACCCCTGTATCTGTCATCAGTTGAAATGAACTCAAACTACAGTACACTGTCACACAGATGTTGTGGATTCAGTATCCAAACATCACACTGTGACATGAAACTGAAGCAACAAGGACATAAAAATATCAATCTGTTAGTATTAAAAATGTTTTCCCTGAGACAACCCACCAATCAGAAAACTTTTCAGCATATTAAGGAAAAAGGCGAAGATTTGATTTTTTTGTGTTAATGTCACTGATTAAACTAATACTTTTATCTTATACCTAAGTTAGCACCCATTACCAATGACTGGGTTTAGTGGTCACTAAAAATTAAGGGTATAAATTTTATCATCGGAAGTTGTCTTTTTTTGATGAGAATACCTACAAAATTAATGCATATTGTGGCAACACTGAATTATTTTAGTATAAAATGTTTTGGATAAAAGCAACCTTCACAACATGATACAGTCTTGGAAAACAGAAGGTATGTCACACACACTTTCTGAACCGTTTGTCCCATACAGGGTCGCAGAGAACCAGAGCCTACCTGGCAACACAGGGTGTAAGGCCAAGGGGGGAGGAGACACACCGAGGCTGGGACGCCAGTCCGTTGGAGGGCACCCGCAGCGGGATTCGAACCCCAGACCTACTGGAGAGCAGGACCTGGTCCAACCCACTGCGCTACCATGCTCCCCCCCCGTGTTTTAAGTTAATTATTTTGCAAGGACAAATTTTCATCCACATTTAGTAAACATAAAAAAACATGCACATCAAAATGTGTGAAATTAGAAGTCCATTACATATGAATTAACAATCATCATGAGTAGTTACATGAGACGCTGGAAACAATATGTTTTCTGTATTACACACACACACAGTTTCTGAACTGCTTGTCCCATACGGGGTCGTGGGGAACCAGAGCCTAACCCGGCAACTCAGGGCGTAAGGCTGGAGGGGGAGGGGACACACCCAGGACGGCACCCCTAGCGGGACTCAAACCCCAGACCCACCAGAGAGCAGGACCCGGTTCAACCCACTGCGCCACTGCGCCCCCCATTTTCTGTATTATAAACATAAAAGTAAATAAAAAGGCACCATTACACAAAATTAGAAAAGTGTGACATCACTTTTGGTATTGTGGGGAGGGATAAATTATTACTTCTACTGGAAAAAATGACTGGCTCCTACATGAAAAATATGTTACCTAAAATTTTTTAAAATAACATAATAGAAAGTATTGTTTTGCATGACAACGATATACCAGCATATTTTATAATTTTCTATCTTTTCTTTTAATGTTATGTTTTTGTTCATTTGTTATCAATAACCTCTTGTCCAATGCAAGGTTGTGGAGGTCTGGAGTCTATTCAGGAAATCCAGGGATTGAGTCAAGGTTAATGGCACAGAGGTGCTGCCTAGCGCTACTAACAGTGTTTGATGTTATGTCATCTTAATTTGATTGCAATATTAAAGTTTTATTTACATTAGTGTGATCAGACTCGTGTTGTTAAAGCAGTTCATATGATTTAAATGCTTAACCTAATAATAACATTTATTGTTAACTTATAGAAGTTACTATTATGGAGCAACAGATAATGTACTTGTTAGAGCCTTTCACTGAAAGGACCCAGGTTCAAATCCTGCTCTTGCTGTAGCACCCTTGATCTAGGAATTTACCATGAATTGCTTGGGCCAAGTTACACTGCTGCATGAATGGGTAAATCAGTGTAGGTAACTTAAAACTGTTAGGAGGTTAGTAAAGCATCAGCTGAATTAATTAGTAATTTTTCTGAATCAGTTATTTCAGTTATATTTCTATTTACCTTAATTGTGATGTGTTGAGACTGTCACTGTGATAAAGAGGAATTAGGATGTATACAGTTGGTTTTATCGTAGAAGTGCGAGTGTGTTAATACACTGAAAGAATATTTGCTTGCATCCAGTGCCTCTATTTAAAGAGAGGACTCCAGCCACCAACATTTGAACCCTGTTCAGCAACGGCACTCATTGCTTCCAGGGTGATCTGAAGGTAAATACACCAGTTTTAGCTTGAAAAAAGCCCAACTGACACCACTGAGGGACAAAAAACCATTTGGGTTTGAGGCACAACGTGTATGTCTGTCCCAAAATTCCTGGTACAAGTTGTACAGAATAAACAGAAAAAACTGAAAAAATGCCCACAGTTAGGTATTGAGGCTTTTTGATGCATATGACCCTGCTATATGAGTGTCCTCAACTGCATGTAAAGTTCATACATTTGGGAATAAACTATCAATTAAAACAGCATAATGTACCCCCTGTCCTGCCTTTAAAATATCATTGGAAAATAAAGACAAATAAAGCAAATAAAGAAATAGCTGATCATGATAAAGACAATGGTACTTTTTTAAAACATACTAAGTTTATTTTTAATATTTTTTTCTTGTTCTCAGGTAGTCAAAAGACCTCATGAAACCTTCAGCTGGAGGGTTTGCTGGAGCACAGTTGTATTCTGTTGAATTAATTGTTTTATTTTTACCCAGTATTTCTTTCCCTGGCATTTTTGTTTTTTTATTTTTTAACTGTATGTATGAAATTGGATACATCATTTTAATTAATAGATGTCTGCTAGATCTGGTGCTCTTGTGGAGACAGAAGGATTGACCTTGAGTACTGAACCACCGGACAACACACATCAATAAAGGGAACTCATCAAAAACCTAAGAGCATTCTTCATCTCTTCCAAATCAGAGAATGTGGAACAAAAAGTTCTTTCAGAACATGCTAGAACTGATTTTATACTGATGTGTACAAATGGGGTAGAACAGTTGTAAGTCATGTAGTGGTTAAAGCTGCACCTTTTATAAACTTTTAGGTTGAAGGTTCAAACCCCAGCTCATGCTGCAGTACCCTTGAGTGTGATCCATACCCTGAATTAGTCCAGTAAAAGTTACCCTGCTAAATAAATGGGCAAATAATAATTGATAAATAAATAAATAAATAAATAAATAAATAAGGTAAAATTGTGTGGCACTTTGGAGAGAAGTGTCAACTAAATGAATAAATATAAATCATCACAGGATGTGCTAGAACTGAAGTTAAGAGAGTTGTAAGTCCTAAAAAATCGGTGCCATCTGGAGTCTATCACAAAGTAAAAACAATAAATACGGGAAATATTTAATACAGCATAATAAGTTTACACAGGAATCTTTGGAAAGGCTTGGAGTGGATTTGTTTTTCTCATGTGGGATCATGCCTCTGTTTGTCTTTGAAGCCCATGTTTGACTTGGACATGGGAAAAGAGCAAGAGCTGCGCCTACTCGGGGGTCCAGGAACTTAGGAAGTGGGGGTAGCAAGGACTAATAGTGTAGAGTTTCGGGTCGGACCGGAATGGAGCGCTTGGGGGGCTGGTTTCCAAAAGAAACTGGATCGAACTGTTATCAACCGTCAGGGCCAAATGGCACCAGGTCTGAGGGCTTTCAAAGCCTACTCATGGCTACGACAGCTTTAGGATGGGTCAGGAGGGCTCTGCTTTTTATTTCACCATTTTACTTTTACTTTTCACTACTCATCACAGACAGAAACTTCTGTTCTGGAAATACAGTAATGATGTCCATGAATGCTAATGGATCCTTTTCCTGCATTTTCATAATCATGAAGTACTAGCTTTATTATCTAATTATTCAGCCATTGCTCTGGTATTGTACTGCTCATGTGTGTATCTTATAATATTTAATAAAAAATTACACACACACACACACACACACACACACACACACACACACACACACACACACATTTTCCAAACCGCTTATCCCATACGGGGTCGCGGGGAACCGGAGCCTACCCGGCAACACAGGGCGTAAGGCTGGAGGGGGAGGGGACACACCCAGGACGGGACGCCAGTCCGTCGTAAGGCACCCCAAGCGGGACTCGAACCTCAGACCCACCGGAGAGCAGGACCCGGTCCAACCCACTGCTCCACCGCGCCCCCCATAATAAAAAATTAATTAAAAAAATAAATAATTAAATAAAGATTGGTGTGGGTATTGGGATTTGTCTATCCTGTGTCTTATGCACCTACTTGAATGATGAACCTCGGTGCAGCAAGTGGTAGGGAACAAACTAGGTTTGCTTGAGACTTTCATGTCTGCAGCTGTCTCCTCTCAGTGTAATGCATAAATTGTGCTTTTGCTGAGATGTACGTTGCTTTGGACAAAAGTGTCTGCTAAACGAATAAATGTAAATGTAAATGCAATTAAGAAACTGCTGCTTTCTTAAACTGGGAGTGAAATTCTAATTGTAAAACATAATGATCTGCTTGGAATCTAAAACAAGTTTTTAAATTCCTTTGGGTTACATTACATTTTTTGGGTTACAATTGTGACCTTAACATTCTAAGTCGCTTTGGAGAAAAGAGTCAAATGAACAAATGTAAATATAATGTAATGCAATGCATTAAAATAAAGCGTGCAGTGATGAGCAAGGAGCATTTCTCAAAACTGATGTTACAATGAGTCAGACGGCATCAAAAACCATTAACACATTTAAATTTCCTGTCGGGCTACATTCCTACTCCCTGCAGCATTGCCTCTCCATAGCTCCTGCGGTCTGCTAGGTTTGGACCTTGATCAGTACTCCTTGGGGTAACAGCACCATTTGCAGGCATCTCGGCCGTCTGATGGGGAACCAGGTGTGGAGGGACGCTGCAGCTGACCGCTGGTACAGCTCCTCATGTGTAATTGAACAATTAGGATGCAGTGAACCCTCGGGCCAGGTCACGGCAAGGTTAATCAAAGGAAACAGCCCCCAAAATGGAGCTGATTGCTTCTGGTGAATTTTTAATTTTCAATCCTTAACTTGGCAAAGTTGTCTAACTGCTCACTTTCTCTACACTTTTTTATTAAATTGATATTCTCACGCTTGTTTTCATTGTCCATTATTTTTACAGAAGTGGGCCGCCAGTTTGTGAGGTTGGGGGGTGCATGAGCACAGCAACAAAAAAACATAGCTCCGCCATGCACATTTTACTTCCAGCGAGGCTCTATTTACTTGTCTGCTTTATCCGGTGTTATATTAATGATTTGGCGAGGTCGCTAATTTGCCCCACACACAGTGCTGAAGCTACGATTATCACGGTGCCTATTTTGTACTTTCCTGTGTGTCATGGTATGACTAAATGAGTATTTATTATGGAGAAGCAGGGAGCAGTTGGGTACAATGGGGGCAAGGCGATGGGTAACAGGCTCATTAGCGTGCGCTCCTGAAAGATGGGCTGCAACATCCCCGCTGCTTGATTAGTGTAGGTGGTGGGACCAGGACTGCAGGAGCACTGCCATTTACGGCCCAGACACAAACCTGCCGAGGAGAGTGAGACGTGGCGGGGGCCTCGGTGGATGCACGTTCACGCTGTAGAGGCAAGAGGGAAAGAGATGTGTTCACCTGGAGATATGGTGTTGGCTAATGGAGCCATGTGACCGGGAAGCCGTGCCAGTTTTGATAGCTGTCTCCCAGAACGGTGAGTGAGGGGCTCTGTCCATCTGGTGTGCTGAAAAGCAAAGGCAACCCAGCAGACACACATTTTTTGTTTTTAAACCACTGGGAACAAGTCTGAAGGGTCTGATTGCAAAAGCTACCACCTGTTGAGCTCCATAATGGTATGTAGCTTTCGATGCTATGTCACATGTTTATATATGACCCTAGCTCTTCTGTTCTAGACCAACCAATGGGATATCTCTAACGTAGTACATTTTAGATGGCAAATATTCATTTATCTTTTGACAGTGACATTTATTTAGTTAGCAGACACTTCTCTCCAAAGCAGCTTCCAATGAGTTCTATGTAGTGTTATCAGCCTATACACCATATTCACCAAGGTTACTTACACTCCTGGATACACTACTTACAATGGGTCACTCATCCATACATCAGTGGAACACACTCTCTCTGTCACTCACACACTGTGGGTGAACCTGAACAGCATGTCTTTGGACTGTGGGAGGAAACCCACGCAGACACAGGGAGAACATGCAAATTCCACACAGACTGAGCGGGGATGAAACCCACATCCTCTCACACCACCCGGGAGCTGTGAGACAGCAGCGCTACTTGCTGTGCCACCATGCCACCCCTTTTCTGGAATGAGTTATACAGCCTTCATGGCAGTGTACAGAAAGTGCCCTCAATAAGGAGTAAACAGCTGAACCACAACTCGGATTTTCGTTAATGAAGTTATGGAGTGTAGGCTGGCACCTGGCATGAAAATATGTTTCACTGTTGTTCCCTACAACTGAAGTTCCCTCTGCAAATATGAGGATGTTGTTAACTTGTGTTTAATTTTCCTCAACTAAAAAAAAAAAACAAACAACAACAAATTTAAAGAATTACAATTAACCTGCATGACGAATTCTGGAATGTCTGACCAGCCCTCTTGAAATTTTTAGATTATGCTATATGACATACTGTAAGCTTTTGCCGTATTTTAATGTATGTGGATGTATTTGCAATTTCTCTGTGTCCTTTTTTTCTTTGTGTTGCTGAGACCAGGTGCTGTTCTGTTGCTAATGAAAATAAATAATTAAACAGCCTTGCAGTCACTGCATTTACTGCAAATCAACTGCAAGACATCTATATGACTTTACTGTAAAACTTGAAAAGTAAAGGACATAGTATATTCCAAGAAAGACACAAAGCTAAGAGCAGTAAGTTAAAAAACTCATGTTGCTCAATGCTCTGCTAGATATATTCACTGCCATATGTGGCTATAAGTACTGTTGGAACTGATCTTTTTTCATACTGTTACAGGGTCTTTGCAGTCTCAGTAATGAGGCACAAATAACCTTAAAAATGTTTCATTACAGTTCAGCAGTCTTCACAGATGATACCTCATTGAAAACAGCTGCCTGTCTGCAGTCTTTCCATCATGCTTATATACCCCCATTTCCCCTTACCTATGTGAGACCATAAAACAGACTATCCAAGTCTATCCAAAACAGAAGAAATTCCAGAAATTTGCCCAAAAGACAAAGAAAAAAGAAGGCACCAAGTAAGACATTGTCACAATCTGAGTTACTGGGGAGTGTTATATTTGATCAGGAAAATGGGTTAATTGTAAATAGTTGCGAATTGTAGGTAAAAATGTGAATTAGTTGTTCAGCTGCTATGGAGGCTCACAGGGAATATAAAGGGGAGAGTGTCTGTTTGGCAGTGTGAGGAAGAAGGAAAGCCTGAGAGGTGCTAACCAGGCTGGGAAGGATGGCTTGAAATGCAGGTAGTTGAAGAAAGTGGTCCTTGGATTGAGAGCATTGTTTCCTTCTGTTTGCACCTGTTCTTCTCGCTGTGTGCTGGTGTGCTAATAAATGTTGATTATAACTGTTGTCACTGCGTCCTCTTTCACCACGCCTGAACCCAGAGTGCAAAAATATAATATAGGAGAAATAAAATATATAAATAAATATCATGTAATGAGTAATATAAAAAAGAATAAGAAAATAATAAAATCATAATGATTAAATGAAGAGTAATGAAAATTGGAGTTGTGAAAAAGTAAGTGTATGCCATCAACAGGCTAAGTGTCCAGGAAGTGAGGGGCAAGATATAACCTTAAATGGTGATACTTTAGGCCTGAATAGTAGAGTACAGAATGACTGTGTGTCTAGCATTCAGGGATATGGACAGGAAATAACCTGAGATTCAGATAAATACATTTACATTTATTCATTTAGCAAACGCTTTTCTCCGAAGCAATGTACATCTCATAAAAAATACAATTTGTGCATTACATTAGGAGAAACAGACATAGATATAGACATGTGATTCTTAAGTACAATTAGTTTGTTTCTTTCCACCATATGCACCAATGTTCATCACACAAGGAGCTGCAAAAAACCCAGAAAATCAAAGATTCCTGATCACCTTCTTATTTTTTTTTTTTGAGATACGCAAACATTTACATACATTACTGAAATAGCTGCGTAAAGGTTTATCCGGACATGACCATAAAGTTATGGTGCATGAACATTTATACCTCAGATGAACTTAAGGGATCATAGGTGAAGCGAGTCAGGAAGAGGTGAGCTTTCAGACGCTTTTTAAATATGGTCAGCATTCTGAGTGAAAGGGGGAGGTCTTTCCAGCACAATGGAGCCAGAACCGAGAATCTTCATGCTTTACTCTCCATGCATGGGATGACCAAGCGGGCAGAAGTAGACGAGCGAAGGAGTCTGGTTGGGGTGTAGAGGTTGATCAAGTCTTGTAAATAGCTGGAAACAGTTCTACTGATGCATTGGTAGGCTATAACCAGGGTATTAAATTTGATCTGGGCATCTGTATAAAGCCAGTGAAGAGAAATGAGTAGGGGAGATACATGGGAACGCTTCGGCAAGTCAAACACAATTCATGCAGTAGTGTTCTGTATCAGCTGTAGAGGTTTGATAGCAGTAGTAGGAAGGCCAGACAGGAAAGAGTTGGAGTAGTCCAGACAGGATGTCACCATGGTCTGGACAAGTGCTTAGGCAGAGTCAGTTGTGACGTAATGATGGAGCCTACGGATGTTATGCAGGATGTATCTGCAGGTCTGGGTTGTGGCTTCAATGTGCTGAGAGAAAGATCGACTTGAGTCAATCATCACTCCCAGACCCTTAGCTGGTAGGCAAAATGAGTGAGTTGTTCAGTTTGATTGAGATATCGTGACAGGAAGACAGGCCAGCTGTGAGATATAGGATCTCTGTTTTGGAGAGGTTGAGCTGGAGGTGGAGATCAGACATCCATTCACAGATGTCCGAGAGTCAGGCAGCAATGCGTGCAGAAATGTCTGATGCTCCAGGTGGAAAGGAGAGGAAGAGCTGGGTATCATCAATGTAGCAGTGGTATTTGAATCCATGGTAGGCGATGACTGGGCCAAGGGAAGGGGTGTAGATTGAGAAGAGCAAAGGACCCAGTACCAAGCCCTGCGGGACACCAGTTGAGAGAGGGAGAGGAGAAGAACGGGAGCCCCACCAGACCATTTGATAGGATCTGTCAGATCGGTAGGACTCAAACCATCCTAGTGTCTTCCTTTGATCCCAAGCTGACTAAGAGAAGAGAGTAGAATCTAGTGGTTGACAGTGTCGAATGCTGCAGACAGGTGAAGGAGGATGAGGGCCGAGAAAAAGGAGGCCAGGAGCACCGTCTTCATGGAGTGACTAACTTTGAATGCAGACTGATATCCACTGAGGAGATGGTACCTGGTGAGGAATTCAGATAGCCATGCAGAGTATTACTATAATATGGGGGAGAGAATTGTCCCAACAAGCTAGAGCCTTACCTGGCACCACAGGGTGCAAGGCTGAGGGGGGAGGGGACACACCCAGGATGGCACACCAGTCCATTGCAAAGCACCCCAAGTAGGGCTTGAACCCCAGTCCCACCACACAGCAGGCACTGGCTGAACCTGCTGCACCATCATGGTCCACTTGGTACTGAGTCAAAACACGCTCAAAAGAATAACACTCACCACCACTCACTAACTAGGTCACCAGTGGTCTGTTTCTGTTTACCTTTTCAGTTCCACAGTGATTCCAGCTCCAAATCTAGTCTCATTATGACTTACTACTAATGTATATTTACATGTTTTTATCTGGTGCTTATCTCCAAATAGACTTGCAATGTTAGGTTACTTACAGTAATTTACTGATTTCTACAGCTAAGTGATTTTTACCGGAGTATTTCAGGCACATACTTTGGCCAGGGGTTTGGGATTTGAACTTGGGTCTTCTGAACTCTTTTGTCCTAATTTTGCTCAGTTCACCCACTTTTCCATCTCGGCAGCACCACTGACTTCATGTGTAATACTGTTCACATTAAGTATTGAACCCAAACTCCTCAGGACAGAGTAGTTAAACTGCAGCAGCAGGACAGCTGTCCACCATTGGAAAAGGAGACTGGACCATAAACCTGAGCTCAGGATGATTCTCTGTGTGGTTTCATGTGTGATTCATTTAAATGGCCTCCCACAAGGAGGGACATAATGAAATCAGCACGCTTGATGCCCCAGGACCAAAAGATCAAATCTCAGCAGGAGTCTGCAGATATCTGATCCCCTCCTTCACTGTCAGCGATGTGTGGCGGCTCCGGCCGTGCACCACAGTGCTGCCTCCCTCTCTGCACACTCCGCCATCGAGGGCTGAGATAAAGGCGAGCTGTCAGGCCCTGGCACAAGGCGCTTCCCCAGTCCCCTCCCCCACCCCCCAAGCGGCCAAAGGCACGGCAGGGCTTGAGCCACGGGCGGGCAGCTGGCCAAAGCAGCGGCCGGTGCATCCAGACGACCTGGAGTGATGCCAGCCCGCAGGAAGAGTGCCTGGAGAGGAGCTGTCAGTCAGGCACGGGGACCCTCCTGCTTCATCCACGCTGTCTGCTTCTACAACCCCCCCGTCTGTCAGGCTCCTCTTTGCACGTAAGCGCAAACACTCACACACTTCCCTTCATTTCAGTCTGCACTGACATACCCCTCTTGTACCTGCCTCTCCAGCCTTGAGCGAATCTTGGTTTTTTTTTTTTACCTCTATAAATATCATACAAATATCATATACGCATGTCATCTTTGTCCCTATACATGAGATATATCTGAAACAGCACTTTTCTGTTTTGTCATAATTTATCAGGAGTATCTAAAGTGGCATCTGAAAACCAGAAATATTCTTCAGCACAGGGGGTATATTAACACCTTGAAAATAGCCATATTGTAACAGTTTTTTTGCTTTCTGCCTTAGAGTAAATCCATAGTGTTCAGCTGTATTTCAGGGCAAAATAGCAAATAACATTTTGAGGTCTTACTGTAAAATGTGTGAAATGAAGGGATTTTTTCTGGCACTCTGCTCCCAGGGGGGTATTTGTGTGTGTGACAGTTTGGGGTTGACCGCTTCGGGAGAGCTGTCGCACACACACCTGCCTCCGTACGAGCACCTCGTGGCCTTGGCTCACACTGGCTTGCGCGAGCACCGACTACGAGTTATGTCAACTATTTCAGAGCTGCGGTTTTAGTGGCTCTCCTTGAGCAGTCCGTCGGGTTTATTTATCGCACGCCATAAAAACAAACGCTGTTAGCGTGTCACTTCGGCCATCTTTTGTCTGCCCATGACATCTAAAGCGCCACTTCTGCTTTGTTTCACAGCTGCTCATGGGCCGAATGAGGGTATTGTCTGCCGAGCCGTGCAGCGTTAGTTAGCACCGGGCACAAGGCGATGTTTGGAAAAACAAAGGATTTTTTTCTTCTTTTTCTCAGCTGAATTTACCGCTTGGGGCAGACCTCAGCCCCCGGCCCTCGCTGATGCCCTGGCTTCTGTGTGGCGTGGGTCACACATCCGTCCTTCCGTACACCGGTCACAGTTCACTAAATAACTGATCCCTTCCACCAAATCCCTGCGGGAGCCAGGACATTAGTATTCTGCTCGGGGTCTCTTAGTATAATAGCATTAAAACCAGACTTTGACCCTGTTGTCATGGATGCAGCACGATGCAAAAAAAAAAAAAGGCAAAGGGAAAACAAGGAGCTGCTGGGTTGCTCTCTCACTCGCTCTCCCCAGCACCAGCCAGGCATCGGCGTGTGGCAGCCTCTGCATTTTATTTCTTAATTTCATCTTTATTCCTCTGCCGTTTCAACAAGGGAATGATCTGTTTACGGTCCAATTGTTTCCATACATTCAAAATTTGATTACTACCCATCTGATGCCAGCTCTTAATTTTAGCATTATATACTTTATCTAGAAAAAAGGGAGACCTTGTTCTCTCTGTATAATTTATTATAGGTGTCTCCTGTGTCTTTGGCGGAGAGGGGGATGCGAGGGGGCAAAGGGGTGGCGGGCAGGGTTTGAGCAATCAAACTGCTGGTGCCTCCCACGCGCACTCCCCAGTGCTCCCGCCAGTGAAGGAAGGGTGAATTTGATTTTCTCACATTAGTGCTGCAGAAGGACAAGAGAAACAGAGAGCAAAGGCAGGAGTGAGTAAGAGAGCGAGAGAGAGAGAGAGTGGGTGATGGTTGATATGATGCTGAACTGGTGCAATGTGAAAAGAACAAAATGCAGAAAGCAGGAAAAAATCTGATGTGATCTGATGATTATCCTTTGAAAAGCAAGCTATGAAATATTCTATAACACTCATACACACATTGTAGTGGTGAGGCAAGTTTGGCCAATGCCCACTGTGGGGGTAAAAGCCCTGCTTGGGGTGTCTTGCAATAGACTGGCGTCCCGTCCTGGCTGTATCCCCTCCCCTTTCAGCCTGCGCCCTGTGTTACTGGGTAAACTCTGGCTCGCCACGACCGTGCCCAGGACAAGTTTATGTTGGTTGTTTGGTTGATGCATGCATAGAAAGTGTCATGGTGTAGTTTTGGTTGTGTTTTGTATGAAAAACTTTTTACTGGGTGTAATTTTTAGAGAAAAACCTTACATGTGCCTTTCATTTCCTGTGCTTGATAAATAACAGGTGCACCAAGTAGAAAAATATATATGCTGCATGTAATTCACAGCAGTGTAGAGCAATGACCCTGCTGCAGTATAAGGAAAAAAAATTATATTTAATATATTTTATAATCACTTTGCAGTTTCTCATCTTACTTGGAGATCATGAAACCCCTACTGTTTACCCCTGACATGGCATTCGTTTCCATTTGCATGTAACAACAGCCATAGAGAACAGCACAGTGCTATGTAGGCATCTCTCTTCAGGGAAAATGCAAATTTTTTTCAAAATAAAGCTTGCAAATATGGAACAAGAGCTATGCATGTGAAAAAGAGCCAAAGCAGACGTGTGCATTTAACACGTACTTGCTGCTGTACATTCTGACTTGACAGACATGTCTCTGGCTGCCAGCAGAGCTCTCCTCGCAGCAGTGATGGTACCAGGATTACTCTGATTTGGCGCCCCTCTCGGATTCTAGGAAAGCCTTCAAATACCCCCCGCTGTAAAGATGCACAGCCTTGAAACATGCTATTAGAATCAATATTGTTGCTCAAGGTCAGTATTACCAACAGCTGCATCTTGTGAAACAGGCGCAAGAAGTGAGAAGAGAGCAGTCCTGAACTGCTCTCACCTCTACAGCGCACAAACCAGTTTGGAGTCTCACAGTTAGCAACAAACTGTACCACATAATCAGGATAAAATCATAACATCACAGTCTCATTGTCTGATGTTTTAGCTTTCGGTCCAAGTCAATGGGTTCAGGTCAGCTTTGCTGTAGGACCCTTGAGTAAGTTCCTTTACCTCAATGAACCAGTGACGATTATTAACCGTTAAAATTATATGTTTTAAATAAAAGCATCAGCAAAGCAATTAAACTGTGTTTTTGTGGTATTATTTTAGCACTTTTTAAGATTTTTTTATACAAATTTTTAAATCCACTGAGCAGCCACTTTATTAAGTACATCTGCTCATGAATTAATTAATGCAGTTTATTCCTCCACACAGCACGTCATGTGACTGCAACCGTGTAAAGCATGTAGGTGATGCCAGGAGGTTTCAGCATTTCAGAAACAGCTACATTCCTGGGATTTTGACACACTGCAATGCAGGCAGGTGACAAGTGTAACAGCTCGGTAGAGCAGTGATGTGCAGAAAGGAATCTGAGGGAACAACTTATCTAACCTTGAGGTGCAGGGGCTACAGCAGCAGAAGCCCATGCCAGATTCCACTCCTGTCATCTAAGAGCAAGAAGATGAGTTTACAGTAAGCATGTGATCACCAAAACTGGATGAGATTGGAAAAATGTCAGATTGTCTGATGAATCTTGATTTCTGCTGCAACATGCTGTTGGTAGGGTGAGAATTTGACATCAAGAGCATGAATCCATGTGTCAAAGGTTCAGGTTGCAGGTAGTGGTGTAATGGTGTATGGAATGTTTTCTTGGCATACATGAGGCCTATGAATACCAATTCAGGGTCATCTCAGTAGCAGAGGATATGTAAGCACTGCTGAGGTCCATCCCTTCATGGTCTCAATCTTCCCTCTTTTACATGGGTATTTCCAACAAGATAATGTGCTATGTCACAAAGCACACATTATCTCATGGTACTTCCAGGAACAGTCCAGTATTTTTTTACTTACTCCAAAGGCCTGCACAGCTCCTAGATGTCAGTCCAGTCGAGCACCCTTGGGTTGAGGTGGAACCGGAAGTTCTCAGTATGAATGTGAGACCAAAAAATGTACAGAAATTATGAAGACGATGACAGTGAAGGCACTGAATTAGCATGAGCCTATCCCTCAAAAAAAATCAGAAGGTTCTTGGGGCAAAAAGGGGACATCTGCAGTGATAGGTAAGTGCACCTAATAAAGTAGCCCTTAGTGAAGTTTCTGACAGCAAAAAAATCCTGTTTTTCCAACACCTTTTTTACACTAGATGTTTTAGTGCAACTTACAATGTTAGATACCTTACTTGATAGTACTTTATCAAATCTCCCCTTAGGAACTTTATGCCGCAGGATGAGTTCCTTTCACAGATGTCCCCTTGTAGCTTGCTTAACATTCACATTCAGTGATGATTTTGTTAAAAATTTTCAATTAATGCAAAACTTTCAGTGTTTCCAAAGCTTCCAGCCTTTGATGAATGTGATGACAGCATGACCGTCCTGGCGTTTCCCAATTCCATAAGTATACGTTCCTGTGATGTGATTAGATTAATTCTTTGATGTTTTAAATATTAATATATCAGTAGTAATACTTTCAGTATTTTGCTGTAGATGTGTCTATGTCTTTTTCTGTTACTTTTACTGTTGCTTTGGTTGCCTTCAGCTCAATTTATCACTAACTAGAAAAAACTAATCCCACTAGTAAATGAAGCAATGGAGATAATTATTTTGCAACATGAACATAAATTTCAACTGCTGCAAAATTTACAAAAAAAGTTTATTTTTTTCCCCTAATTTTCTAGTTTCATCAAATTTGGTGAAGGAAACAGGAATGGATGTGCAGTTAAAAATTTTCCTTTGAGCAAATTTATCGATGCTCTTCCTGGATCCCGGGTTCTGGATCCATTATGGTGCTCCTCTCAGAGGCTTTGCTTAACTTTGGATAAGCCCAGCTGACATGGTGTTGTTTACCATCCAGCAGTATGTGAGCTGTGGCCTGTTGGACTGCTCTCGTATCAAAGAGGTAACTGATGTGTGCGGAGCTTCACCTTAGCTCTTAGGTTCTTCCCACCGCCATCGCACTGAAGCCGCTGGCAGGTCGCCTCCGTTCCTACATCACCTGTGTGTCAGGTGCCATTGACAAAGCTGTGCTTCAGCCAAACGGAAGGGAGCCAGGTGGAACTATTGATGTTAGGATCCCACTCTTAGCGCAAGTGAAAGTGGCTGCTTTTGGAAGCAGAATGCTAATGCTTTCTGTCTGCTTCACTATGGTAATTTATATAGCTCTCAAATGAAATACCTTTCCTTGCAGTACTCTCTAGTAGCTGTATGGCACACAGTAAACAATTTTAAAACATGTAACAGTGTTTGGTACTGTGTAGTGTTTAAATTTATTTGTCTAGCTGACATTTTTCTCCAAAGCAACTTAGACTGTTAAGCTACTTACAGCAATTTACTTACTTATATAGCAGTGTAATTTTTACTGTATCAGTTTATAGAAAGTACCTTGCTCAGGGGTACTACACCAGGAGGTGGTGTTCAGGCCTATAACCTCTGAGTCCACTGGCAGCTACTCTAACCACCAGCTGCTGCCCCCGTAAAACAACTTGTATATGAACATACAGCAAATACACATATATAGCTATACATATAACAATTAACCATAATATTCCATAACACTTTATAGTATGTTATAGCCAACCCATCAACTTTAACAGCACTTCATGCAGTGTTATGGCTTACTTATAATATGTAATAATGTTTTATGGATTATGTTTAATACCAGGTTAGGAATGGAGAAAAACATGACAGATAATTTGTCTATATCATCTTGCCAGTTTTTATTGTAAGGTCATGTTAATGGGAGGTTTTCGAGTGATCTGTGCCCTTTCCTTTCTCATCACAGAATTGTTAGTTTGTTTACTGATGAGTGATGATTTTCCTAGCACGTATGTATCTAATATTCATTTAATGTTTATTTTGCAGTTTGCCCTGTTCATGGGTTCCATTGCTTCTCCAAAGAGATTCATTAAGCGGTATGGAGAACAACAGCCCGCCTTGTTTTAGACTGGACTTGAACTGTGCACAACAGCACTGCAGAACGAGGGAAACAAGTTTTTGATTATCATTTGTATCTTGCTGCGCTTAATCCGTCAAAATTCCCTTTTTGATACGAGCACAGTAATTATGGACACAGATTAGTTGGTGCGGTCCGTAAACAAGTGCCAGGTAGTCCTGCACGGGTGTTAATCGGGCCCTTTGAAGGCGCTGCGTAGCGTCTGCAGCGTACCGTAATGAGACGGAGCGCTCTGAAATATGAAGCTCCACCACATCTACAGATTTCATTATTTGATCAGCCCAGGAGCCAGGGCTACGAGGCCGGCCCCAGCGGATTTGCTGGCAGTCATCCGTCAGACGGCTCTCTCCTCCTCCTCAGCCCCTTAGAAAGGGGTGTACGAAAGGGGAGAGTGTGCGGCGCAGGGGATGCTGAAGATGTCAGCTGTCTCGGGCTCAAGGGCGTCGAGAACAAAGGAGCTTCTCACCACCAACCTTCCCACACCCCCCAACTCAGCCCCCCACCCCAGCACATCTCTCACCCAGCTCTCTCGCGCCATTCAAACATCATTCCACATCAGCATTCCACAAAAATCCTACACCCATTCAGTTGCTGGAAATCAATTTCCTGATATCGGGCTTTATTATGTCTTTAAAAAAATCAGACCATAAATGCAATTGGAGGGAGAGTCGTTCATATGGGATGCTGGGCAAATGGAGGACGGAGTGCAGATTGACGGTTTGAGGCTGCCTTTGTGTGTGTTTCTCAGCTGTGGAGGGGGGGGTTGAGGGGGATGGAGAGTGACAGGGCTCGCCATCTCAAACGGAGGACCGCACCCACCCACATAGGACAGCCCCCCGGTACCCTGAAAATCATGCGTTAGTTAGAATTCTTAAAGAAGAGACAAACAGCACAGATAGAAACACCAGAGGAAGTGTTATGAAAGTAGCCACTCAGCCAAAGTGCCAGCAACCATTTGTCTGATGGGAAAACGTGCGGTACTGTGTCTCATTGTATTCCTTTTATTGCGTGAATCCCACCCCCCCCCAGGACATTTCTAACTGAGGTGGCTTGGGAAAGATCAAGCAGAATAACTCAGGGGGAAGATGCTGGAGCTGTCACATGGTTACTGGGTGGAGAGAAAGTATGCAACACCTGATGGGAGTGGGGGCAGGTTCGAGAGGAGGGTATTTGGAGAGGTAATTATGTGTTTGCAGATGTGAGAGTTAGTGCAAGTGAGCGGCTGGGCAGTGTTCACATCTGTCCATTAGCTGTGGTTCTGACTGAATGCTACATTAATTACAGTTTTGATTATTTATTTAGCTAATGTTTTTCTCTAAAGCAACTTACTATTATACAGCTTGGTAATTTTCCTGTCAATCTGGGTTACTGTCACTTGCTCAAGGGAACGGTGACAGGAAGTGGGATCCAAACCTTGATCCTTAGGCTCTAAGGGTGGCAGCCCTGACCACTGCACCACCTGCTGCCCATTTGCTCATAAAAATTTGAATGAAAATCATAGAGTTTTTCTTACAGGGGAGATCCACTTTAGGCATGGTGGTGGAGGGGGGCATGAAAAGGAGGATCTCGGACCTTGGAGCACCTGTGAAAAATTGTGGTTGTTGTCAGTCATGTCCTAATAAAACCCTGCGCTTCTCCTGACCACGTGGAAGAGTCTGCTGCGAAGACTGCGAAAGGTGTGATCTGTACGGTTCCGGAGACCTCTTGCAAGAGTATGATAAATAATTTATTCTAGTGAAGGGAAAATATTGCCTCCTCCAGGTGGAGCGCAGGGGAGGGAGGCGGTGTTTGCTGGGAGGAGGGTGCGTGGCGGGGGCGCGGGATGGGACAGCAGCTGGAGGCTGGAGCGGAGCCTCTGTGGGTGGAAGCGGGACGGGATACGGTCAAGCATGGTAAACAGGGTCCACCTTTCTGCTTGGCTGATTTTCCCCATTAAAACAACACAGCGGGGCGCCGGCGGAGCCCGTTCCCCTCCGGAGGGGACCGCTGCTGTGGCCCTGTTTACATGTTTACGCGCGTGCGTGTGTGTGTGTGTGAATGGCAATGGGAAATTATTATGTGGAAGGTCCTCTATTGCTTCGCATTTAATAAACCATCTCTCCCAGCCTCACATTTTAATCGTTCGATCTTCCCATATTTATCCTTTCAGCTGTGTTCTGTCATTAACGAACTCATTCTCTATATTCATTTGCTGTGTCATCTTTACCCCCCCAACACACAAATCCCGACGTATTTCTTGAAGTCACAATTCCGTTCCTTCCCAGCGAAACCACTTAATCCCTACTCCCATCTCGCCGACAAGAAAATCCACCTCCTTAATGCACGCGCGCTCTCTGCCTCGCGGCGCCTTTCCACCGCGGCCCTGCGACGCGCGCGAGCTCCTCGTCACCTGAGCGCGCGCGCTTCCATCCAGAGAAAGGAGTACAACTCATACGCGCTGAAGTCTTTGGAATAATTCCTTCTGCTTTCAGCTGCGCCATTGTGTTGCGGAACCAGCAACACAGCTGTTTGCATTTTTGCAAACTTATTATAAAAAAGACCACCTACACGTACACGTGCACGCACACGCACACACGCGTTCATATCATGAGACTGAAACCGCGACTAAAACTGACGGATCAGTGGTCACATACACAGAGCCCAATACGTGATACCTGAACAAACAGTTTTCATGCAATTACGTTTGTCCAAGGGTTATTATTCTGTCGGTGGAATTCATTAATTATTCTTTTAGTCTCATAGTTATTGAATACTTTTAAAGCACTGGCCAGTCAAACTTGTCAATTTCATATCTTAATATATAGTCCCTCCCCATGAATGCTATACAGTGTTACACCTCCAAGAGGGCATTATTCTGTGCTTTACTGTGGTACTTTGTACAGTACACATGCAGGTAAATGGTACTTTCTTCCAAGCCATGTATGACTCCACCAAGCCCAGATGCGTGTTGGCTCCGAGGTGGTCGGCACATGTGCACTTGTGTGTGTGTGTGTGTGTGTGTGTGTGTGTGTGTGTGTCTATGTGCCTTCATCCCGTGACCCGTTTGAAGTCAGGTGTGCCAGTGGGTTCTGCGCCTGCCTCGCACCCGCCTCCTCTCCACTCCATCTGTGGCTCCTGACTGCTGCAGCTGTGAGAAGAGGGACTTGGCCCGAGGTGCGGGGGAGGGGACGGCTGTGCGTGGGTGCTGTGCAGATGGAAGTTACGTCCACAGAGGTGACACTGTGAATGGTACCTTTTATTTGGAAAAGCATGGATCCTACAGTATAGATGGCATTTTCAGCCAGAGTTAACAACGGGCAAATGAATGGACAAAGTTAATGTCCCTTCTGTGGTCATACAGATTTTTCTTTTCTGTAATATATATATATATAATATATAAAGTAAATACAAATATACACATCTTATATATAAAGAAAGAAAGAGATGAGGTAGCACAAATTACTCACACAAATGCAGTACACACTGAATGACGTGCGTCACAAAAATAACAGCTTAATCGCACACATACGCGTATGAACATGAACACATGCAACTGGGGGAGCTGCTTATAAACAGGAAGGTGAGAAAAGGGGGAAAATGCAACGTAAACAATATGAAAAAGATCATTCACTGTTTACGCCTTTCGTGGGGAAACTGGTTAATCTGTTTTTTTAAATAAAGCAAACTTTCTGTAATCTATCCAGTACTTAGAAGGCTGTCATTGATATATGAGTTATGTGATTTAAACTACCTCTCGGCTGTTGCATTGGTTTCTGTCCAGCGATCTGAGCTGAATACTAATCAGGGGATAAAATTGATGTCGAGGCGTTATCAGGGAAGGAGTCTCCTGAGAGGGGGTAAGACACTGGGCCGCTGTGGCACGCTGGGGGGGGGGGGCAGTAGGGCTGGGGGGGGGGGCAGGACGATGTGCAGTTCATAATAAAAGGAATGGCATGGATTACATCTAATAATTTATTTACACTAGTGGGGGATCCAGCATTTCAGCGCTCAGAGGGTCTGACGGGGAGACGAGGAACGTGTGCTCTTCCTGACGCGTCAGCTTCCTCCGGCTGTGCAGTCACGGATGCACGTGCCTATCTGTTGTCCTTCCCTTGCTCCCATGCATGCTTCTCAGCTGCATTCTTTGCTTTTTTGACATCACAGGACCAACTGTGCAATGACAAATGATGGAGAGAAGGAGAAAAGGCCCGTTGTGCCATTACTTGAGTATCAGAAACAGTGCGAGTCACAGAGGGGTGCGCATTACATGATGGGTATGGCCTGTGTGTGCCAGAAGGAGCTGTGGGTGGGGGGTGGTGTACTGCGGGTGGGTTGGGGGTTAAACGTTAATCTAGCTAAACTCAACCTAGCAGCCATTCTATTCTAATACAGCGCTCCAGTGAGAATAGAGTGCTTTACATGCTGTTTCTAATTAATTAAGTTAAATGTGAAAGATTTAGATTGCAGGCTGATCCGCAGTTAAACAGCTAATGATTTCCTGTCCATTATTGAAATATCTTGCACGCGGCCCCCTTGATTTCAAACACATTTTCTGCAGCAGAGTCTGTCACGCGCGTCTTTCTCATCAGTAGACACTGAGCCATAAGGAACAGCTTCACCTTTCCCTGTGAACCGCCCCCATGAATAAGCTTATAAAAATTAGGGGCAATTCTATATAGATTGACAGATATCTATTATAAAAAATTAATATACATTTTTTATTAAAATATAATTTTTTTACTGAAAGCACGCAATAAATTTCTAACAATTTTAGTCCCAACGGAATTATTTTGTTTGCATTTTACAATAATTAAACCTATGTTAAAGTATATATACTTGCTGAAAGGTGCAATGCAGAAAAAGAGCAGGTTGTAGCAGACAGAACTAAAGTTAAAGCCTTTCTGTACAACTTCAGCAGCATCCTATCATGGAATTAACTTCCTCACACTGCTGTGTTGACACCACCCATGTCACTAGTAATCCAGGAGCTGTTCAGGACATTAATGCTTTTTCTCAGGCTTTTATATGTGAGTGTCTCCTTTTGAGGTCGAGATGATCACCCTTCTCTCTGTCACCCCTTAATTTGCCCTAGTCATTCGACTTCTCTTCCTTGCAAAGCACCTCCACCCTCTTTCTCTCCGTATGTTGTCCTTAACATTTGTATCTACATAGCTTGACATCGGCAGCCCTGTGAATGCCTCCTTCTGAAACGTGTGCAAATTCAGACTGGCCATGTTTTAGCCTAGAGCGTGTGTGTGTGTGTGTGTGTGAGGCAGCAGGAGGAACAACGAGAGATGGAGTGCAACACCGAAACCAGCGCTGCTAATTTAGATTTATAGCCAAGGTCCCCACATTTAGAAATGTGTTGCAGAAGCTGTATGCATGGGTGGCATTGCAGTGAGTGAAAAAGACACACACACACACACACACACACACACACACAATTTAGACAGATGAGAGGTACCCAAGAGAGAAGACTGCAAAACAGCGATTAAAAACTCCGGCAAGAAGATATGGCATAAAGGTCCCTACTTTGAGGCAACCTGTTTCCAGCTGGAAGGGTAGGGCATTCAGGGTGTGTCAGAGATGATGTCCCCCGAACCCTGGGCAGATGGTGTATGTTAGCCACCCTGGATGACAATCCCTGTTTATGCCTCCGCTGGGGACTTCTCTATTTACTCATATGAAAGTAAAATTTATGGGGAAAATGGCATCAGCACAATTAATGTAATTCTTTTTTTTCTTGTGGTGATATTAATATACACCTGACATTAATATATACTGTAAACAATGTATCCATCACCTGACCTTGTCTATGTGCCATCAGAGGCCTATCCACTGGTAAAGTCAAAAAGTCTGGAATGTTCCACAGTCAACAGTAGAGTACAATCAACAGTCCAGTCTTTCTCATAGACTAGTGGTACATGTACTGCATAATCCTCCATCACAATGGTCACATTCACGTTATATGTTTTACTGTCTCTACTGCAAGTATCAGAATTAAATGAAAATATCCTTTGTTTCTTTTTTGTCAAATCTAACATTATAACCTAAGTAATTCTCACTTTGTACAAACATAGCTTTCACACTTGACTTTCTACATGACCTACAGTACTGGCATTACAAAAATGTGAAAATTGTAAACACATTCATATAAGAAACATAACAGCACTGTTGGGTTGAAATAGTTTCCAAGATGATGAAGAAAGAAAAATTTTCAGTATGAAACAAAAACTATAGAAGTCATTTTGAGTAAAACTAAACTAATATGTTTAATGTATTAATGGGTATAGTAAGACTGTACAGTTTGTTCCACGAAGAGCTCCATATAGACCTTTTTGACATTTACCTAGAGCTTCCATAACTTATATTCAGGCTATAACCTTTATAACAGAGCAAATCGTAAAGGGGCGGCACGGTGGCACAGCAAGTAGTGCTACTGTTTTACAGTGCCTGGGTGGTGTGAGAGGGCGTGGCTTTGGTTCCCACTCAGTCTGTGTGGAGTTTGTATGTTCTCCCTGTGTCTGTTTGGGTTTCCTCTGGGTGCTCTATAAATAAATGTGAAGGTGGTACTGCAAAAGCTTACACTTATTCATTTAGCAGACGCTCTTCTCCAAAGTGACGCACATCTCAGCAAAAATAAAATTTGTGCATTACATTAAGAGAAAGAGACATGGCTGCAGACATGTGATTCTTAAGTAAACCTAGTTTGTTACTTTTCACTTGATGCACCAATGTTCATCGCTCGAGTAGGTGCATAAAACACAGGATAGATGAATCCTGATAACCTCCTACCATTTTTTTTTTTTTTTAAGAACAAGGTACACAAACAAACAATCACATACAATCCCGGAGTAGTGGCTGTGTAAAGGCCTATCTGGGGACGATCATGAAGTTACGGTGCATGAACACACCATATTAACCATGGACACATTAGAGTGTAGTTAACCTTTTAATCCTGGTACATTTTGTACAGAAATTCTATAGTACCACTGGTAACATGAGAGCTGGCCATCCAAAGATTAATGTATTCTATTCAAATAAGAACATCTGTCCAATGTATGGTAATTGTAAGGTTCCTACAAAGTCAATTAACCAGAATTTTGATACATATGAAAAATGTTCTACATGAAATAAGTCTTTAATATGTTTTAAAATGTGACAGTGCACTGAACCTCTCATATATGACAGTCTTGTTTTTTTTGTGTGTGTTCTTGATATATTTTTAGATTCGCCCAGATCAAGTGAAGGCATTTAAAAATGTGAAATGTAAAAGTGAAATATGAAATGTGTAAGGAACTGTGTAGGCAGAAGGAGACCCAGACCCCAAACTCCAGATTTTGTTTAGTTTTTCTCCATCCTTTCTAACCACAAATTAAAGGTATTTTTCAAAACTTCACAAATGGACTTTACAGAGCAAAACTCTAGCATTTCAGAAAATATCAGTATTGCAAAGACCTTGAGAAGACCTATGGACTATTGCAGAAGCTGGACACATCTGCATTTGCATTGGCCTGGTGATTTAGCTGGCTAGCTGCAAAATGCACATTAATCTCAGCACCGGGCCAGCCAAGGTGTGAGCAAGGAGCGACCGCTGTTTTGTAAGCCTTGAAATTCAATCATGTGCTTCCCGGTTATTCCAGAGGAGAGATGTGGGGGGAGGGACTGACTACAAGTACCATTAGACCAGATGAGGAGAAAAAGCAGGGTGCAAGGGGGGAAATGTAAAATGGAGTCCTCTGTGCTACCCCACCCCCGCATGTAAGCATTGGACAGGAGCGTAAAACCGAATCAATCAGGATCCTGGCATGGTGAGCTTAATCAATCATCTCTCATCAAGGCTCCCAGCCGCCTGTGAAGAGGCAAGGTGTCTTCATGAAGGGTGGAGCAACCATCAGCAGGGTCTCGCTGTGGCACAAGCAAACAAGTGACATCTCCTCATGGTGGGGACTTAGACACTGGGAACTATTTTGGCTGAGTCCTCATTTGTAGTACAGCAGTTGCATGAGTTTAATGCCTGGTATGTCAATACGATACACTCTACTGAACTACCAATATTAACGTAGTTGAGTGTTGTTAGGTGTTAAAAACCCACAACTGAGTGTAGTCATTTTTAGAATTGAAAAGGGGAGACAATTCAAAAACTTTGTCAAAAAAATTTATTTATAGTGCATGGATGAGTTTTCACTAAATGCCTTCTTCAATGTGCATGCAAGCATATGCCAAGAAACACAATGAAAGTTTTTGAAACTTGTGACTGGTTGTGACATAATGAATTGCATTTAGCAGTGTGTCCAAGTTACTTTGTTGCAACTTGTCACGTTCCAAAAACTGCATACATTTATCCCCATTATCAGGTCCTAATTTGTTGATGAACATGGACTGAATGTGGAAAAAGAGCATAATTAACTTACTAATTACTAATTATTTGTAATAGGGAAAATTTCAAGTTGTCTGAGACCCATTCTAAGTGCACCCCAAAATCACATTAAATGATGCCTAATGTCATAAGGAAAATATTGTATACCACATTAAAATAAAATGAACAACAATTAATAACATTATATAACAAACAAGCAAATATATATTAAAAATAAAAAGATTTCATAAAGTAAACTTTGATAGTGTTTGTGGAGTAGCTACAGCATATGACATTTAAATAAATTTATAATTAGAAAACTAAACCACAATGGTGCAAAACAAAGGTTGTGAACACTAATACATTAGTAGACAAGTGAAACTGTCAAGTGCCAGAATGCAACCGAGAGAGCAGGTACATGGTTCCCACAATGCAGTGGATAAAAAGAAATCCTGTTATTAATAATCATGAGCATATTAGAGAAAAACGAGATATCGGAAGAACAACTGAGAAGAGAAAAGTATATGTGTTTCTTGATGTAAGAAAGTTTACAGGCTGAAGTAGAAATTCAGCCGACCATGTATTGCAAATTAAATTTATTTGCTAAATTTGGAGTGCTGTCTCCTTTTTCCGTTGTATACCTAGAATACCTATTGGGTGGTGTTCCTTGCAAGGTGAACATGTGTTTGACGATGAATGTAACAATGAGGCTTAGTTGCCTTCATCTGTTAAGCTTCTGGATCCCAGAACTGAATGCAACCTCTAAATCTGTTGTCTACCCTCTTTCTGCTGTTTTCCATCACTCCTCACTATGCTCCTGCTCACTCATGGCACCCCCCATAAGACAGAGCAAGGCAGGCTGGGACAGCTTCTCATAGCCAGAATGCAACTAGCAGTGGCCCCACAGTGGGATGCAAATGAGGGCCTTGATTAAGGAGCAGGACAAGCAGACGGACCAGGCCTCCTTTTGAGGTGTCGACTTCTCTCTTCCTACTGATCACGCTCCAAAAGCTCCCAGAGCTCTGCTGCGCTTGCAGAGAAATTTAATCTTGACTTCATGTCAGTTTTGTTTAGAGGGGCCTTCAAATGCAGAACATGAGTCAAATGTTGAACAAGGATGCATAAGAGACCTTTGTGAGGCTGTTGCTGAAACACCATAGGAGGATCCCTTACGATGTACCTGGTATAAATCTTGTTATCATTTGACATTTTCTGAAACTTTGTTTCTACTGAATTAACTTGAGTGCTAATGAAATCAGTTACTTTGCATTGCATTAAAGGAGTGGGTTGATGAAATAAAAGCACTATGCTCACTGTTACCCTGAGCTCTGGGACAGTCGCACTGGAGTGTCTAGAACTCTGTTGGACGACAGCCTATTATTTCATCATATCCACTAATAACATAACTTGTGTGATGACAAGAACAAGTGTAGATGGGGCCCATCTGTATTGGTTTTAAAGTTTATTCTGAACCTTACACACCTGCAGTAACAGCTGCAGTGGACAGTGCCACCAGGAAGACAAGTGCAAGTCAGAGAAAGGTCCACTCTCAGTTGCAGAAACATCTGTTTCCTATGTACTATATTCCAAGGTCGACGTTCACTGCTGAACATTACTGCAATATCTTCACAAGGTGGAAAAATTTCAAATTGGCATTGAGAGAGTTAAATTAACCCTTGAAGGAATCCATATGAACAGGGAGGCATTTGACTAGTGATCTGTGATGACAACATATAACTGAATGCAGGGTCTCCTTTCATATGAGGTCTGAACATACAGTACTGTACAAAAGTTTTAGGAACTTGGGGAAAAAAGCTGTAAAGTGAAAATGTTTCCAAAACTAATGCTCTTAATTAAAAAACTTCCTACAAAGCTGAGTAACCATCTATCGTCAACAACCACTTGTCCCGAGCGGGGTCGTGGCGGGCTTGGCTGGGTCATGCTCTCTGGCGGGTCTGGTGGTCGAGTCCTGCTTGGGGTGCCTTGCGATGGACTGGTGTCCCATCTTGGGTGTGTTTGTGTCTGCATTGATACTAATACGGAAGACATTAAACAACCATCAAAAACTAATATTTTTGTGAAACATTCAAGTGCCTGAGCCTTTTGTACAGTACTGTAGTTTAACAGAAACTAGAATTGAAACAAGATGCCATGGCTGATGTAATGTCCACTCCAACCATTCTTCCTTTGCTCCTCAATACCTTACATCACGAGGCATACATTTCTATGGATCTTTGAAATGCAGCTGGCACTCTCTGCAGACAGGATGTGCAGTTTTCTGTCATAGTTGTTCGGGAGGCAAGCAGTCAGTGAGGTCACTGGGTGACATTGCTGCCAAACGAATAAGGTCATGCGCGTGCTCTTCCAAAGGGAGGAGGTTGGTGGGAGGTATGTGGGGTATGAGAAAGATGGGGGGGTCCTTGTTGCCAAGCACCACCATCTCCGTGACTGGACTGACTTGCATCTCCTCACTGTCGAGTCACATGCTGAAGCAATTAGACCCAGTGAGGGAATATTCAAAACAGCATATGAAGATGATTGATGATGCTGTCAATAGGGGGAACACGACTGAACATCAAAATAATTTGAAAGCAAATAGATTACAGGCCACGGATGGGATTAGATAATTACTAGTACTGCTGCTACCTGCTCTTATTAATAGAGAGCCTCATTTGTAGGAATGCTTCTTCACATTCTACAGGGCACAGCTTGGAAAGAGAAATACTCTTCCATACGGGGACTTTCTCACAGGACAGAAGTCACTGGCTTTCTGGCCATGATAAAAATTATCTGAGACACTTGTGCTGCAGAAAAGCAAATATCTAGGTACAGATAATCAAATGTCAGGAATTGAATTGTGCAATTTACCATTCCATCTTCCTCTGCTATCCGGGGCCGGGTCGCGGGGGCAGCAGTCCAAGCAGAGTCCTCCAGACTTCCCTCTCCCCGCACACCTCCTCCAGTTCCCCTGAGGAAACCCCAAGGTGTTCCCAGGCCAGCCGGGAGACGTAGTCTCTCCAACGTGCCCTGGGTCTGCCCCAAGGCCTCCTCCCAGTGGGACATGCCCGGAACACCTCACCAGGGAGGCGTCCAGGAGGCATCCGGAACAGATGCCCGAGCCACCTCAACTGGCTCCTCTCGATGCGGAGGAGCAGCGGCTCTACTCCGAGCTCCTCCCGGGTGACTGAGCTCTTCACCCTGTCCCAAAGGGTGCGCCCAGCCACCCTGCGGAGGAAACTCATTTCTGCCGCTTGTATCCGCGATCTCATTCTTTCGGTCATGATCCAGAGTTCATGACCATAAGTGAGGGTAGGAACGTAGATTGACCGGTAAATTGAGAGCTTCGCCTTACGACTCAGCTCCTTCTTCAACACAACAGATCGGTACAATGATCGCATTACTGCGGACGCCGCACCGATCCGTCCGTCAACCTGCCGCTTCATTTTTCCCTCACTCCTGAACAAGACCCCGAGATACTTAAACTCCTCCACTTGAGGGAATAACTCCCCCCTAACCCGGAGGGGGCAATCCACCTTTTTCCGACTGAGAACCATGGCCTCGGATTTGGAGGTGCTGATTCTCATCCCCGCCGCTTCGCACTCGGCTGCAAACCTCCCCAGTGCACGCTGCAAGTCTTGACTTGATGAAGCCAGCAGCACCACATCATCCGCGAAAAGCAGAGACGAGATCTCGCGGCCACCAAAACAGACACCCTCCGTTCCCTGGCTGCGCCTAGAAATTCTGTCCATGAAGATAATGAACAGAATCGGTGACAAAGGGCAGCCCTGGCGGAGTCCAACATGCACCGGGAACAGGTCTGACTTACTGCCGGCAATGCGAACCAAGCTCCTGCTCCGGTCATACAGGGAATGAACAGCCCATAGCAGCGAGCCCCGAACCCCATAATCCCGAAGCACCCCCAACAGGATGCCAGGAGGGACACGGTCGAATGCCTTCTCCATGTCCACAAAACACATATGGACTGGTTGGGAAAACTCCCATGAACCCTCCAACACCCTAGTGAGGGTATAGAGCTGGTCCAGTGTTCCACGGCCAGGGTGAAAACCGCATTGCTCCTCCTGAATCCGAGGTTTGACTATCGGTCAGATTCTCCTCTCCATACCCTGGCATAGACTTTCCCAGGGAGGCTAAGGAGTGTGATCCCCCTATAGTTTGAACACAATTTCCGGCCCCCCTTCTTAAAAAGAGGGACCACCACCCCGGTCTGCCAGTCCAGAGGCACCGTCCCCGAACTCCACGCGATGCTGCAGAGGCGTGTAAGCCAAGACAGCCCCACAACATCCAGAGACTTGAGAAACTCGGGGGTGGCATCCACCCCCAGAGCTTTGCCACCGAGGAGTTTTTTGACTACCTCAGCAACTTCAGCCAGGGTAATGGACGAGTCCCCCTCCAAGTCCCCAGCCTCAGCTTCCTCTACGGAAGGCGTGTCGGAGGAATTGAGCAGATCCTTAAAGTACTCCTTCCACCGCCCGAGGACATCCTCAGCTGAGGTCAGCAGCGCACCACTTCCACTGTAAACAGTGTTTGTGGAACACCGCTTCCCCCTTCTGAGTCGCCGGACGGTTTGCCAGAATCTCTTTGAGGCCGACCGAAAGTCTTCCTCCATGGCCTCACCGAACTCCTCCCAAGCCCGTGTTTTTGCCTCGGCGACTGCCAGAGCCACGCTCCGTCTGGCCCGTCGGTACCCGTCAGCTGCTTCAGGAGTCCCATGAGCCAGCCAGGCCCGATAGAACTCCTTCTTCAGCTTGACGGCATCCCTTACCTCCGGTGTCCACCACTGTGTTTGGGGATTGCCGCTGAGACAGGTGCCGGAGACTTTATAGCCGCAGCTCCGAACCACCGCCCCGACAATGGAGGTGTGGAACACAGTCCATTCAGACTCAATGTCCCCCGTCTCCCTCGGGACCTGGTTGAAGCTCTGTCGGAGGTGGGAGTTGAAGACCTCTCTGACAGGGACCTCCGCCAAACGTTCCCAACAGACCCTCACTATGTGTTTAGGCCTGCCAGGTCTGTCCAGCTTTTTCCCCTGCCATCGAATCCAACTCACCACCAGGTGGTGATCAGTTGACAGCTCAGCCCCTCTCTTCACCCGAGTGTCCAAGACATATAGCCGAAGATCAGAAGAAACGACTACAAAGTCGATCATCGACTTCTGACCTAGGGTGTCCTGGTGCCAAGTGCAACACATGGTGTTCGTTATGGACAAACCGTGACTAGCACAGAAATTCAGTAACAACTCACCGCTCGAGCTCTGATCAGGGAGGCCGTTCCTCCTAGTCACGCCCCTCTAGGTGTCACTGTTGCTGCCCACGTGGGCGTTAAAGTCCCCCAGTAGAACGACAGAGTCCCCAGTGGGAGCGCTTTCCAGCACGCACCGCAGGGACTCCAAAAAGGCCGGGTGCTCTACACTGCCGCTAGGCGCATAAGCACAAACGACAGTGAGAGACCGTTCCCTGACCCGAAGGTGCAGGGAGATGACCCTCTCATTCACCGGGGTAGACTCCAACACATGGCGGCTGAACTGGGGGGTTATTAATAGGCCCACACCCGCCCGCCACCTCTCACCCTGGGCAACGCCAGAATAGTGGAGAGTCCACCCTTGGTCGAGAAGAGTGGTTCCAGAACCCAAGCTGTGAGTGGAAGTGAGCCCGACTATATCTAGACGGTATCTCTCAACCTCCCGCACCAGCTCACGCTCCTTCCCCGCCAGTGAGGTGATATTCCAAGGCCCAAAAACCAGAGTTGGCGCCCGAGGTTTGGGTCGGCCAGGCAGTCGGCCTCGACCACCGCCCAAATCACAACGCACCGGCCCCTTACGGTCTCTCTGGCAGGTGGTGAGCCCACCGAAGATCGGCTCCACGTCATGGCTTCAGGCTGAGCCCGGCCAGGCCCCGTGGGCATACACCTGGCCACCAGGTGCTCGCATGCGAGCCCCCCCAGGCCTGGCTCCAGGGTGGGGCCCCGGTGACCCCCTACCGGGCGGGGTAAATGAAGGCCTTGGTTTAATTGTCTTCATAAGGGGCTTTTGAACCCCACTTTGTCTCGTCTGTCATCCAGGACCTGTTTGCCATGGGAGACCCTACCAGGGGCATATAGCCCCAGGCAACATAGCTCCTGGAATCATTGAGGCACTCAAACCCCTCCACCACAGTAAGGTGGCGGTTCAAGGAGGGGACAATTTACCTTATATTAAAACTAATTCTGAGCATTAGATAATGGAATATTGGTGACTGGAAAGTTAATTTTACACTTTCACGGTTCTGAATGTGCTTTAAACCCGTGTATTAGAGACAGTTTTTATTTTTGGGTTTCCTGTCCAAAATTTGGTGGCCCATTACTATTGTTTGTAAAGCAATTTTATACTAAAAAATGTTTTAAAATTGATATGATTTAATGTTGTATTTTGTCCCTGAACCAACTTCATTCTTAGCATTCATACAAGTTCTAAACTTCTTTTTGGAATTTATGGTCCATAGACCTCATTTACCTGTAATGACATCACCATTGCTGTGCAAGAAAAGAAACAAGAAAAGCAGAGGAGTAAATTAGAGAAAACATATAAGATGTAAAAATACTGAACAGAATATTTCAGTTTTTAAACTCTTCTGAGCATCCAAGAACACACAGCTGTTCTTGAAAAACATTTGGAGGAATTACATATAAACTTTCTTATGTTGGAAGTCCTAATATTACAGAATCTGCTCTAGCTCAAGGTTATGGTGAAAAAAAATAATGGCTTCTGTTTTCTTTCTTTTTAGGACATTAAACTTCATCTCAGGCATGCTGTATTTATTATGAGGCTGAAGGACTTATGCAGAAGCTCTTTCCTCTCTGCCTAATCCTTCCTTCGAATTGATGATCAGAAGGCTCCCAGCACAATACCTGCCCCAAATTAAAGAAACATGCCTTTGAACGGTGCAGATGCCTCTGGTATCCCCTTTTGGCTGAGATCACTAATCACGGCAAGCAGAACGTGTGATCTGGGAGGATTTTGGGCTGCTTTACCATTGTCTCCTGGCTTGCAGCCTGCAGATTAATTTGAGCACAATACAAACAAAAACAAAACATAAACATATCGGCAAGTCTTTGCCGCAAGACAAAAAGGGCCACAGAAGAAAGGTGATTTCACAGGAGCATTATATGCAAAGGACCCATCAAATGCCATGGTGGGAGGAGGGGCTGTCCATCTATGTTGGGGCTTGGGACTCAGATCTCCTCTAGTTATGCAAATATTCAGATTCAGAAAAAAATCTGTCCATTGGAGTGGCATCACCAGGGTATCATAACTCTCATACCTCTCATATGGAGGAATTGTGGCCGACTCTTTCATGAAGAACTGCTGTAGCTCAGAAACATTTCTAGGTTTTTAGGCAAATAGAGGTCTTTTCAAGTCTTCCCACAACTTCTCAGCTGGATTCACGTTAGGACTTTGAATAAGCCATTCCGTAACTTTAATTTTATGCTTTTTTCTATTTTTCACAGCACCATTATAACAGTAAAGTTGAACTTAAATCCTATGCCTTTGCTTGAGAAGGTGTGTCTTCACAAGGCACCTGAAAGTCGAGCGATTGGGAGCAGAGCTGATCATGACACAAGTTCCTTCCATATGCCCAGAACTATGAATGAGAATTACAGATTCTTTTTACTGGCTGGACAGAGGAGGCACAGAGAGTATTCAGCCAGAGATATTATGGAAGTTTCTTGGAGGATAATAGGGAGAGACAACAGCAGTACCATGCACGGCAAGTCAATAAGGAAGGGGACTGTACAGAGAACTATAAATCCAGACCAGGGTGTTGTAGTGTAAGTGTAATGAGGAACATAAAACACCAGAAGGGTAGTAGTGCTGAGAAGGATGGGTTACTGATGCGATAGCCCAACTTAACAAGAGCAAAAGTACTTCACTGTTGGTGAAGGGGAAATGTTAAAATCTTCCAAAGAGTTTTTAAAGTAAAATATCTTGAAATAGAAGTGGAATATGCAGAATATCAGATTCTGAAAGGCTAAGTTTAACATGATAACCCACACACACTGGCTGAAAACGCTTGTCCCAAGTGGGGTCGCGGCAAACTGGAACCTAACCTGGCAGCACAGGGTTTAAGGCTGGAGGAGGAGGGGACACACCCAGGATGGGATGCCAGTCCATCGCAAGGTACCCCAAGCAGGACTTGAGCTCCAGACCCACCAGACAGCGGGCACAGGCCAAACCCGCCGCACCACTGTGCCCCCCGTATAAAAGTATAGCATATACAATTATGTACAGTACATAATACTTGATAATGATAATAAACACCAATGTTACTGGTTTATGTATTTACTATACTGTACTTTTTATTGTTATTTTAGAGTGTACTCTTTCAACTTATAAAAAAAGTTTACTGTAAAACAGTATGCTGTGTTATGCCAAGAGCAGTGTCATAAATCTTGTGTTTACCGCACCTCTTGACTGCATCGAGGCTATACCATCTAGGTTTGTATAAGTACATCCTATGATGTTTGCACAACAATGAAATCGCCTAACAACACATTTCTCAGAACGTATCCCCCTCGTTAAGCAACACATGTCTGTACACAGAGTTTTTCTAATAGAAGTCACTTTTTCCGTGCAGTAATGACTGTCACGGCATCCTCTGGGAGCGGGGGCGCTGGACCCAAGTGCAGAGCACAGGAAGGTTTCACAAAGGGCAATTCAGAAGACATGTCGAGTGAACAGGCAAATGGTTACCGATGTGCGAACGATATCCGAACGGACAATCGGAGAATTGTAACATAGGCAAAAGGTCGTGGTTATCCAGGAAGTTGTGAACGAGGAGCAGGACGAGGAAACAGGGAGGTCAGGAGATCGGTAAGAAGCGCGAGTAAGAGGCAAGGCTGAACAAGGTTCCGCGATTGTGTTTGCTCCGCGCTTTCCTTTTATATGTTCATCCTCTGATGTACTGCAGGTGTGCCTCATTGCACTGAGGTGGAGGGCATGACAATGACCACCTAAAATAACCATTCATCCAAGAAGAGATGGCAGACAATCAGATATGGAGACCAAATCTTGAACAGTGAGGGAAAGAAATTAAATTATGGTATTAGTATCAACTGTGAAGATGTGATCGAAGAATAAAATGAGAATATTTGAGTATAGCTTGATGACTCAATGTAAAATAAAGTAGTCCAAGCATTGATCCTTGCGGCACACCTGTGCAGTGTTTCTGAGGAGAGTGCAGAGAGGTGTCATGAAACACACACAAACTGGACAAAATTAATTAAACTAGTACGGTGTAATGCCTCTTATTGTAATGAAAAAGTGGCAAGAAATGTAAAAAGGCTGGTTGTGACAAACAGACTGCTTTGTGGGACAAGAGGACAATGACTCAAGGCTTCTTTCTTCTGGAACTCTTACTGTTGGAAAAGGCGTTGAGGAGAAGGGCATGAAGACAGACTCTGTCTTATCCCATGGAAAGTCCTCTATCACTGTCACACAGGGGCTTAAATAGTCATGGAAACTAGGGGTTTGTTAATGGTAACTAGGAGTATGTGTTAGGGTGGCATGGTAACCAGCATGGTAAGAAGGGGTAGACCTTAATGTGTGTGGTGTGCTGCATAGGTGTGTATATTGTAAATGGTAGGTGTACTTACACAGGTATACTGTCTGCCAGTCACACTGATTAAGAGTATTGGAATCTGATCAGAGATCAAAAGTGATAGGTACACATGAGAGCATATCAGCTCAAACTGAGGAAAGAGCGTTTGTAACTGTTCAGTCGCTATTATTCTGCACTAAATTTAATCAACAGTAAAATAATCTTTACTGAGGAGACGATGGACATTAATTCTTTTATTTGACCAAACAGCTGTCCAGGACAAAACAATCATTTTCACAAGGGAAAAAAAAATCAATTTTGATTGCCATTGCTTGATGTGCCTAGAGGAAACTGGATACTGCAATGATTCCTAGATCTTTAAAATACAGTTTAATTATACATTTACTTGGCAGGTAAATACAATTTATGTAAGTGATCAGTATTTATAACACATAATTTCCTCCAACTGTGATCCCCTTGGTGTCAGTAATGTTCTTCTATGAAGTACAGAAGATTTTTAAAGGATCTTATTTACCTGCACAAGGATGATGAAAGCCAGGGATAATATGGAATCAAATCTGTGGAGGGGTCTTCAGAACCACATGAAAGATAAATATATTTACATATTTGAAAATTATATCTATCTTAATGACACATTCTGGCATCTATTCATCAAATGTGTTTTATTCCTTATGGATTGCATTCATCACTCCAAGTATGATATAGAAAACATTTTTAATACATACTTATTTTCTAAAACTTTTAAAATGTTTATGCTGATGCCTATTTTACAGTTTTCATTATGGACAGAGTTGAAGGAAATGTCCATAGTCATTGACAGTCTGGAGCAAAGAGCTTTACTGTGCTATGGTAAAGCTTTACTTGTAATTACAAATAAACAGTATGAGCAAAGTGTCAAAGTTAAGGAATTTTAGCAGTTCAGATTTCTTAGCTTGTGAACTACAGGCCACATTTTCCTCCGTCTCTTACTACAAGTACAACATGAGGTTACCTCTCTGAGGTTTGAACCTGTTAAATGTCTTAGGCATAGCCTTTTAATCCCTTCTCTCCCAGCTGTCCTGCTCAGCATGCACTTGTGACTCAAAGGTACTGGGATCAGATTCCAAGAGCAGCTGTACAAATTTTGACACCAAAGAGCGTCCCAGCACAAAAACCCATTAATGGACAATTACTATTGTACTATTGCAACTATTGGTACTATTGTACTTGCTATTGTAAGTTACTTTCCATTGCTAGTCACTTAACCTGAAATCAGCTTTTTTCTCTCTCTTGGTAGACCCTATAAGTAAAGCTCCTCAGTCGGTTTGACCAGAATCATAGTGCCTTTAGTAATCCTCTCCAAATAAGATTAAAAAGATTTTAATTCAGATTTAAAGACACCTGCCCGCACTCCTACAAGCCATTTTGTCTGTGTGTTTGGCATCATACTGTAGGCAAGGTCACCAGGCAACCAGATGTTCACCTCAGGAAGCTCCAACTGCTGTAGGGAGAAGGAGAAAAGGGCAGAAGGATGAATGTGGAGTGGCTCTAACAAGAGGAGCACGGAGAGTAACAGTCACGTGGTGGCAGCCAAAAACTGCAACCCTCAATCATGGGCCATGTGCCAACCAGGCAGTGCTTATGACGAATAGGCAGAAAGCCTGAGCCTGCATAGGGGTGCATCTGTACTGTCATGCCTGCTGGCCTCCCTACTCTCTCTTGGATTGCTCCTGCCTACTGAACACCATAAATAATAACATCTTATTCTCTACTTTGGGGGGGTTGTGGCGCAGCAGGCTTGGCCAGGTCCCACTCCCTAGTGGGTCTGGGGTTCAAGTCCTGCTTGGGGTGCCTTGCAATGGACTGTCGTCCTGTCCGGGGTGTCTCCCTCCTCCTCTAGCTTTGAACCCTCTGTTGCTGGGTTAGGCTCTGGTTTGCTGTGACCCTACTGGGGACAGGTGGTTTCAGACAATATGTGTATTCTCTTCTTTTTAGAAGCAGCCAGTAGAAAGGAAACATTTGGGAAGGAATTATTTGTTCTAGTGTGGCCATGCTTGTTGAAGGAAAAGGTGGAGCAGCCTTATACTTATCTGTGTCTCTGCTTCTCTCAACACACTGAAGCCATAACACAGTCCTGCAGATAGATCTTCCATAACATTTGCAAAATCTCACCTTATCTTATAGCACACAATACGCAACTTCTGGTACAGGCTGTGGTGATATCCCACCTAGACAACTGCAAATTGCTCATCTCTGGTCTTCCAGCAAGCCTCTACAGATGTTCCAGAATACCATGCTACGAATTGTGTCAACCTGCCAAAAAGTTCCTATGTGTCTCTTCTTGTCTGTCTTCAATGGCTTCCTATAGCAATGGTAGCTGCCTATAGCAGTTCAGCAATGATAGACTATCACTGGATCTGATCCCCAATAACTGCAGGGATTGCTGGAAACCTTAACCACACCACTACACTCCTTTATCTCAGGGAACTTGGTTAAAAAAGCCCAAAGCTTCTTGTTCCTACCTCCTGTATTTACATATTCAGCAGACACTTTTCACCAAAGTGACTTCCAGTGAGGTGGGCCCGGTGGCACAGGGGGTTTGGCTGGGTCCCGTGACCCCACTTGGGACAAGCGGCTTCAGACTGTGTGTGTGTGTGTGTGACTTCCAATGAACATGATGTAGTGTTATCACCCCACACACCTTATTCACCAAAGTGACTTATACTGCTAGATACACTACTTACAATGGGTCACTCATCCATACATCAGTGGGACATGCTCTCTGTCACTCATAGACTATGGGTGAACCTGAAGAACACATCTTTGGACCATGGGAGGAAACCCACAGAAACACAGGGAGAACATGCAAACTCCACACAGGCTGAGCGGGTATCAAACCCACGTTCTCTCATACCACCCACGTGCTGTGAGACAGCAGCATTTCTCATTGTCCCACCATGCTACCTATATGGTAGAATGAGCTCCTTTTCCAACTCAAGGGTGCTGAATCCTGCTCAACATTGAAAAACATCTCTTTCAGACACACTTCTCTCCTGATCTCTTATCTGCACCAAAAACTTTCAAAACTTATCTGTTTAAAAAACCTTGCCCCCTATCTATTCTATATACACATATGCGTGTAATGAAAGTTGGCAAAATATAGTGTTATTGAACTCATTGTGAATTAGTGAATCATGTGTCTATCTATATCTCTGTTTGTTGGTGAAATGCACTTTTGTTTATTAAGTTGCACATCACTTTGGAGAAAAGTGTCTGCCAAATGAATAAATTTTAATTTAAATGTAAATATCTGGTTATCCTTTAAAAGCAAGGGGGGCCTATACTGCCATGTGTTTGTGCGTAGTGCAGTCTCAAGATACAGCCAAATACAGCAGCCCACAGCATGGGTGCTTGGGCCAGTATCATGTCACATCTTCAGTGTCCATATTCTCATAGTCCTCTTTCATCCACAGCCACCCACAGTAAAACTGATGGTGTTAAATCAACACTGACAGAGTTTTTTTGCTCCCAGATTTTTTAGACCAAGTTGCATGAAAGCTGATATACTGTGCATCTCACTTATTGAATAGCTTATAGTGCTTGGCATGTGAAGATGTTAAATCTTTTTCACCTGAAAGTGAGAAATATCAGCTTCCATCCATAACATTGTCACACTACATCAACCCACCATTTCAGTGAAACAAAGTCATAAACTCTGCTCTGAATGGACATGATAAAACAATATATAACTCATGGATGTAATCACTCACCAAATTACTATGTTCCTTTAGCATTTAATTTTGATGAAAAAATGAAAATTTCAGCTGATTTAAAAATTCTTTACAATTTATTTATACTGGACACATATATATGTTCATTTTTTTTTAGATTAGTTCCATATGGCATACAGGAAAATAGACTGCATGCCCCAGCTCCTGGATCATCAGTTACACCTAGGCAGGGAATGAGGACCAGGTATGGCTAGTAAAGTCTCTTTGTATTTAGACAGACTTGTATGACAGAACTGGAGAGAATGGACTGTGGAACCATGTCGGGAAGGGTTTGTTATTTTATTGGATATGATGCTGTCGCTGAAAAATTTTTCTTTTTGTAATGAATTTGATGATTGCAGTTTTGAAATAAAAGAACCGTAAGTATACCTTCTGTCACATCACACCAAGAAAGTTACCAGACTAGATATATGGCAGCATATCACAGAAAATTAAAATATTTTAGTAACTGATTAAACTGTAGTGTGATCCCCCATGGCTACTAAGACCTACTACTATTGGTAAAAAACAGAAAAAGTATGGTACAGTAGTTTATGATTGTCCCGACCACAGTCCTTCATTGCAGAAGAGTACATTTACGCATTCCTTTTTCTCCAAGTGACTCACAATGATAAGCTACTTATTATTTACCCATTTATACAGCTGGATAATTATTACTAGAGAATTATAAAGTAAGCACTTTGCTCAAGGGCATCCCAGAGCTAGGTGGGATTCAACCCTACAACATTCAGATCAGAACATTACAGTTCTAACCATTATGCTACCTCTTCGCATTCTGAGGATATTCAACATTAAAGGCATCACATTATGCTGCTTTATTAATAAACCAACTGTCTCTTGTTGATAGTCACAGCTAGATTCTCAGGTGACCAAACTATATTGATCTAATGGGTTTGGAAGAGGGGACTTTGCGCAAACCAGTAGCATCATACAATTTAATACCCTTTCTTGCACTGTCATTCACTAGTGATGAAACGCACCAACATGGTCTCTGGGTATCTGCGAGGCAGGACCGTAAGCAAAGCAAAGCCCAGCTACTACGCAGTGCTTTAGAGACTGGATTTGTGACAAACAAGTTGCTGGCTGGAATCCCAGGATTAGACTACTGTTGTATCTTTGAGAAAAATACTTAGCCTATAACCCTCCTGCTGTGCAAATAAATACAATAAGTTATAACTTGTCATGGATCAGATTGTCCACTAAGTATGGAAATAACAAATTCTGAATTCTATGATAATAATCCGCTTTCTGAGAGAAGAGGTGTGCAACATAAACACCTTAAGATGTCGTTGCAATTGCAAAAAAAGGCCAAATGGACATGCAAATGCACAATTAATACATTCAATAAATCTACTAAACTGAAGTCCCATGCGCTGATGCTCTTCAAGGATTCATCAATATTTACTCAATGTTCTTGTCTACTTCAGTGCTGCTTTGCTAGAACAATGATCAATGAACTACTGCGGCCACTAATTGGACCGGGGCGTGCAATGCTTGTGGCTTGATGTCGAGCGAAGGATGGTGAGTTTAAGTAAATAAGCAAATTCCAGCAGTGGGGCTTGGCTACCTGGAGAGTCTGATTTGAATTTCAGCCAACCCCCCGTGCCTCTCCTCAGAAGACTAATATGGAATTAAAACAAGGCAGCTGTGGTTGACGGAGCCATTAAATCATTGCTTCAAAGATAAGAAGCGGGTATGATGACAAGGCTTGGGAGGATGAGGCGTCATGGAGGGAGCACACTAATAGAACGCATGCACGGCTTGTTCTTTTTGGTGAAGTGCACGTGTAATGTAAAGTGCGGTTTGAGCGAAGCAGGCCCTCGTTAACCCCTCTCCCACTGGACACCTTCCCCACCAAGTTCCTTGCTCCCACTTACATGGCAGCAGCCCTAATTAATGGTCCTACACAGGAGGGGGGCAGTAGAAGCAGATAATGCTTTTCTTTGACGCTCTCAGGGTAAGAGAGTTACATTCTTCATCAACACTTACTGAGCAATACACACTTTACAAATTTACATGACCAAAAGACCCATGGATGAAAGATGAACAGGTGAATCTCAACTGTGCACATAAGGTGCCCAGAAATGATTACTCCGATTAAAGTATGGCATAAGTTTTCAGTGGAGAATCTAACGAATGTTTTCTTTTTGCTGATATTGCAAAACGTGTTCTTTTTGCAGTTGCCCCTCCAGTCATAGTACCCTTGAGCAAAGTACTTACGCTTCAGTTGCTCCTGAAGAATTACCCAGTAATATAAATGGATAAATAATTGTCGGTAGCTTAACAGTGTAAGGCATTTTGGAGAAAAGTGTCAGCTAAATAAATAAATGTGATCATCTTTGATCTTGTTCCACAATGTCATATGATGCGAAAAGTAAAATAAATAAAATAATTGTGTGCTTTAGGCCTTTATTGCATATGCAAATAATGAATGAATAAAGATATTTATCCATTGTGCACCTGCAGTGCACGTGTGTGCTGTGTAACCTGTATGGAGGTCAATATTACTGGTAGATTGTGTCAGTTTACAGATGTGAGCATTAAGTAATGTATACTTATCACTTGTACTTATGGATGTACATATACCATCACCCCTAAAATGAGCATCAGCAAACATGGACAGAAAATGGTACTTTCATTAATGTGTGTTCTCTTTCACCACACATTAACGAAAGTAGCGTTTTTGTCCATGCACAGTGCCTGTATGTTTCATTCATATACCTGCCCCTGGTAGCCCTTTAGCAGCTGTTATTTAAAGCTGGTATCCAACCACTGTGAAAGGACAATGTGATGTTTGACTTGGGGAACAGTTGTTCTGGACAAAGTATGGAAAGATTCCACCTGACATGAAATGAATGAAAGCACAGAAGAGAAAATTCTTGGAAGGAGGAACAGTGGAAAAGGGAGCAAGTCATGTCCATCAGTTTCCTAGGAGACGGTGGTAAACATTCATACTGCTTTCACTTCACCACCAACAAATCAGTTAAACGAGCTTCATGCCAGCTAGAGGTGCCAAAGTCTAAAATTCAACTTTTTATATTTTTCTTTTTTTGATCAAACTTATTTGTGATTGCCAGTGTAAATTACAGTATTATTGTTTCCTTTGACAAAGGTCCTAATTTATGGGTCACTTACATTTCAAAGTACATTTAAATTATCTATAAAATGGTTACTGTAGGGAGCGAACTGTCAACATCTCAACAACCCAACATCTTTTCTTAGTTTAAAATAGTACACAGTATTTATACTCTTTGATGGGGATGACCTCTGATCGCCAATATTATCCAACGGAACCTGTTGTTTCTTATTGTGCTACTGGCAGCTGATCTTTATGTCCGCTGAAATGGCTGTATTGTGGCCCATCTGCTGTCCTCGGTGTTGTGCTCTCTGCTGTCAGTCAGCTGCCGTGGCTAATCTCCTCTTCCTCCCCCGCTAATGGTAAAGGCCAGGGGCCCTCCACCTGTGGCAGGTGATGGATGGGCCCTTGAACCGTTGGCTCTGGCTGCTGCTCTGCACTGTTCCCAGTCCTGCAAGGATGTACATGGATAGCCACAGGCTCAAGGAAGGGGATGCGGGGTGGGGATTGGCCTAAGGAAACTTTTTAGAATAATCCATGGTGCTTCCCACTCCCACGGCTCTTTCCCTTTGCGCTGAATGGTTGCCTATTCCATTGAGGCCAGATTTATGGATCATTACTCCCATACAAAGATCCCAAAACAGTTTCATTCACCAGCACGGTGCAAACCAAGCTCCACAGGTCAATGGGGGTGGGAAGGGTGGTGGCAAGGCAGGGGCAGGGGGGTGGGTCAGCGGGTCCAGGGCAGCTAGGAGTTCACGGATCGAGAGATTGTTAAATGAGCCTGGGTCCTTTAAGGAGACGAGCCCTTGACCTGCAGGCAGCAAAGCCCTTAAAAAGGCCCACAGAGATGTCAGAGGGCTGAGGGAAGCTTTATTCAAAAGAACAAAATTGGAAATGCAGACAAATGAAGGAAAGTTGTAACACTGGAGTTCCCAGATGTAGGGGCATCAGAATCTGAGTTTTTTTTCTGAGGGTTTTCTAGTTTGGTTCTTTAAAAAAGAATATAAAAAAACCTGTGTGTTGCATTAAAGCTCTAACTAATAGACTGTCAAACATTAACTGAAACTACTTATTACTTTGGATAAGTTATATTTTAAATCCAAGTATACCGCAGTCATCCTGTTTTTCTGCCTTTTTTATTTGTTTGTCAGCTATTTCCTTTCTGTTGATTCATGAACTGGTCTTTGTTTGAGCTCGCCTGTTTCTACCCTCCCAGCATGAGCTCATGATGCTGTGTCAATATTTGTTGTGGTGCAGGGCTGGCCGTGCCTGCGACAGCCATGAAGATTGTATCCCCAAACCGTCAACCCTCTTGCTGTGCCCCAGCCCTGTAATTTCTATCCTATCCCTCCACCTGAACACACAGTGTCAGCAAGGTTGTGAGCTCAGCACCTTGGGTCCAGAACCTTCCCAAGGTAGAACTGGAACAAGCTGAAGCGCCAGGGGCTGTTTGTTTGACCTGGTTGAAGCGGGCACCCTGGGAGCAGATGGCTATTCGCCTATGTGATGTCACCCAATGACTGTTCATGCATTATGTGAGAGAGGTCGGCTCTGCCTGATAGGGACTTTTGTAAACTAGCTTTTGGACAATTAAAAAAAATCAGGTAATGCCAGCAACAGATTGCACAAATGTACCATTTTAAATTCATTAATTTACCTGACACTTTTCTCCAAATAGACTTACAGTAGGCTTGCAGTGGATTTGTCCGGTGCCCACTTTGTTGGGGTGCTTGGGTTTCAAGTCCTGCTTGGGGTGCCTTGCGATGGACTGGTGTCCCATCCAGGGTGTTTCCCCTCCTGCTTCAGCCTTGCCTCGTGTATTTACTGGGTAGGCTCTGGCTTGTCACAACCCCGCTTGCGACAAGCATTGGTTGTTATGCTACATACAGTTAAAGTCATGCTCATCTGGATTATGAGAATCCGACTTTCAAAGGATTTACATTTAATGTCCATACTTTGGTTTACAAGAATTTTTTTTTTGTATTTTTACATACATGAAGACTAAGTTTTGGTTTTGCTCGCTTCCTGACAGTGGAGCACCCCAAGACCGGAGTCACCATGTGGTCTTATTCACAGTTATAGTTTGGCTCAAGCTGTTCTCAACAGTCTTCAACCTCCCTTTTTGCTAGTTTGACTTGTTACAACCTTGGTAAACATGACCAAGGTGTCTAGACTTGTGTTTAGACTGTCTGAGCAATGTCAACTTGTTTGGTAACAGTGAATTCTTTTGCATATATTTTGTTGATTCCCTTTGTATTTATAGATTTTTTTTACATTAAAGATTGAAGTAATGCATTAACATCGAGCACTATATGTATGTCTTCTCTATATACTCATATGATATCTACTGGTTCATACAAAGGGAGGTGTGGTGGTGCGGCAGGTTTGGGGTTTGAGCCCTGCTTGGGGTGCCTTGCAACAGACTAGCATCCTGTCCAGAGCGTGTCAACACCCCCTTTGTGCTTGTGCCCTGTGTTGCCAGGTAAGGTTCTGGCTTTCCGCAACCCTGCTTGAGACAAGTGGTTGGAGATATTGGTTGGTTGATATGGTGGAATGGCACAAGTTGACTATATTTTAGAAGTACATGTCTGCATCCTAGTCGCTCCTTCTGCTGATCTGCATTTATTTAGGTGATACTTTTCTCAAAAGCTTGCAACTTACAATGTCAAGGTTACAATTATTTCCCCATTTATACAGCTGGGTAATTTTGCTGGAGCAATTCAGGGTTAGTACCATGCTCAATGCTACCACAGCCAGATGTGGGAATTGAACATGCAACCTGTGCGGCCAAAGGCAGTAGCTGTAACCACTCCAGTACCAGATGTCCCTGCTGTACTAGCTCATTTGAGGTTGCAGGTTCGAGCCTCACCTCCAGCTGTAGTACCCTTGAGCAAGGTACTTACCCTGAATTGCTCCAGTAAAATTACCCAGCTGTATAAACGGGTAAAAAATTGTAACCTTAACATTGTAAGTCACTTTGGAGAAAAGCGTCAGCTAAATGAATAAATGTAAATTTAATGCACTCATTGTATTTCTATCTGATGCATGTTGCTTTGGAGAAAAGCATCTGCTAAATGAATTAATGTAAAAGGTAAATGTAAATATCAGTGAGCAATTCAGCATACAATGTGTAATAGCTATGAAAGCTGAATGAGTGCAGGTAGACAGTCATACAGTATTATGGAGTAATTAAGGGGGAAACTGCCTTGTAATGTTGTATTATGAAAAGTAATGTTAACTGTTAAAGTACTTGTGTCCATTTTAATGGGATTTGGGGGGATTTTAACAAAAATGGATGTCAGTTTTGGGGTTCAGGAACAGATTAGAAATTTTTACCACTGAAACAAACAGTGATTACATCTTTGATTTATTAGAATCCACATTTTGAAAGGTTTTTCTGGAATAAATTACTGTTACAAGGCAGTGGAAGACTATACACCTATTTACACAGCTGGGTAATATTTACTGTATTCATTCAGATTTATTACTTTGATGAGGGTTACTGTAGCGGGGGGAAGTTCTAACGTGGGTTCTTTAATTATAAAGGCTATAACACCAGCCATTATACCACAGGCTGCCATAAACCTGGAGGAGGTACCATCAAATGTACAGGATGAAAAGGTATTCTGGAGCCTTAACTGGTGAACATGCCCTTTGATTATTTTGATCCACTGCATAGCAGAGTTTGATTCTGGGGCAATGGCAACTTGGCTGAAACTGGCACACTAGCTAGAATGCATCTGGTGGCTTCCAGCAAGGAACACCAAAGGAATTACTGTTCCTTTCCAGTATTCATTTCTGGTGTTCTGAGCCCAGAAGTGTATTTTTTCTTGAACCTAGAAGTACGCACAAAAGGTTTCATTCCCTCGTCTATACCATCTCTATGATAGAAAGGTCATCTGTGAACGAGGGGAAGCTGGTAGGTTTAAATCTGAGATCTGTGGAATTCAGGGCCTTGTACAGTATTTGTTAGGAGCACAGAGATACACGGTGAGATCTGTGTTTTATAAGATTAAAGATGCATGGCACCTAAGATTTCCACACCCTGAAGCTTACCAGGCTAGAGAGAATGCTAACAAAGCAAAATTGACCACAAAAAGCACAATCTTATTGTATTCATGCATGCATCTACATATTTACAGCACCAATTTTACTCTTTTCCTCTACAGCATGCAGCTTCCACTTGTGGCCTGCAACTCTTCAGCATCAACCACTGCTTCACCTGCAGGGATGACTCAGAAAGGGTCACCACATCTCCATGACCACCCCACTGCAATACCCCCTGAGAAATGCAAAACAGACAGGTGGGGACCAGTTTCCCGCTGGAGCTCATAGGGAAATTGAACAGAGCTTGCAAAGGCAATTTAATAAAGAACAGAATAGAAATATTGCTTATTATTGCTTTGCTATAGAAATAGCCCTAAATATAAAACTTAATTTTGTGATTCAAAAAAAAAAAATCATCTGAGTTGTGCCACTACTACAGTGTATTAAATTGCAAATTTTATTACTGGTGTGGTACAGACATTAAAAATAATAAATTTCTATGAATGGATGGAACATTAAAGTGAAATGAAAGAGCTGTGCTTGGTGTCATTGACACTGCATTGATGTCACTGAGGTCTGCGGTAGACAGCAGCAGCTCGGAAGTGAGTATGGCACAATCGTTCCCCCTTCCGCAGCATCACTGTGGGAAACTGAACAAAGGCAATACTGTGTGCACCGTCCATTTCTCTCTCTCTCTCTCTCTCTCTCTCTCTCCCTCATTGGCTTCTCTCCACCCCTCGGTATCTCCCCCCTGCTGCCTTTCTCATGTGTTACTTCTTTTGCTCCTGCTCCCTTTCACTTCAGCACCTCTCTCTCTCTCTCTCTCTCTCTCTCTCTCTCTCTCTCTTCCCCTCTCACCTCAGCTGCCACCCGTACAAAGACCTATTCATCTCTGTGCTGATAATCCCCCCTCTAGCGGCCACTCCGCCTGGAAGCTTTGCAGCCCCAGAAGACGGCCCTACTGAAACAATGGAGCAAATCATACAAGCTGAAATAATACACTTGGAAAAAGAAAAAAAAGTCTTTATCTAAAGCTGCATATTACATTAATTTAATTAGCATGTTGGTGTTTTTTAAAACTCAAATTCGATTACTCCATTATCTACATCCTCTGTCTCCAACGTAGTAAGGTTACCTTTGGGTGTCTAAATCTCGCTCTCTCTCTCTCGCTCTCGCTCTCGTTCTTTCTCTCTCTCATAAAATAGGTGGTGAAGTTCAACATTCAGACACCTTTTATTTTTTAGAATGAAAGCAAGAAGTGGAGGGAATTGAATAAATCAAGACCACAGCGTTGTGCGGTAAAATATGTTTCCATACAGTTGCGAAGGCAGGTCTTCATTTTGTGTTGTCGGCTGTTTCAAAGCATGATATTCATAGCATTTCCAGATTGAGGAGAGGTATGTGTGCATAATATTTGACCCTAGATTCATCAGCATCATTGCTGCAAAGCAAACTGTCGAGAGCCTTTTTTGTTTGGTTGCAGAATCGATCTTAATGGGCTCTCATTTAAAAAGCTCATATTTTGAAATATAAAATGTCCACTTCAGCCTATCTTTAGGACACTCTGCATTCGCCTTTAAGTGGGGGTTGAAATTGGATGGGGGGCCAATGCAATAGATGTGGGAAAAAGAGGGCTTGTGGAAACAGCTCATTCCCAGTGTGTGTGTTGTATTCCAGATATAGATATCCACTTTATGCAAATGTTACTTTTGAGTGGGAGTAATGGCCGTCTAAAAAGCCGAAACCCAAGATGGCTTTCTGAGGCCTTACATAACCACGGAGGGTCCTTCTCAAGGCTACGTGGTGGAACATTTTTTCCCTTTATGTCACGGATCTGCGGAGTAGCTAGTGGCGGGGCCAAGGAGGTCTCGTTGGCTGTGGTGAGCCCGCGGGTTCTCCTTCCTGTTTCCTGACGCGGCAGCACATGAAAAGACTCCCTTTAGTCAGCCCACGTCTGCTTCCTGACGTCCGAATGGAGGCAACCAAAATATGTCTCTTCGCTGTCCTTTCACACACACGATAACTTCAACATATCCATAATGAAACGATGCGCATGGCAAAAGACATTGTAGAACTGGGAAAAGATGCTTTTGAAAAGATCAAGGATGCAGATGTCTGTTCTATAGCCTTCCCTTACATTGTTTGAAGATTTTATTGGTTTATTGTTGAGCTAGAGTCCGCGGACTTGCAGTGCTTTGTGAGTCTAAAGATCAGCCCATCTGGCACTGGTCATCTGAAGGACCTGAGCCAAATAAATCCTAATGTCTGAAAACTCTGAGGGCCTTGGACTTTTTCGGCGAAGCAGCATCATTTCTCATGACATCATAGAGTATCTCCCTCAAATGAGCTCTGGCTATGGCACAAAACCGCTCTTCCAAAAGTCAGAAAATGACACTAAATTGTGCCTTGTTTAGCATGCACTCAGTTGAATTATTCTGATGTCAACGTGGAGGAAAACTGCAAGATTTACTTTGTTTTCTTGTATTCTGGTGCTTTTGCGCCTGCAGTTTTTCCTGTTTGTCCTAGGGTGACATAATTACACATGCAGCAAGCTCCCTCACTGACTTCAATTACTTGTGTAATTACAGCTTTAAAAAGCATTGCGTCCTCAAAGTAGCAGTAACACTAGCGACAATAATAATTAAAAGAGCAATGCTAATACTTTGACTAATAGCAATAATAATAAAGCAGCAGCACAGACAGGAGATAGTCTGGTCTTTATCGTCCAATGCGTCGGCGGTGTGCCTTTGCCAAGTGCCATATTACAAGCGTGGCTCCCTTCAGAGGCAAATTAGCGGCACTGTAATCTAGCCATGAGGAAGATAAATCACACACACTTGTGTGGAACAGCCAAAGGAGCACTCTACATAGAGAAAAAGGCATTAAGAAAAAAGTGGCAGACTTTAAATTGCAGTAATATCAAAGCCGCCTTGTTTTGCCTGTTGGTTGGTTCCTGGACCAAGCTAACCGGCACCCTCCCAATAACAGGCATAGCTTTTAACAGAAGTACCATTGCTTTCCAGCATGACCCATTATGCCCTCTGCCCTACCTGCCAGCATTGCTGCCAGTGGTGCTTCGGCCCCTCAGATGGAAACCTGTAGCACAAACAGCTCTGACAGTTCAATTGGACAGAACATGCGTGTCCTGTTGCACTGTAAACCTAACTCTAACTCCTAATTCTATGTCCTAACATTAACAATAACACTAACCCTAACCCTAGCCGCTAACCCTAACACGTAATGCTAACCTTAAACCTAAAACTAACCCCTAACCCTAAAGGCACGGGTTGAAATCACATGGATGACCATCAGCCCATTGATGTTGCAGGTGATCTTTTGGATTATATTCTTTAGAAGTGTACTCAGCCTTTGTTAGTCTAGTCATATAAACTGTTAAATAAATGGTTAACACAAATCTGTTTAGGTAAAATCATAAATAACTGAAATTGTTTCTTCATCTGAACCATCAGTGTGTGCGCAGCAGGTGGCCTCATAGCACCTGGACTCTGCAATGAAGGAAAGGTTCAATCCCTCTTCAGTTGGTGTGGCCTTTGCATGCTCTCCCCATGCTTTGGTTTCTTTCAAAAGTCCTCCAAATAAAGGTTTTCCAGGTGAATTGGTGATTAAATTACTCGTGATGTGTGTGTGTTACTTTGTTCTGCTGTATAGATTTGTGAATGACTTTAGGGAGTTTATTGTAGTGTATCTAACACTGTAAGTCACCTTGGGTAAAGGTTTCAGCTACTGTAAATACTAGTTAATCACTGCAAGTCACTTAGGGAAAACCATTTGCTAAATAAAATATGTGGGGTATATGTTAGGTGGTTATGTCTGGGGTGAATTTAAAAGGTGTTCCACCCCCTATAAATCACAGTTTGTCTCAGTTTTGTCCAGAGTGCCCACTAATCCATCATGCTGCCACACCAAAATTCGAACAGGGCCACTGATTACCCATTAATGTTCTGGTTATTGCAGGCAAATGGGTGTCTTGATATTGCTGATAAATTAAGAGTTTCCATTTAATTAAGACCATCTGAGTGGAATAAAGTGTTCTGTGAGCCAGGTAAGAAAGGGTGCCTTGCTCTGCTAATTGCCAAAGCATTAACGAGCTGAACTTGAGATGCTGCATTTGATATTTTGCTCATTATCCATTTAGTGGAGGGCAAGGGATGCCAACTGGTGTGCCCAGATAGATGAAAGGAGGTCTATACACTGATGGACGTATTGGCAGGGCCCACTGGGGGGGCACTGAATACACAACACAGTTTTCTGGGAAGGTTTTATCAGCTGCAGTGAGTTTCTTGAGCTTTAGCCAATGGAGTCATTGGTGGGAGGGGCTATACAGAAACCCATTGCCGTCATACCTCAGTGTCACGCTGGCCTACTGATTGCATTGTTATCACCATTTACCAAACTTTTGTCCTCAAGGCTGGGCACCACAAGGCAATGTGAAGAAATTCAAAGTCAAAAGAGCACCTCCAATCCTACAATGCTCTGTGGTGGAACTGCAACTGTGTAAAATGTGTGTTAGTGTAACTTTGTCTGTTACTGTACTGTAATGGACTGGTGTCCTATCTGGGATGCATCGTGACTAACCTGGCGCCCTGTGCTTCCAAGATATGCTGCATACCATTGTGTAGACTAAGCAGATATGCATAATGAAAGAATGAATGAATGAATGAAAGTATATGGGTGGTGGGGTGAGGCAGAATCCATCGGTGGGGTTTTCATTAATGAATCTGAGCTTTAAGAATGGGAGAAACCCTTTGGCACACAGTTTTGTGGCAGTGTGCTTTGTGTCCCCTAGTTGGTTTAATGATGTCGGTTTTCTCCCCCTTGTCTCTCAGGGGGCAGTGGCCCGCACTCTGACAAACATGCTGCTACAATTAGACACCCGAATTCTGACTGCAAAGTGTGTCCCCGGCCAATTAGCCATGGGACAAAGGAGAGCAGGACCGCTGATCTGCAGAGGAAGCGGGGTGGAGAGAGCTGCCTGGCCACATTTCAGCAGGGGACCCCCTGGAGGATGAGCCACACGAAGGATTGTAGATCAATAGCAAAGTTGTGTGGAAGCTTCAGGAACAGGTTGGAGTTGTTGGTAACTGGGGCTCAACCACTTTTGAAGCCCAGAGGGAGAAAGTCAGTCCACACAGGGCCATGAATGTTCCACATATTCATAAATGTTTTATTATAAAGTTATGCACTAGAGGCATCAAACCAATGCAGCACAGATTTTATTTGAGGTTCTTGAAGTCTCTGGGCAGAAAAAAAACTGTAATTGGAAAACTTCATCCTTATAATCATGGTAATGATCTTATAAAAGTCTACCATAGTTATGCTTTAAATCTATATCTTTGCATCTATAGTGTTTTCAGATTTTCCCCAATCAGATGCAAAACTGGGATGAAAAAGTGCCAGTTATGGCAAAACAACAGACAGGGAAAAATTACTATGGTTCAATGTGACATAATGAAGCATGCACCACTATTCAACTCTTCATCTTTTTCCTGAGGGCATCTTGGGTTCTGTTTGGTCAACTTTTAAAGATAAACAGAAGAAAGATAAAAAGCTGGGTCACACTGGATAAATCCACACTTTTATGCAAAAAAAAACACACAAACTAAGATGTTAATGCCAAAGAGCAAACTGATGGAGTATGGATGCTGACAATGAAGGATGGCAAAGCATAAAAACACTTTCATTTCATATTTTACCTTTCCTATCTAATCATTACTCGCTTACATAACCTTCCATCCTTAGACTTAGTTATTTTTCTAATGTAATAATAAATAACAGTCACTGTATTCAGGCAATTTTTTAGAATGCTCTATGTATATTATGGTAGCATAGTGAATCATAGTAGAAGTGTCAGGGACGAACACTGGAGACAAGTAAGTGGAGGACCTAAGTGCGGGTGAGTTTTCATACAAGCAACCAGGTTCCAGGGACAAGGCGAAATCAAGGTTGGGGACAGGCGAAGGTCTGAGAGGCGCAAACGTCATAAACGGGGTAATCCAAGTTGTGGTCGAGGAGAACAGGCAAAAGGTCAGGAACAGGAACCAGGCAAGGCACTAATGGCAAGAACGCTGAGACTGCAAAGCACAAGGCAATTGCAAGAATCCACACCCGAGTGTGGACGCGGAGCCCTTTTATGCCCGGTCTTCTTGAGTGGACGCAGGTGCGGCTGCCTGTCTCATTCCAGGGGCGTGACAAGGAGCCTACACCATGAACCATCTTCTAATTGCTTTTGAAAATACATATAGTACTGCACTGTAAAAGCTCTGCTATAGTATTTTTTTTTTCAAAACACCATTTACAATGATAAAAGAGAATAATTTTTAAATTAAAAAAATATATGGAAAATTTTTGTAGCTTTCAACTTTTGACTTCCATAACTTATCACACACACACACACACACACACACACACCTTCAGAGCCGCTTGTCCCATACGGGGTCACGGAGCCTACCCGGGAACACAGGGGCGTAAGGCCAGAGGGGGAGGGAACACACCCAGGACGGGACGCCAGTCCGTCGCAAGGTACCCCAAGCGGGACTCGAACCCCAGACCCACCGGACAGCAGGACTGTGGTCCAACCCACTGCGCCACCGCACCCCCCCCCCCCATAACTTATCAGTTAATGTTTAATGTTTCTCTTTTAACTTGCCAGCTAATGCTGGACTTCCTCTACACTCATGTTATTGGATTATATAACGATGGGGGTCAACCCATGGCAAGAGGTCATGTTAAACATGATTTACAGCTCTCCATTGCAAAAGTAACAATGACCAGCTGCTGGTTAGCTGAGGACCCGTGAAAAGGAATGTTTAAGCAGTTGTTCTGAGAAAACGGAGAGATGTTTGAGGTTACAAAGGGACCATGATGTCATAGAATAGGCCTGCTTTGATGTTATGCTGGCTTTTTTGCTTACTTATGCTTTAATTTTCTTTTTGTTGCTTTTGGGCCCTTTTTACATTTACTCATTTCGTTGACACTTTTCGTAAAAGTGATTATAATGTTATGATACTGACAATTATTTACCCATTCATACAGCTTGGATCCAAAGGCTGTAGCTCTAACCACTTTGCTACCAGGTATGACTGGGACAGAATTCAATTTTTGATTCAGTTTTGTAAATAAGGGGCTGTTGGTAGTGTGGTGGTTGGAGTGGCTGCCTTTGGCTCCACAGGTTGCAGGTTTGATCCCTGCCTCTGGCTGTAGTGTCCTTGAACAAGGTGTTTGCCCTGTGAATTGCTCCCGTAACTTGGCCCAGCTGTGCGACCGGGTGCGTAGTTGTAACCTTGCAATGGACTGGTGTCCTGTCCAGGGTTTACCACTCACCCACCTCCCACCCTTTCAGCCTTGCGCCCAATTTCTCCGGCTCACCATGATCCCACTCGGAACAGGCGGTTATTGATATTGATTGGTTTCATAAATAACCTGGGGGTGCTGTGGTACAGTGGGCTTGGCTGGGTCCTGCTCTCTGGTGCATCTGGGGTTCAAGTCCCACTTGGGGTGCCCTGTGATGGACTGGCATCCTGTCTGGGGTGTGTCCCCTCCCCCTCCAGCCTTGCACCCTGTGCTGCTGGGTTAGGCTCTGGCTTGCTGTGACCTGACTTGGGCCCTACAAACCCCACAAGTGGTTCTTGTGTGTGTGTGTGTAAATAATCTTCTTGGGAAGATCTGATGTCCTTGTTTTATCATTATCATGCAACACTACAAAGAATATGTGAAAGAGGCTGTATTAGTAGACATCTTGCTTTAGTACCAAAGATCCATATAAAAATTACTCAAAATGAACAATTAACTCCATAAATAAATTCTATAAAAAATGAAAATACCTAAATAAAATTCCTAAGGCTGAGATAGGAGAAAACACATTTCTGGGTGTTCAAGGCCAGCTGGTTCCTGGGATTCAAACTTTACACAGTTAAGGAAAATGTTATTGTTATGTAAACAAGTTTAAGAGTACCACACAGGATGTGCCGTTGAGGAAGTGCTGCTGGAGCACAAATACCAGGGGTGTTTTGGTGGAGTTATGATTCCGGTCCACATAAAACACAAGCATGTCTCTGGAGGATTGTTCGTGCTCAAGTGGTCATGATCCTAGTCCTGGAAAAGGTCGTTGTGCAGTATTAATTTCACGCCCTCTCCTCCATGGTAATGGAGAGGTGTGTAAGAAAGCATGGCAAAGACGCAGGCCTCAGCAAACGTGGTGAATCCCCGGCGGGCTCACAGTGAGTAATTAGGCTGGCCCTGTGAATGTCAGCCTCAGCTTGTTTATTCTCATTATTTTATCATTTTAAAAACCCTCTAGGTGATGAGACACACAGTATAATTACTGTTATTAGCATACTAATTGGATGCCAAAATAGGCAAAGTTACAAGGTAGCCAACTGCAACATTTTCACATTAATCAAACGGCAAGGCAGAGGCACGGACCATCGTTGTACCAGGATGTTAATTGGATCATTTCCCCCAAAGTGTCCAATCTGCACGTGTCCACTCTATGGCAAGATCCCTTGCTGCTTGCATCTGGGTTAGCGTGCTGGGACGAAGCTATGGGCCTACAGGGGCTTTGGGCAGATCACATGTAGCCTACAAGTTACGTGGTTCACACATAGTGTCCTGTTCAGTGCTGGTTGAGACCTGAAGTAGCAGGACTGTGTTTAGTCCCATCTCCACCACTGAGAAGCAGGCAGGGCTGATAATGCTAATTATTAGATTACTGCAAAAATTACATAATTGATTTTGGAGATACCTCAGTATCCTGGAGAGTGTGAACAAGTGTGCATGTGTGTGTATGCATGTCTTTGTGAGTCTGTCTCAGTCTCGGGCTTTGAATAGCTGCGGCTTGCTTTTTTAAAATGATCTCTTGTTTGGAAGTGTCAGGAAAACATAACAGCAGCACAAGTTGTGTAGCTTAAGTGTGACCCTTTGAAAGTTCATTATTTGTTCATCAGACATATTTCTCCAAAGTAACTTATAATGTTAATCAAATTATACCAAAAGTAACTTACAGTGTTAATCAACAAACTTTTACTCTTGTATGGTAAGGTAAGTGTTGAGTCAAACCCAACCCATAGCAACCACTCGCATGGTTTTCAAGGCAAGTCAAGGGAGGAAACAGAGGTGTGTTGCCAGGTCCTTCCTCTCCATGGTGGGGGGCCAAACACAGGGAGAGAGATAGGGCCACTACAATCCAAGCAGGACTCGAAACCCAGACCTGCCACACAGCAAGGCACCGGCCAAACCCACTGCACCACCACACCCCCCTTACTGTTGTATACAGCAGGGTAATTTTTAATTGTCTCAGTTTAGGGTGTATACCCAGCTCAAGGGTATTACAGCAGGAGGTAAGACTTGAAACTGGGTCTGATTGGAAGGCAGCAGCTCTTACCGTTACGCCACCTACTGCCCCATAATGTGTATATCAGGGAGTAAAGAGTATAAGCAACCTACCTCTACATCTCAAGTGTATACACACACTTAACCATTTTTTACGATGATTTCTGACCAACTACCATGCTAATTACATAATTTTTAAATCCACATTTAGTTACTTAAAAGTAAAACTTGAAAATGATAGTTTACCATATGGGGATATGCACACACACACACACACACACACACATGCGCGCAAACCCAAAAGCTCATCTGAAGACACTCCAGCCTTGTGGTCCATAATCTGACAGGCCCCTGGGTGCAGATAGGATGCTGATAGGTGCCTACATCAACTGCCCTGGCTTGTGGCCACTATCATTCTTTTATGAATACACAATTTTCCCCCCTCTTCCTCATTTGCATATCAAAGCATAGGATAGAGTGAGCCTTGGTGGTCTCAACGGAGCAAACTCAAGACAGTGTCAACATTGAGACTTGGCTGAAACAAAGAGACTTTTTTCATTTTCTCTCCTTCACAAACCTCCCTGCCCCCCACATCCCCAACTTGTTTGTTCTCTGTCAGACCACAGGCTGAACTCTCCCTCTGTCCCCACTGAATTAAATCTCCCTGGAAAGATCGTACTCGCTACTGAAGCGCCGAGTGAGTGACAGGGAGGGACAGCTTTGGGATTTCTTCTGTTCCGACCCCTGACAATTTAGAATGATGAGTGTGCTTTGATTGAAACTACAAAAGTAAATATGTGCAG